>NC_080440.1:20603645-20906474 GCF_028018845.1 Melospiza georgiana | reverse complement strand
AAAATACCTGCTTGTAAGCCTGAAAACACAATGCACAGAGCTCCATTATTAAGCTTAAACTTTCTAATATCTTGTTAGATAAACTTTTCTGTAGCTTAGAGAGTTATTCTAGACAAGCCTTAATACACAGACCATTGTTCTATTTGTCCTTGCCTTTCTACTTTTCAAATAATTTTGCTGCTGACCTATCTAGTGACTGCTGCTTAGGTCTAATCACAGTTCTACTGTCTCTGAGGCCTGCCTTTTGCAGCTTTCCCAGAAGCCTTTAATTTTTGTGGATTCCCACAGATTGGTTTTGTGAACTCCCAATCCCATCACCCTGCTGATATCAGCGGGGAGCCTCCTGACAGGAAAGGGGTGCCCAAACCCAAAATTCAAATCACATCAGGGTGGCCCTAATTGTTATAAATGATCAATTGAAAGTCAAATTATCAAAAAATGCATAAAGATTTATTTATCTTTTTCCGCAACCAAAATACGGTCCTCAAAACCACCACAGCCAAAGAGCCTGGGTTGAGCTCTGGGTGAACATGGATCTAACCTCTATCACATCAGATTCCCCCTTGTTCACAAGAGCCGCCTCTAGCAAGGATGTTTTATACAGTTTATTGTGCCAGAGGTGAAGGAGTTCAAGTTTCTTTTCTAACTCTGCATATTCATAGTTGGCTGTTTCACTGTGCAGAGCCGGACAAAGGCTGTCTCCTGGCTGATAGCCAGCATTGACTGAGTTCAGGGAAGCCATGTATTCACATAAATCTTCATGGGGTCCCTGCCTATCTTGATGGATGTTATCAACAGGGCGATGATCACTCTTAGGCGGTTTCCAATGGCTCAGGGTGGTGCTAAAATGCCGATCGTTATCCTGCCTCCTTCAGGAATTTCAGAGTTTAAATAGATGTCTGCTTCTTGGGCTGCCTGTGGTCAGAGACTGGTTTGGATTTCACAATGTTTATAAAATACAATCTTTTATAGCATGAATTATTTCTAACATATATTACATTGCTGACGGGACGAGCCTTGGCTTGTCTGGCCCCTGCAGCTGAACTAAATAGCAGCAACTGTGATGTTCCACCCCAGAGACACTTGCGGCCAGCTGGATGTTGCAGCTGGGCTCGTGGGGACAAGTGCAGACATGCCGGGACTCCGGTGCCAGCGGGATGGAGCTTCCTCCCCTGGAGGGTCTGCTCCTCAGGCTTCCCTCTGCCAGAGAAGCTTTAAGGCGGTAGTGAAGGAAAGGAGTCGGTTCTGATGGAGGGTTTTAATTCAGAGCTTTATTCTGGCCCACAGGCCACTGAATCCAGCAACTTCTCCAATGGAACTCCTGGACCACATGGTTACTCGCCCTTTTGCCCGAGGGAGTGGAGGAAGGAAGGGATAGGGAACCCACCAACCTGAGACAGGAGAGGAGATCTCAAGGGACAAATGACACCTGGATGGCCCAATGCCCCCCCCACCCCGGGTAGAGGGCATCTTTTGAATCTGCCAATCACTCAATGCCCTTCTGGAATTGCAGGATTGGCAGACAGTGCTCAACAGGGGTCAGGGTGGGAAAAGAAGGGGTGATGGACACACCTGGGAGGGAATCTTCAGGGGAGAAACCCGGGGTTCTGGGGTAAACCATGAAATCACACTGCAACACTCCTGGAGCACACAGTCTGTTATTTGCAGACTTCCCTGCCCAGCCAATGAATCCTCTCAGGGCCAATTGCTAAAGGACACAACTACCAAAATACAGGTGCCACATAATCACCCCAGCACTAATCCAGCACTGCTTTGATGGTGCCCAGGAGCACAGAATGGCTTGGCTTGGAAGGGACAATTAAAGGCCATCTAGTCCAATGCCCTGCAGTGAGCAGGGACACCTTTAAGTAGGTCAGGTTGCTGAGAGCGTGAGCTTGAATGTCTGCAGGGATGGATGTCCACCTCTCTGGGAAACCTGTGCCAGGCCTTCCAGACCTAGTGTAAAAAATGGGTTTCTTTTGTCCAGTCTGAATCGACCATCTTTTGGACTAAAAGCATTCCCTCTCGGTCTGCTCACAAAAGGCTCTACTAAAAGTGCTGTCCCATCTCTTTTACAAGCCTCCTTAAGGTACTGAAAGGCAGCAATCAGGTCTCCCTGGAGTCTGCTCCCTTCCAGGCTGAACGCCACCAGCTCTCCCAGCCTGTCTCCAAAGCAGAAGGGCTCCAGACCTCAGAGCAATTTGTCCCTCCTCTGGACTAGATCCAACAGGACCATGGCCTTCCTGTGTGGGGAGCCCAAAGATGGATGCATTACTCTGTCGTGGTACAGACAGAGACAGTACAAAGCAACACACTCCGTTTCCAGAAGGCTTCAAACACTCTTTTTATTCTAGCATGCATGCTCGTTCTACATTCTTACAAAGCTCATAATTTGCATTTTATTCACTGGTCATGAGAGACAAGCAAGGTGCTTTTTGAAATAAGCAGTTACAAGTTACACTTATTTATCCTTCTTTCTTTTTCGGTTTCTATGTCAACAACCTTGGTACGAAATCCTTTCAGGGTAAACATGGATTTTCATGTCAAACTTCTCAATGACTCACAGAGGTTGATGTAAAACCTCTTCCAGAGTACTCCACGAGGGGTGTCACCAAAACAGAGGGGTGGAATCACCTCCTCCAAGCTGCTGGGCACTCTCCTTTGGATGCACATGGCTGGCTCATGTGCAGCCTCTCATCTAGCAGCACCCCCAAGTCCATCTTGGCAGGGCTGCTCTCCATCCCTTCATGGCCCAGCCTGTGAGATCAGCTGGGCTGGGACTGTGTCACAGCCCTTGCACAGGGCAGCTGGGCAGGACGAGCTCCCTGCCAAAGAAGGCAGATCCCACTCCCCACACAACTCCACCCTGGCCATGAGGTCACAGCAGGCTCTGAGGTCACAGAGGTGCCAGACCCGGTGGTTGCACAGCAGCACAAGGAGCGAGCAGTCAGTGCTTGAGCACAACTGTTGCGGCAGCAGCAGTGGCGGTGGCAGCAGTGGTGCTGACATTGGGACAGCGGTGTCAGGACAGCGGTGGCAGCAAGAGCTGCGGGACTGGCAGAGGGCAAGGCAGCATGGCCCTTGCTCTGCGCCTCTTCCTCCTGCTCCTCCTGGCCGTGGCCCTGCCTGCCAGGGCTGCCCAGGCTGCTCCACTGCAAGCGTGGGGAGCAGGTGAGCCGGCAGCCTGGCTCCCCTTTCCCGGGACAGCGCTCCCTGCTCCCCGGGAAGCGCTGGGGATGGTTTTCCCCAGGCCTTCAGGGAGGGTTTCCTCTGGGGGAGGGAGAGAGAGCCCCCACGGGCCCTGGGCAGCCCCAGTTTCCTCTCCAGGCATGTGTCACAGGCCCTGCAAAGAGGGTGCAGAGTGACCAGGAGCCTGCCCACAGCTCCCCAGGTCCCTGTGCAGCTTTCGCCTTGTCCATTCACACCGGGCTCCCATGGCCTTACCAACCCCATTGCAGTGCCCAGTTCCAAAATGCTTTGGGACATTCCATAACACCATAGAAATGGGTCTGATGTGTGCTCCCTTCTAGATGAGCATGCTTGGAAGGTTTCTCAGGCACCTTGGCTCCATGAAGATTTCCAGCCTCTAAAGCCTCCTGCAGGTTTGTTGTCAATGTTCCCCTCAGAGGATAATCCTTGACAACCTGGCAGGAACCAGGTGACAGAAGCTTCTGTGGCTGTTGGGTTACAGGAGTGTCTGCAGGGAGGACTTATCAAGCTCCTTTCCAGGTTGATGCACACAAGCCCAGCTCTCATCACAGGGGTGAGTAGTGTGTCCCTGCTGACCCCACGGGCTGAGCCCTGGCATTGAGGGATCCATTCCAGGGAAATGCAAATACTTCTCTTAAGGTCCTCTGAGAGGGAGGAACAAACCTGGAGGAGACAGTAAGTCCCTAGAGGCAGCCAAACACATGGACAGGATCCTGAGTGACCTGGAGAGGCACCGTGGTGGGTGCATTTCCCTCAGCCTTGTCCTGGGGCTCAGCAGCCGGGGGCTTTGGCTGCACATCCGGACACGCCGTGCCCAGCACAGCGGGAAGGGATCCATGGCAGCCTCGCTGCCCCGCTGCTGCTTCCACGCCCTGCAGGGCTGTTTGCCAGCCTGGCCTGGCTGCAGCTTCTCCCCAGCCTCCACAGAAAGGCATTGGGCATCTGCTCACCGGCAGCCCAAACTGCACCATAGGCCCCGCACATCCTGAGATCTCCTCCAAATTTTCTGGTCTCCAGACAGATCAGGAGGGGTGGTGGTTTGGAGAAGGGAAAGCCCTGGCCCATCTCCAAAGTTTCATTGACTTCCAGAAACTTATGAATGTCTTTGACAAATATTCCTGCAGAAGAGGCCACCTACCCACTGGGGAACAGCCCCACCTGATCCAGCTGTCCATTTTCTTTTCTGCAGAGATGGAAGGAGAGGCTGCGCAGAAGGCGGCATTTCCCGGAGGAAGCAGTGGCTCACTGACAGCCTCTTCTGCTGAAAGGGACGCGATGCCAGGCACAGCCACAGGAGGTAATTGCTGTGCCTCTGGGCCTGAGGCCCTGCTGAGGCTTGAGCCGCCCTCTCTGCTGCTTGGCACTGCGGGCACAGCCCGGACAAGACGGGCACAGCCCAGAGGAATTGTCCCGAGCAGGCTCAGGGCACTCGGGTACTGAGCTGTCCTGCTGGGCTCCCTCCGTGGGAGACACGTCCCGAAACCTGGGAGCGGCTGCACGGGGTGCCCATGGTGGGGAAAGGGCAGAGGGGCAGAGCAAGGCTCCACTGGGTCCTGACAGGGCCTGGTCACGTGCCCTTGGGATGGGGGAAGCTTTCCTAGTAGTAGGAGGGACAGAGGTAGTAGAGGGAGAAATAGTTGTGGCACTGCCTGCTGCAGTTTTCCCCAAGGATTTAGTGAGGGTTTCCGGTGTGGCACTGGGAGAGCCCTCACGGGCCCTGGGCTGCTCCAGCTGCCTCACTAGGGATATGGCACAGGAACTGCAAAAAGTGTGGAGAGTGACCAAGAGCTGACCAGAAGTGACCAGAGCTCCCCCGGCCCCTGTGCAGCTTTGGCCTTGTCATTCACATCTGGCTCCCACAGCCTTACCCCACACTTCCAGTTCCCTAAGGCAGAAGGGGATCCCAGCAAACTATGGAAATGGGTCTGATCTGATCTGTGCTCCCTTCTAGATGAGCATGCTAGGAAGGTTTCTCCAGCAGCTTGGCTCCATGAAGATTTCCCTCTTAACCCTCCTGCAGGTTTGTTGTCAATGTTCCCCTCAGAGGATAATCCTTGACAACCTGGCTGGAACCAGGTGACAGAAGCTTCTGTGGCTCTTGTGTTACAGGAGTGTCTGCAGGGAGGACTTTTCAGGCTCCTTTCCGGGTTGCTGCTCACAAGCCCAGCTCCCATCACAGGGGTGAGTATTGTGTCCCTGCTGACCCCACGGGCTGAGCCCTGGCATTGAGGGATCCATTCCAGGGAAATGCAAATACTTCTCTTAAGGTCCTCTGAGAGGGAGGAACAAACCTGGAGGAGACAGTAAGTCCCTAGAGGCAGCCAAACACATGGACAGGATCCTGAGTGACCTGGAGAGGCACCGTGTTGGGTGCATTTCCCTCAGCCTTGTCCTGGGGCTCAGCAGCCGGGGGCTCTGGCTGCACATCTGGACACGCCGTGCCCGGCACAGCGGGAAGGGATCCATGGCAGCCTCGCTGCCCCACTGCTGCTTCCACGCCCTGCAGGGCTGTTTGCCAGCCTGGCCTGGCTGCAGCTTCTCCCCAGCCTCCACAGAAAGGCATTGGGCATCTGCTCACCGGCAGCCCAAACTGCACCATAGGCCCCGCACATCCTGAGATCTCCTCCAAATTTTCTGGTCTCCAGACAGATCAGGAGGGGTGGTGGTTTGGAGAAGGGAAAGCCCTGGCCCATCTCCAAAGTTTCATTGACTTCCAGAAACTTATGAATGTCTTTGACAAATATTCCTGCAGAAGAGGCCACCTACCCACTGGGGAACAGCCCCACCTGATCCAGCTGTCCATTTTCTTTTCTGCAGAGATGGAAGGAGAGGCTGCGCAGAAGGCGGCATTTCCCGGAGGAAGCAGTGGCTCACTGACAGCCTCTTCTGCTGAAAGGGACGCGATGCCAGGCACAGCCACAGGAGGTAATTGCTGTGCCTCTGGGCCTGAGCCCTGCTGAGGCTTGAGCTGCCCTCTCTGCTGCTTGGCACTGCGGGCACAGCCCGGACAAGACGGGCACAGCCCAGAGGAATTGTCCCGAGCAGGCTCAGGGCACTCAGGTACTGAGCTGTCCTGCTGGGCTCCCTCCGTGGGAGACACGTCCCCAAACCTGGGAGCGGCTGCACAGGGTGCCCATGGTGGGGAAAGGGCAGAGGGGCAGAGCAAGGCTCCACTGGGTCCTGACAGGGCCTGGTCATGTTCCCTTGGGCTGGGGCAAGCTTTCCTAGTAGTAGGAGGGACAGAGGTAGTAGAGGGAGAAATAGTTGTGGCACTGCCTGCTGCAGTTTTCCCCAAGGATTTAGTGAGGGTTTCCGGTGTGGCACTGGGAGAGCCCTCACGGGCCCTGGGCTGCTCCAGCTGCCTCACTAGGGATATGGCACAGGAACTGCAAAAAGTGTGGAGAGTGACCAAGAGCTGACCAGAAGTGACCAGAGCTCCCCCGGCCCCTGTGCAGCTTTGGCCTTGTCATTCACATCTGGCTCCCACAGCCTTACCCCACACTTCCAGTTCCCTAAGGCAGAAGGGGATCCCAGCAAACTATGGAAATGGGTCTGATCTGATCTGTGCTCCCTTCTAGATGAGCTTGCTAGGAAGGTTTCTCCAGCAGCTTGGCTCCATGAAGATTTCCCTCTTAACCCTCCTGCAGGTTTGTGTCAATGTTCCCCTCAGAGGATAATCCTTGACAACCTGGCTGGAACCAGGTGACAGAAGCTTCTGTGGCTCTTGTGTTACAGGAGTGTCTGCAGGGAGGACTTTTCAGGCTCCTTTCCGGGTTGCTGCTCACAAGCCCAGCTCCCATCACAGGGGTGAGTAGTGTGTCCCTGCTGACCCCACGGGCTGAGCCCTGATTCTGTGGGGTCCACTCTTCTGACATGCAAACACTTCTCTTAAGGTCCCCCAAGAGGGAGGAACAAGCCTGGAGGAGACAAAAAGTCCCTGGAGGTATCCAAAGACCTGGCCAGGATCCTGAGTGACCTGGAGAGGCACCGTGGTGGGTGCATTCCCTCAGCCTTGTCCTGGGGCTCAGCAGCCGGGGGCTTTGGCTGCACATCTGGACACGCCGTGCCCGGCACAGCAGGAAGGGATCCATGGCAGCCTCGCTGCCCCGCTGCTGCTTCCACGCCCTGCAGGGCTGTTTGCCAGCCTGGCCTGCAGCAGCTTCTCCCCAGCCTCTGCAGGAAGGCATTGGGCATCTGCTGACAGGGAGATCAACCTGCACTATGGGCCTGTGATCCCCTGCAATTTCCTGGCTTCTGAGCACATCTGGAGGGGCAGCTCTTTGGAGGAGGGAGGACCCTGCAGCAGCCCCAATAACCTGATCTTTCTCCTGAATCTTATCCATTACTTGGACAAGCAGTGCCTCCTGCAGATGCCACCTTCCCATTGGGGAACAGCCCCCCTGATCCAGCTGTCCCTTTTCCTTTCTGCAGAGATGGAAGAAGAGGATTTGCCGAAAGCTCAGTTTCCCGGAGGAAGCAGGGGCTCATTGGCAGCCTCTGCTGCAGGAAGGGAGGAGATGCCAGGAACAGCCACAGGAGGTAATTGCTGTGCCTCTGGGCCTGAGCCCTGCTGAGGCTTGAGCTGCCCTCTCTGCTGCTTGGCACTCCTGGCACAGAGCATTACCTGACTCCCTTCCAGTGCTGGGTTCACTATAGAAGGGGATCCCAGCACAGCATGGAACGTTTCCCATCTGTGCTCCTTTCTAGACTGGGATCCTGATTTGCATCATTTGGGAATAGTGGTAAAGCACGGCATAAGGATGTTGGAGCTTGGTGAAGGTAGGCTACCAGCAACCCTTCCCTAACAGAGTAATCATTGTCCAAGTGAAATCCTCGTCCAGAGTAATATTCCTGTGTCATTCTCCTTAAGATCCCCTGAAGTTTGATGGATTTTGGGAATCCTGGCCTCCAAATTTCACCTCTTGTGCCCAACAGTGATCCTACAGGATCGCTGTCAGTGGGAGGAAGGAGCATTTATGTGTCTATCCTCCTCCCGTGTGCAATGCCAGTGTGTCCTTCTGTGTGCTCTGTGCAGCCACGGAGAAGAGCAGAGAGGGAAGGGGCTGGGCCCAGGGCTGTTCCATGGGGCTGAGCCTTTCTCAGCTCCTTTACCGGCCCCAGGGAGCCTGAGCTGCTCCTGCTGCCACTGCCAAGCCCTGGCCCTGCCTGCGGCTGGGTTTGGAGCTGCAGCAGCTCCAGGGAGTCCTTTCTGCCCCAATTGCCCTGCAAGGGGCTCCTTCCATCCCAGTGTGGAGCCACTGCAGGCACGAGGTGCCCCTGGCCCTGCTCCTGAGTGGAAGGCAGAGCCGAGGGAGTGCCTTGGAGGGCACCAATCACTCAGGTGCCCTCACTGCCACTTGGGCCTGAAGGAGAATCTTCAGCAGTGTCACAGGAGCCGTTCTGTCCTGCCTTTGCAGATGAATCTGATGATGAAGATTATGCTGATGATGAAGATTATCCTGATGATGACGATGATCTGGATTCCCAACCCATACCCATTACTAATCCTCTGGGAGATGGTGAGGGTTGGTCAGTGCCTTTCCCTTGGGAGAGCTGCCAGCTCAGAGCCCAAAGCTCGGCCAGGGGGGCATCGCTGCAGGTGCCAGGACAGAGCCATGCACGTGTGTGCCCTCGCCCTGCGCGATCCCCTCACTGCTCCTGCGGCTCAGTGGTGCCCGTGCAGCTGAGCAGAGACGGCAGAAGCTTCTGTGGCTGTTGAGTTACAAGGGTGTCTGCAAGGGAGGGCTTTTCCAGGTCCTTTGGTGGATGTTGCACACAAGCCCAGCTCCCATTGCAGGGGTGAGCAGTGTGTCCCTGCTGACCCCACAGGCTGAGCCCTGCTTCTGTGGGATCCATTCCTGGGAAATGGAAACATTTCTCTTAAGACCCCTGAGAATGAAGAACAAACCTATAGGAGGTAGTAAGTCCTTTGAGGAATCCAAACATTGGAACAAAAACGGAGTGATGTGGACAGCCAGCATAGTGGGTGCATTTCCCTCAGCCTTGTCCTGGGGCTCAGCAGCCGGGGGCTTTGGCTGCACATCTGGACACGCCGTGCCCGGCACAGCTGGAAGGGATCCATGGCAGCCTTGCTGCCCCGCTGCTGCTTCCACACCCTGCAGGGCTGTTTGCCAGCCTGGCCTGGCTGCAGCTTCTCCCCAGCCTCTGCAGGAAGGCATTTGGCATCTGCTGACAGGCAGCCCAAACTGCACCATGGGCCTGAGATCCCCTGCAATTTCCCTGTCTCTGGGTAGATGCAGAGAGGCAGCTGTTTGCAGGGTGTAGGGCACTGGAGCAGCTCCAAAACCCTGGGCATTTTCCTTGTTCTTGTCCATGCCTTTGACAAGTATTGTCTGGAGCTGAAGGGCACAGCAGAGAAGGAATTATGTCATGCAGGCTCAGGGGTTTGGGTACTGAGCACTCCTGTGCCAAGGGGCAGCAAGGTGCCTGCAGGCCCCAGCTCAGGGGGAAACGGAGAACGTCCTGCCCGCATCCACCGTGCTGCCAGCTCAGCAGCGCAGCACAGCCCGGGCTGACACTCCCCATTGCTCCCACAGATGCAACTGGCACCTCAACACGTGCTGACAACACCTGGAGAAGAGTTTTCTGCTGGGGAGCATCTTGTCTGATCAAGTGGATGGCCATCGTGGCTGGTGCAGCACTTTTCCTGTTGATTTGCTGTGCTGCAATCTGGTATTGCTCAAAGAGAAAATCGTGAGTGTTTTGTGATTCTCTACCTCAAACAGTTTCCTTTAAAGACTGCTCATAGTCAGGGAACATTCCCAGTGAGGCTGCAGTGGAGCTGTGGCCAGTCCATGGTTGTCCAAAGAACTCTGCTGAGGGTTCTGCTGCTGCCCAGAGCTTTCATTGGCCTCCTCATTGCTGGTACTTTTCCTGGAGGCTCCGCTGGGGCTGCAGCCAGTGCTGGCTCCCACTGAGGCTGCCTGGCCAAGGCAAACCCCAGGGGCACAGGGCAGAGGCAAAGCACGGTGGGGAGGAGAAAGAGCAGGGACCAGATTGCCCTTGAAAGGCAGAGGCGCTCTGGGGCCCGCTCCTGGCCAGGGAGCCTGCCCAGAGCCTGCCCTGCTCGCCGGGGCCTTGAGGGGCAGCTGTGCAGCTGGGCCAAGCTGTGCCAGCAGCTCCAGCCGTGCTGGGGAGCCTTGCCAGCTCTGGGCCCTGCTGTGCAGGAGGCTCCCTGTGTGCCACTGGCAGCCGGGGCCTCAGCCACCTCCTCTCTCCACAGGTGCTCCTGTGCATCTACAGAAGAGGAGCCTAAAACCTCAGTCAAAGTGCTCCCCACCTGTTATCCCACCTGTCCACGTCTGCCCCCATCTCCCCTGCCACAGCTTCAATCCCATCACAAGGCCTGCCCAAAACCCACCCCTCCTAAACGAGCCCCTCTGCCCCAGAGCCCCCTGGTCCTGGTCTCCAGCCACAACTGAAGCTGGGCAGGCCCTATCGGCCAGGGGAGGGATTGTCCCCAGTTTTTTGTTCAAATAAAGTAATGGAGATGTCACAGCTCTGTCCAGGTGGTAGAATCAGTAAAGCCCACCCAGCAGCAGCACAGGCTGAGCTCCATGGCCAGGAGCAGTCGTGGATGCCCACGGTGTGGGCAGGCAGGAGCCAGGCAGGGGCTGCTGTGACCAGCGGCGGGGCCCCCAGGGCTGGGGGAGCCCATGCTGAGCGTCCCTGGGCTGAGGGCACATTTCCTTCCCTGGCATCATCTGGGCCTGGGTCTCGTGAGACAGATAGGGATATTTTGGGGTCCCTGGTGAGGGGTGCAGGGGTCCCTCATGAAGAACAAAGGAGTATTGATGGCCTCTCCTAAGGTGTGCAGGGTTCCCTCATGCGGAATGTAGCAGGGGTACACTTGAGGGGTGTGATAAATGCGTATTTCATGATTGGCTTTTTGCAAATATTAAAATGAATATTTTATGTGTTGTGTTAGAATTTAATGCTGTATTAATTATCTTAATTAGTGTGGTAAATATAGTTTTAGGTTAAAACAAAATGTTAGAATAGAAACTGCACTATGTAGGATACTTTTTTTCCTAAAAATGTACTAGCACTGAGATAGCAGCGACAGGACACCTAAATCTTTCAGAGAAAGAGAATTTATTGCTGCCTCACACAACCAAGGCGACACCATTAGGCTTATGAGGAAGAAGTTGATGATGACCAGACAGAATCCTGTGTTTGAATGGAATTTATGCATCATGTACGAGATGTATGAATATGCAACAGGTTATTGATTTTAAGGGTAAATTTTCTGTTAATGTGGGTCCTTTTTCGGGCTTATGCTGCCCAGAAAATGGGTACCCAGACATCCGTAACTCTTTGTTTCTATTGACTCCTATTGCCCTAATCCAAATTGTCCAATTTATTACTACTCTAATTGTATTACTATTTTTATAACCATTTTATTATTATTACACTTTTAAATTTTTAAAAACAAGTGCTGGGGCCCAGGCAGGGAAGGGCCGTGGCCCTGGGCTCTGATGAGGCTGCTGAGCTCCGCCCTGGCCCTGTGCTGCAGCCCAACACATTTACAGCCAGGGCCGTGCCCTGGCCCACAGGAGGCACCCGGGGCTGCAACTGAGGCCGCACCTTCTCCCAATCAAGGGGGCTGGCTCTGTTCCTTTGGAGGGCACAGCTTGGATCCCCGTTACCTTTGGGAACCTGCCGGGAAATGTTGAGGGGCAGAGAGTTCCAACCCTTCTCACTGGGAAGTGTGCCTGATGGTGTGGGGATTTTTAATTTTTTGCCCTCTGAATTTGTGTCCTGGTAGAAGGTTAAGTTTGCTTACTCTCAGTAGGGCCCTTTTCTCCTTGGTGGTCAGTGGGGCTGCAATGCAGCCAGGGCTGAAGGAGGATCTCTGGCCGCTTGGGCCATGGTTGTGGGACACCTTGGCTTCATCCTTCCTTGGGCTGTGGTTTGCAGTGGTGCTTGTGCAGGCATTTTACAGTAACTGGCTTCAATTTGTTCCTCTTGTCACCAAAAATTGAGAATAAACGTCTTTAACACCACTGTAGTATTAAGAGGCAGGCCTTACTTTCTTGAATTGCTGGATGCACAGGCCATTGGGATCACAGGGCCTTCTTGGTGGGGTCTTCAGGTACCCTGGTGGCCACTGAAAAAGGAAGCTGATTCTTCTGGAAAAAAGATTGTTTCTCATGTGTGGAAGAGAATAACCTCTCACTTCCCCATCCCTTTCCATACAAAGTTATGCAGGCAAGTGCATTCATATGTCTCTATCTGACTTGTCTGTCTGTCTATCTATCTATCTATCTATGTATCTATCTATCAAGTTTATCTATCTATCAAGTTTATCTATCTATCTATCTATCTATCTATCTATCTATCTATCTATCTATCTATCACTATCTAACTATCTATCTATCTATCTTAATAATTATGAAATATTTCTATGCATGATATTTTGTTTATTTGTAAACTATGACACATCTATTGAGAGCTGGAAAACAATACCATCCATCTTTGATACAGCAAAGTTGGGTTTAGGAGCAGACATGAACTGTGATTTCCTTCTTGCTAGATATGTGCTGGCTTGTTTAGATTGACTTTGAACTGAAACCCTGCAAAGCTGGGAAATGACTGGTGGCCATCGCTCTGATATCCTTAAAAGCCATTTTTTCGTTTTAATTTTTTCATCTTTGCTGGTTGGTAAATACCTATTTTCCTTAAGCTATGTACTGGCAATATTGGAGGTAGAAAATAACATAATAGTGCGTATTTTAGGTACTTGATAGTTTTCTTGTGAAATTTTATGATACTATCTCCTGCCTAAAACTGCCTCAAAACTAAACCAGCAGGTCAGCTACTGAGCACAACTTACTGCATAGATGCAGCTCATGTTGGTACAGTGGAAGTGGCTTTTTGTTCTTCTGCATGTGTATGAAACACTACAAATTGAAAGGCTGCTTACAGAGGAAAGAGCCTTGTTTAGTGTAGCCTGGACTTTGGGAAGGTGGTAGCTGTTAGATCAATACCCAGCAAACTGCCTACATTATTTTTTGTGACTACTCTCTCATTATTTTTGCCTGGCTTCTTTAGGAGGTTCATTTTTCATTTAGAAATGGCACAAAAAGACTCAGTGTGCTTGTGGAGCCAGTGCTGTCACAGGACAGATGGAGCTGGGACAAATGGCCCATTGATTTTGATCTCAACCAAAAGCCACCTGAGCTCCTCATGACAGCAACCCCGTGGACTGGTAATGGATCCATTAAAATTAACTTATCACAGAGCTTTTAACTTGATGCTCTGACATATGGAGCTTGTTCAGTTCTGCCATGGAGGAAGGTAGTTTAAAGACAAAGAGGTTTGGCAAGGAGATCCATGCACAGCAAAACTGTTTTTATTTTAGCAAATTAAGTATCTTAGGATGTAAAACCTCAACCATACTCCAGTTTTATTTCTCCATTTACCCAAATTCTTGGTCTTAATTCCTTTGTCAGTAGGAAAATATGACAGGGAAGTGTAGATCCTCCTTTTTTTCTTGAGCTGGGCAGCTTGTAACCTTGCCTTCTCCCACAAACAGGAACAGACAAACTGGAATTTTGTCATGAAACCATATTTTGGAAAGTTTGCCCTGTGTTTGTTTTCGCCCAGAAGTAACTGAGATTCGCTGGAGTATTTGCAAGCCATAAATGATGGATTTATTGTGGTTGCAAGAATCTTTCATATTTTACAACTTCTCTGCTGCACAAGAGCCTGGCACTTGCAGAACTCTTGCCCCATGCACTTCTCCAGTGCTTCTTGCAGAGAAGCTTTGGGAAGCACTCAGGATAAGTGCCATGTTCATGTGTAGTTTATGGAGCCCACAGGACAGGGAAATGTATTTGCAGTGTGCACTGGCTTTTATTCCAAAGAATTGTCATTGCTGTGGGCACTGGCTGTTATTCCAACACCCGTGTCATTTATTCTGCTGGAATCCTTGTGAGAAATGTTGTTCTTTGCCACCGAGATTTTTAGCTGGTATCTTTTTATCTCAAACAGCCAGAAGTTTTCCATCTCACTGGTTTCTGATGCTGGTGTTTCCTTTCCAGTCTGTTGTTGGCCCACAAAGATGCTGCTTAGATTCTGCAGACCCCATGCATGGGTACCAAGCTGAAAGTTTTCTGCTGCTCCACAGCAGCCCAGTTATCCACACGTGGGCCAAGAGCAGCTCCAGAAGCTCCAAGGGATTCTAACAGATGAATTTGAACTGAAACCCTGCAAAGCTGGAAAATGACTGGTGATCCTCACTCTGATGTCCTTAAAAGCCCTTTTTTCATGTTAATTTTTTTCATCTGTGCTGGTTGGTAAATACCTATTTCCTTAAGTTATGTGCTGGCAATATTGAAAATAGAAAATACCATAATACTGCATATTTTAGATACTTGATAGTTTTCTTGTGAAATTTTATGATTTTATGAAGGCAGGGCTGGTTCTGAAGTAGAGGGTCTGACCCTGCACCCATCTTTGCATGGCAGCAGCTTGTCCCACACTTTGTGGAAGGCACATAACATGTGACACTCTTAATTCAGCACTGGCACAGTTGGTCTTACAAAGCTCTTTAAAAGAAATCAGCCTGGGCAAAAAATTACTTGTATTTTAGTTGGTTGGTTTTTTGTTTTGTTTTTGTTGTTTTTTTCCTTGGTTCTTTGCTTTGATGCTCAGAGATAATGGAGGAAGGGGCAGATTTTCTGTTCCACTTGTCTGTCAGTGTGCAGGGGGTGAGAAAAGAAGATCAGTTTTTCACCAGCTGGTTTAGGAGCTCTAAAAGCAATTGTGATGTCCCTAATCAGGGCCTGGGGGCATTGCTAACAGCCCGAATTGTCCCCACCTGTATTCCCCTCTTTACCACAATGCTGTGTTGATCCCAAGCCTTGTACCTCGGCCTGATGGTGCAAAGATCCCCCCAGCATCCCTGAGTTTGCAGAAATAAAGGCTTTGTGCTCATTAATATGAAAAGCTGTATGGGTGGCCTGCAGCTAATGTTCTTTTGTTGCCTGGACCCCAGTCAGTGCTCGAGTCTAAATGAATGACCCAGCCTGAAGCTGGCCTTAAGACTGATTTGATGAAAGGGACTGAAGCTCTGTTGACTGCAAATTCTCCAGGAAAAAAGTACAGGAACTTGGATAATGCTGGTGACAAAAGCAGAATGCAGAGTTGAACCTGTGAGGCCACCTCACTTCTGCCTCCTCCCACCCTTTTATTTTTATTTTGTTTAATATTCTGAGGGCCAGTTCTTGCATGAAATGGGCCCTCAGCAAGGAGCTGCTGGGCCTCCTGGCTGTGTCCGTTTGTGCTCCCTGTGCTTCTGGTCTGTTTGGGCTGGGACACTTGTCCATCATGCCTCTGTGTCTATTTTCTGTCATTCCAATGCACAGCCCTTTCCCACTGCTTGTCATTTAAATACTGTGATTATTTTATTGGATAACTTATATATTGCACTTCATGACAATAAATTGTGTTAATCAGACTTTGTCCCGTCATGAGTTTCTGGAACACATTTCCAAGCCTTCCAGCTGTAGCCCAAGGGAAGCTGTTTCTGTCTTGCATCACCAAATTGGCAGGGTTTTTGCAAAGACAGCCCTTTAGAAAGGACTTGTGTGCATTAACATCTAAGGGGCTCTTTCAAAGACAGACCAAAACCCCATGAACAAATAGCAAACCTACCAAAAACTGTATTTTTAAAAAGTACTTTATTTGTAGCTCTTGTCTTCAATGTTTTCCAAGCTTTTCCACTGCAGTGTTTTTCTTTGGACAGAAAAGCCCCCTTGCAGGATGATGTGACTTAACAAGGAAAACAGAACTCACATACATTGGATTTATGAAAGCTAAACATGGAGATTCCCATTATCACAATCATAATCAATGATTTTCAGTTTATTTTTATGACACATTATTTCAGAAGGGTGAGAACAGTATCTCAGATCCCCTGGGTGCGTTGGTGCCATAGCCACTTATTATCTCTTCTTTCTTATTATCTGTCCTTTCTGTAGTCCTGTAGTTCCTCTGCCCATTTGTTGCTCTTGGATCTCTGCCTCCTTCACCTGATTTTTATCTTTTTCTGGATTTGTGGTTGTGTTGGTGCTGGTTTAGGTTTTTTCATTCACTTAACAACAGAAATCAGCTTGTGATTTGTATTGTGAAGTTTTGATACACAGGTGTTTCACATGAAGGTTGTTTTTGAAGTCATCTCAGACCCACAAGGCCCTGTGACTTTGAGAACTGAGTGCTCTCAGACAGCAAATTGTGCATGAATAGGAAACTTGTAGTTCCTGTCTCCATTACACATGACAAAATGTAAAGTGGTTGGAATGATACCAATCCCAGCCTTTATTTTGCCTTCCTTTGCTGCCATGCATAAAACTGTGTCAGATTCATCAATGAACTGGGTTCTTCCAGGATGGGGCGTGCAAGGATGATCCCTCAGCTCGTGTGTGGACCTGGTGTGCACCAGGCCAGAGATGTCATCCATAGGCAGCCCCTGTCTGCAAAGAGAACAGGGAGCTGCAGCTCTGCGGAACTCAGGGCTTAGGGAGCAAACAGCCCAAATCCCTAGTTTATAGCTGGTACTTGTCTGGAGTGGTTACTGCTGAGAGATTTTGATCTTCCTGCCCAGAGCTGGAGAACAAGAACCCTGGCTGTTTGCTTTAGCTGTGAAGAGACTCTTTTCAACAGGTTCCAGCTCTGCTGCTTGTTTGAATTAAAAGCAAAGCAAAGCAAAACTCTTCTGTTGGTCGCATCAAACCAATATAAGTTTCATGAGTCTGTGAAAGACATAAGAGTGTAAAAATTATTCCATTTTATAATACTTACAGACTTCTAATTCTACCATGGGATAACTAGGCTATCATTTACTATATCAAATAACTGGGAAAAGCACTGGAAAATAATTGTTTTTAAAACCAAATTCAGAAAAAGTGAATGAATTTCATAAAAAAGAAAACATGTAGAAATAACACAGTCATTTAAGCTTCTCAAAGCCCTTTGATAATGAAGCCCTAATGCCCAGTCATGTGCAGTGCAGCCTGAGCTGTCCCTTTGAGGCCAGAACTGCCCCAGGCCCATGGGGTCTCTCTCCCTCCCCCAGAGCAAACCCTCCCGCAAGGCCTGGGGAAAACCATCCCCAGCGCTTCCCGGGGAGCAGGGAGCGCTGTCCCGGGAAAGGGGAGCCAGGCTGCCGGCTCACCTGCTCGCCGCGCTTGCAGCGGAGCAGCCTGGGCAGCCCTGGCAGGCAGGGCCACGGCCAGGAAGGAGGAGCAGGAGGAAGAGGCGCAGAGCAAGGGCCATGGTGCCTTGCCCTCTGCCAGTGCCTCCAGTCTGCCTGGAGACAAGTGCCACATTCCCTCCTGTCAGCAGCTTCCCAGCTGGAAATTTGGCACCTTGGGGAGGCCATGGCTAACACAGTCCTTTGGCTTCATAGGAAAGGTGAAGCCTTTACTTCACCTTTTGCTCTTCATGTGCAATTTAAGGCACTGCTTCCTCTTGTGGTCCTCAAAGGACACAGTGAATAAAACAGGAGGGAAAACCACCCAACCTCTTCAATGCTTGAATTTGTCAAAGGAAACCTTGAGGAGCACAGGGTGGGTCTGTGCTGCCTGACCAAGCCAGAGCCCTTCCATGATGGAGTGGCTGCCTCAGTGCACAAGGGAAGAGCTAGAGATGGCACCACTCTGGACTTCTGCCATGCCCTGGACACATCAGCCCTGCCCAGCATCCTTGTCCCTCCTTTGGTGAGCTATGGATCTGATGGAGGCACAGTTTGGAGAATGAGCAATTGCCTGGCTGGTCACATCCAGGGGGTTGTGGTCAATGGCTCAGAGGCCCGATGGACGTCAGTGACCAATGGTGTCCCTCAGGGTGACAGCAGAAGCTCCCTGGACACTGGGGACTCTGTCCTGGTGGTGCTGCTGGACAAGAGAGCTGGAGGGGCCTCCAAAGCAGAACTGTTGTGATTGCCCAAGTCTTTCAGACTTGCTCCGTGAATGAGGAGCTGATTGAAGTGAAAAGATACTGAGAAACCACACAGTCCCTTCTCTGGGAAGAAACATCTCTCCATCCAAACCTCCCCTCCCTCTCTTTATCCAGCTCCAAGAGGAACAAACATATATATACATCTATCTATCTATCTATCTATCTATCTATCTATCTATCTATCTATCTATCTATCTATCTATCTATCAAAATCAATTCAGCTTTAAATTAAATCTCTTTGTTTATCCTGTTCCTATGAAGTAGTGGTTAGAAAGAAGTTTTATTTTATACAAGTTACATTTAGTAAAGACATTGAAAACATGGTTTTTATGTGTCAAATTCTGCAACTGCAGCAAATCCCTCCCTGACTGACTTTCATGAGTGCCTGCTGTCAGGGAGGGATCAGAAGGTCCTGTCCAGAGGGTGGGAGCAGATGTATGCCCTCTTCTCCAGGATCTGCTTTGCAGCTTTCTTAATGGAATCATCCAGATTTTCATCGGCATCTATGGAGAAAGAGAGAAAAGTCATCTAAGGGAGCATAAAGAGCTGTTGTAAATTTCTTTCAAGAAGTGGTTTTGAGTACAAATGCAAGAGTGAGTGCCAGGAAGAAACTGAACATTCTCTTCTGAAAAAGATTGATTATTACAGACTGAGATTCACAGAGCCAATGCACAGCTGGTCAGTACATCCCAAAGAGTCCAAATCCCTCATTTCTATCAGTCACTTGACAGGAGTATATGCATAAAATATAGATTTTATATTGTTCCATAAAGAACCCTGGCAGTTTGCTTTAGCTATGAAGTGAAGAGACTCTGCTCAACAGGTTCCAGCTCTGCTGCTTGTTTGAATTAAAAGCAGAGAAAAACTCTTCTGTTGGTCACATCAAACCCAACTTCTTTTGATCACTGTCTGAAAGACAGAAGAGTGTAAGAATTATTTTATAGTACTTACATTTTTCTAATTGAGCCATGGCATAATTATTCTTGAAATACGCTTCTGTGCAGAAGATATTTGTAAGAAGCACCTGGAAAAGGAGTAAATATGATTTAAAAAATAGTGAATGAATTTCATAAAGAAAACCATGTAGAAAAAATACAGTAATTTAAACTTCTCAAAGCCCTTTGATAATAGAGCCCTGATTCCCAGTCATGTCCAGTGCAGCCTCAGCTGTCCCTTTGAGGCCAGAACTGCCAACGCTCAGGGCTGGGATGAGCCTTCACCCAGAATTGGCTCCAAGACTGATTGGGAATCAATCCAGAACAGGGCTCACACAAAGAGCAAAGTTTCACGGCCAAATCCAAACCTTCATAAGGTTGGATTTGTTTTAACACTGAACTGGAGCATATTTGCTTGTCCTGCAACACCACTGTTGCCATTAAACTTTACATGAGCTACAAAATAAGCATTGCCCTGTCCTGAACTGTGCTGCCCAAACACTGTTGTGCTTATATGTTATTATTAATGATTATATGGAAAGAGCTTGGGAAGAACTGCATGGTGTTAACAGATTTGAGAGAATGTGCAGGGTTGTGGTGAGGTTCTAAATGTCTGTGTATGTGTTAAAGAAGTATTTTAAACATGTTGAGAGTGTGCAGCTCAACAGGCAGAGCCCCTGAGAGGCTTCTGCACTCTGGCAGGTTTAGCCACATTCTGCTGCACTATTATGGGAGAGTTTGCTCTAATTGCCCAGAGATGCAGCCTGCCTGCTCCCAGGAGCACAGCCTGAGGGGGAATGGCTGCTGCTGAGGGACACTCACCTCGTGGTCGTGGTTCCTGAGCCCGATGCTGATGGAGCGGCTGGCCCGGGAGATGGCTGCAGTCATTGCATACAAATTAATCACCACATCTGCCACTCTCTTCAGCACCAGCTGCTCCTCCACTATTGTCTGGGAGAGGGAAAATCATTATTAGCTTGTGGTTTGTCAGTTCAAAACTTCAACCAAATATCACTGTCCGTACTCCGTGTTTAGGTCCAGCTTTACTCTGCATAAACAGGTTCTAGACTAGGTCAGAAATTATCAGTTAGTTTTGGGCTTACTAAGCTGCACCTTTTAACAGTCTGCTTGTAAAACTGTAATTCTGATGTGTGCCTTAAACCACTCTGCTAAATGCCTGCAACAGCAGGATTTGTGCTTATATGAGGAGAAGAAAACAAGCAATTCCCTGAGGGTGCTGGTGCTTTGGTTTTGGCTCTAACAACGTAACTTCTCCATTACACTGAGGTACAGAATGTCAGTGTGCTTTCTCACACCCAGTGAGAAGGTGTTGTGTGAAGGAAGTGCTGGTCCTGCCACACTCAGTCCCCTACAGGTTCCAGTGGGGCCCCCAGGATAAACTATTCAGTAACAAAGACAACAGTTTATAAATAGTTACCTTGCCAAACCTACTTAGCAGGCCCCTGACTGTAGTTCCAAAATAATGAACGTTTTCTTCAAGTTTCTTGGCATTCTCCTGTAAAACAGAACACAAAATAGAACAATTTGAGTAGTCTTATAACAGGAAAGGAACATACCCCCATCCCATTTAAAGAGGACACTGGATTTTCTCATTTTAACATTCATCCACGTTGCTGCTGAAAGCCAGACAGGCACTATTTTTTCTCTCAAACATCCATTAAAATTTTCTGGAGTTTACTCTTGGTAACTTTCAATATAGGCTCACACTGACAAAAGTAACTAACAGAACAGCCCATGAAAAATATACCTTATATTTTTGCTATTAACAGAGCATTCATTTTTGGTCATAAAAACCTTTTCCTAAGTGATTAAGCAAGTATGTGTAGGTGTAATTCACAGAAATTCTTACCTGGAACTCTGTTCCAATTAAACAGGAAAAACTCCTGTTTTGTAACTAGCCTTACAACAAAGGGCAGCTATTACAGACACTTTAATATGGTGAAGCCTCAATTTATACAAATTATCTAAATTTGTTTGGATCTAAACCTGGATTTGGTATACACACAGGCTTAGAGCAGCCTTCATCTTCTCTTGATTCCTAGACAATAACCTGTAACATCCTACCCTGTCATGGTGCCAACATCTGCTTACCCTGGGAAATCCCACTGCCCCTAAGCACACATTTTGGTTTGCAAAACAGGAGAGGAAATGTGGCAAGCAGCAAAGGGAACACACAGGAGAGCTCTGCTGCTTGGCCCTTACCTGGAGGCTGGGGTGCACCACCCCATGGTGACCTACAAGCCCCAGATCCACCTTCCTGCCCAGGCTGTCCTGCAGCCTGGTCATGAACTCCCCCAGCGCCACTCCCACGTTTCCTTTCTTGATTGCTCTGAAATGATGGGGAAAGAATGGCTGTTAAAAATTCCAGGAGATTCAGACACAACCAGTTGGAATTCCAAATGCTTTAGCAAAATGCCTGCAGCTTGTCCATGAATTACCACGTCCTGATCCATTACTGCATTACTGTGAAGTCTGGAGAACAACTGTGGAGCCTCAAGAGTCGTCAGCTGCTCTCAAAGACACCCACAAGGAGCTCCAGAGACCAGTACTCAATATGCACAACGCAGCTGTTGTGCCAATACAACTTCATTCAGACACAAAATATTCATTACTGGTCTTGAAAGAAATAATTACTGCTTGTGTAAAAGTCCAAGATAAAATGCATTAAATGCTTCAACTCCTAAATCTATGAACCATCCCATTAAAAAGACAAAGAGCCCCTGTGACACTGAACTTTTACAGACAATAAATATAAAATACTGCAGGTTTTCCCTGCAGTTTCTTCTCTCATCTATAAAGTTATCTGATTCTGTTTAGTTTATTTAAATCTATTAACAATAAATAAGAACATACTTAATTTTGTCAGTTAAGATCTTCCCTGCATGCTGCATGCCTGTCAGTGCAATGTACATTCTCAGGATTTCATTGGTTCCCTGGAAAAAGCAGAAGAGAAAGTGAGACAGGTGAGTAACCAGAGTTTACAAGAGTGAGTGTTTTCCAAGCAGGTCTGTTGTGCCCCTGTGCCCTTCCCACTGCTGCAGTATCACATGTTGACTCTCCTCACCCATAAACTGCTGCCTTTTGCTTTATCTCAGTTTTAATTCTGATTTCATGGGGCATTGCAGAAGTCAAGCCCCTCATCATTAAACACACAAATATACCCCAATGAAAAAGAAACCAGACTAAATGCATTTTGATTAAAAATGTTGTGCACCGTTCCAGTGAAGGAACATTTGAACAGTTGTAGAACTACTCAAAATGAGCTGAGTTAAAATCAAGTCTGGCAATGACTCTGATGTGCACACGATGGGCCACTGACAATCCAGCTTGGAAAGAGAACAAGCTTCAGAACCAACCCTTCTTTTAATTTACATGTCCTTCAATAAGTTAATTAAATGTCCAAGTTATCTTTTCTGAGTTTCCCTGCTTCACTTGTGAGAAGCACACAAGAGGAAAGGTCACTGCTGTGACTCACACTGTGGTCAGTCTGTAAAAGCCATCATAGCTTATTTTACTACAGGGAACTATTACTGATATTCCAAAGAAAACAAGGTTAGTCCTGCAGTCTTACTGTACAGACTTTGCAGCTGAAGGAACAAAGTCCTGATCAATCAAACCTGAGGTTTCTGCTCACCTTTACAGGAGGTGTGAGCTGCAGTCTGCAGTGAAAAGGGGATGCTGGTACTTGCCTCAAAGATGAGCAGGATCCTGGTGTCCCTGAGGTAGCGCTCGTAGGGATAATCCTTCATGTAGCCAAGGCCCCCAAGGATCTGCAGAGCCTCACTCACACAGGCCCAGGCACCCTCAGAGCTGAACACCTGCCACGGAACAGGGTTTGACCAGCGGTGAGTCCATAATAAATCAGCAATAAACACAGGATGCCCTGCTCTGGGGTTGTACCCACAGGACACTGCTGCAGTGTTTTCTGTGTTACACCAGTCCTGGAGCTGTGTCCCTGCAGCTCAGGGGTTTGCTGCTGCCAAATTCAGTGATGCAACCACAGGGCACTCTCCAAAAGGGCACATTCCAGGGACAGGGGCACCCCACACGGGCAGAGCAGCTGCTTGGCTGGAGCCCAGAGCAGGAGTTCTCTGCAGTGACCACGAGGGACACCCTGGCAGCCACAGCCTGGATATTCCAAGGGTTTGTTGTGCCACCAGCTCCCTGGGAAAGCTGGCACAGCAGCAGCCTGGCCAGTGTAACTGAGCGTCCCTGTGCTCGTGTGAGGCCTCCTCAGACCCCAGCTCAGAGGCTGTGACATTCCCAACCTCCTCCCTGCAGGTTTTGTTTTGCACAAGTGTGAGCCTGTGGGATACAGACAGAACAGCACCTGTCATTTCCCCTGGCTGCAGTGCTTCTGTCATCTGTCCAAATGCAGCCCTGAGCCCTCAGCCCTCTGCCAGCCCTGGGTACCTTGACCATGGCAGCCTCCACGGAGCAGTCAGGGAGGCCTGGCCTGTCCATCATGCCTGCAGTCAGGTAAGCCATGCTCTCCATCACGTAGGCTTTCACAGCCATCAAACAAAACTTCTCCTGCCACACAGCAACGGGAGGAATCATACAGAAATTCAGATGCAAAAGTCCACAATCAACCTTCAAACTTTAAAAAACCTGCAGTTTTTATGTGTTTTACATCATCAAATTAATCAATCAGTAAAAAGTACCACTTCAAAACAACAATAAATAGAAAATACTTTTATACATTTATCATTCTGGACATTTCAAAGACTGGTGTACAGAAGTCAACACCAGGTTCACAAAAATTTCTAGCAAATCCTTTAAACGAATACAGCCAAAATACCCCCGATGCAATCTATGTCCTGGCACCTAGCATAGAGATTTAGGTGTTTCATTTTTGTTACCTGAATTAATCCAAACTGGCTGAGTTTCTTATTGAATTGTTTCCTGGTGCAAGCATACTCTGATGTCAGCTCTTTAAAGAAAGAAAAACAAATCAAATCTCAGAGGGGCTGTGACAAACCCTTCCAGCTGCTGGTGTCCTTCCCTGGATGGTGACACTCCAGTCCATGCCCAGGAGCCCCCTGGCTGCTCCCAAGCAGCACTTTGTGAAAATCACCCTCACACTGATGGTGTTGATCAAGTCTGGGACCAGCCTGTCAAAGGCTTTTGAACCAGAAGTGTGAACTTGTACTCTTAGGGAAGTAATCAATTTTGGTGCTAATTGATTAGACAGACTTCTGTTACTGTTTTGGTTAATTATTGGCAGAAAGCAGCTTTAGTCCTAATTACTGTGTGCAGCTGTGAGCCAGTTATTCAGGTGGGAGGTTCTAGGGGAGATTACACCTTCTAAAAACAAATAGTACAGAGGTTTTTTTCTTGGGAAGAGCATTTTACCTCAGGGAAGTCCGACAGAGGCAGTAACCTCCCCCTCTATGAACTGAACCTACACTGTACAAAAGGAGAAAAACTTTTATTTCAAAACCTCTACCAGCAAGCTTTTAGTAACTATTTTTCAAAACCATATTTGAGTGTTTTAAGGATTTCAAAGTGTGTTATGACAAGGTCAAGACTCCTGTTCCCACTCTGAATGTCCTGCATGATCTGCCTCAGGCAGAGCAGTTTCTGCTGGCACCCAGCCATGCAGAGCACCCAATTC
Organism: Melospiza georgiana; assembly: GCF_028018845.1. Taxonomy (NCBI): domain Eukaryota; kingdom Metazoa; phylum Chordata; class Aves; order Passeriformes; family Passerellidae; genus Melospiza; species Melospiza georgiana. The sequence continues at coordinate 20,881,706 of NC_080440.1, read as the reverse complement.
ACCCACCTATCAACTTCTTAATCATTCCAGCAGATGCACTGCCCATGCTAAATCTTCCACTGTTGAGGATATTCATGGCAACCTGGGAAGAAACAGATGGGGTTCAGGCCACACTGTCCCTAGGCCACGCTGGTCACTGCTTGGGTGTTCCCTGGATTTCACTCCTCACTGGGACACACTGCCAGTCCTGGGAAGTGTCCTCACACCAGCCACCACAGCTCTCAGCATCCCAAGGAAAATGCTTCAAAACTGGGCTTTTCCTGCCACTCATTACATCCAATTTTATATCTGAACTTGGAAATAATCTCTATTCTAATTACATGAAGGTAAAATGTAGATAAAAATGCATTTATCTGCAGCTGGTAAATAACATTTCAGCTGGACAGCACTGTTCCAGTTCATCAGATGAAGAAAACCACAATATTTCCCCCTGCAGCTGACCTGTGATGGCTGCTCTCTGCCTCAGATGCCTTTCAGCAACACATCACAGAAGGGACAAGAATGGAGGTGTAGAAATGAAATACAGACCAATAATGTACAAAAATAGATTCTGGAGTCTGGTGTCTGCACTGTTGTTTCTCAACATGGGTGACTCAGGTCAAAGCCTGTTAGGAAAGAAGTCACTGTCCTACATTTTAACTTGTCAGAAGACACCATAACAATCTTCTTTTAATCTCTACTACATTAAGGGAAATTATTTCATTTGGCATTTAGGCCTGGACTTGCCTGCTACAGCAGGAGTAGGAAATGAGCAGGAGTAAGAGCAGTTTTGCAAATGCCCAGGTCACACTCTCAGAGAAAGGTTACACAGCAAGGCCATGTGTGGTTTTCTCTGCTGGGGTGCTGCCAGCATTTCCTTGTGCCACAGTGCAGCCCTGGGGCAGCAGCTGCCAGCCAGGGCACCTTGGAGCTGGGCACGCCCCCAGCACTCCCTGGGCACTCTCTGCTCTGTCTCCCTTCCCTCAAGCTGCTGTGGAACCAGCAGAGGACCTGTCCCCCATTGAGGGCAGAAGGGCAGCTGCAGTCACTCCCTTTTCTGAGGGGACACAACCAAAAACAACCAAAAGCCCAATAAGAAGAAGAAAAACACAGAAATCTGAGGTGATGGCACACTGTGCACTGTGCAGTGACACCAATTTACAGATCAGTGGGGGACTCTGTCCTCCTGTACCCTGCAGTGTGGCAGTGCCCACACCACCCACGAGGAAACTTCAGCACAGGGGCAAACAGCCTCCCTCAGGCTTCTACAAATCACCAGTAGCAATTCTCCACTGCTTACCTTAAATCCCTCTCCAACTTCTCCAATTACATTCTCTATAGGCACTTTGGTGTTTTCAAAATGCACTTCACAGGCTGAAACAGAGAATTGACACTTGATCAAATATGACACAGAAATATTTAAAAGACATTCAGGAACTTAAGTTACTATTTGTAGCAAGAAATGAAGTCTTCCTAATGGATTGCTTATGACAGAATTATACATGCTTTGCCAAAGAAGTGAGAATGTGGGAAAAGTTGAAAAGTTTTACATCAATTACTGATGTAAAATGTTTAAAATGTTATGAATAGACACTGTGTAAACAGAGAACTACAGTTTGGTCTTTATTTTTACTTCTAAGGAACTGACTGAACAGTCACCAAGATGGTGAAAAGATGTAATCATTACAAAGCTTAGAAGAGCTGAAGAAATTGGACTTCTAGATAAAATCTAATGGTCACTGAATCTTCTGAATGATTTCTTTCACTGCACAGTGAATTAACTCCACAAAATGGATTTCTTATTTCAGACCCTGTGTCAGGAAGGACTCCTAGGAAAAGCCAGCTAAAGAAACATGAAACTTAACTGTAACATTGAATAGGTATTGATTTGCCTCTGAATTCAGATGATCAAACCAAAACAAAACTATTAAAACAATTTCTGCTAAAAACTTCAGGTGGCTCTTACTGTTGGAGCCTCGAATGCCCAGTTTATCCTCGGGCTTGCCGTGGCTGACGCCGCCGAAGTCCCGCTCCACGATGAAAGCTGTGATTTTATCCTTCACCTGCCCGTCCTTGTCCACAACCTCTGTCCTGGCAAACACTGTGAAAATACTGGCCAGGCCACCATTGGAGATCCAGACCTGTTTTGAGAGAGGGAAGATGTGTAAGAAGTGTAACTGTGCTGATTTTGTGAGCACAGCTCTCCGGGGTTTTGTAACAGGCTGAGCAAAGAACAGAGTGCTGAAAAAATTGCTGCTCCTTCCCTTCACTTCTAATGAGGGTGAGCACATTTCTGAGGAGAGCTGACCACACATGCTAAGTTTAGAGCAACTTTAAAACCAGAATGTAGTATCAAAATGCATTAAATTAAAATCCACAGTGCATTTCCACAAACGCTGGTGCCTCCTGCTGCTGATGGCACGTGAAAGATACAGGGGCAATGCAGACTGGACAAAGCCTGTGCCCAAAAATTAACTCTGACGAGAAATTCTCTGATCAGCCTCTCCCCCAGGGTGGGTCTCTTCACATCACAAATGGATCAACAACTACAGAGCCAGTCTGCAATGCATCCGATACTGCTGCACCCAGGACATCTCTGATTTCTTCAAAACTGGCTTTTGTCACTGTTTCCTTTAACAGAAAGGTTCCAATTAGACCTATTTCTAATTAAATATCAAGTTTTCTTTTAAAATCTAGCCTGAAGAATGAAGAGATGCCAAATACAGGTTTAGGCTCCCTTTTACCTAAGCTGCCATGGAAGGGGCTGATTTGCCAACTAACCAACCCTCCCTGAAGCTGAACACATAAGTGGGCAATAGAGAAGAAACCTGGGGTAGTTTTCTATTTTTCTTACCAGGAGTTTAATGCAGTAATTCTCTAACAATAATTTTCTGTTCCTTTTGTGCCTAAACCAACAAGGGTTATCTTTCTGACAGGGTTGTTCTCCTCTAGCTTGGAAACCTCCCAATTCCAGACTGATGCAAAAGTCAAGGATAGTTCCTACACTGGGAACAATGTCCTTCCCTGTTCCCAGTCTGTGAGTGGGTACCTTGGAGCCATTTAACAGGAAGTGTTTCCCATCTTCACTCAGGGTTGCTCTTGTCTGGATGGATGCAGCATCACTCCCACTAGAAAACAAACAAGTTATTAATGTTTAAAGACATAAACATGCTTTAAAAAAACAAAACTGCATATTCCCCCTCTTCCCATTCTGTGAAAAGGAGCCAGTCTTAAATAGCAGCATATCAATTTTGGCTTTTAACTAACTAGATTGAACAGCTCTAAAAGTTACCTGAGGGGACAATTCTTATCATACCATATTATCAGGGTTATGACCTGACCAGAATGTGCAGAATGGCACAACAGCAACATTTTGGAACTACACTTTGAGATATGTGAATACACAATGAGCCTCTCACTTAAGTGACGCCAAAAATTCTTCCTTTTGGTTTTGGTAGCTCCTTCAAAACAGACTTTTATATTTTGAACAAGAACTGAAAGCATCCTAGAACAGTCACAGCACATTATTCCTGACATAGCACAAAGCATCCTTTCAATTCATGGAAAAAATTAAGCAAATGAATTCCTGGGATGGGAACAATAAGAGTCAGGGATTTCATGGACACTGCCAAAAGCAGCACGTTGGGGAAAGAGTAATGGGAGTGTTTCTTTAAAAACGAAAACTAAACCACAGATGTATATACTGAAAGCATGGGCCCCAAATAATGAAGATCAAGGTGTGAAGCAGTGCAGGCAAGGCAGTGAGGGGAGCAGCACCTGCCAGGCTCGGTGAGGCAGAAGGCAGCAATGTGCTCCCCCGAGGCCAGGCGGGGCAGGTACTTGGCCTTCTGCTCCTCGGTGCCAGCTATGAGGATCCCCTGCAGAAACAAGCACAGGAAACTTTGCAGCATCACCCTGGGGAAAAGAGAGGGAGCTGAGAAGCTCCAGCATGTTCAGAAAGCTTCATCTGCAAGTATTATGGCACAGCAAGACACAGTTTAATAAACATCAGACTGTATTATTTTTCAGTTGTTTTTCATTTCAGTATTTTTTCATTTGCACTCTGTGCTCAATTCCACGAGGAATTTTCTCTTGCTATAACAAACTGAGTGTGGTTTCAAGCTTCTTTCTGCCATCCATCCACCACTTAAAGGTAAAAACCTATGGCTGTATTCAAGTTCAAAACTGACACACTTGCCCTCAGATGAATTATCTCCTCTAGGCCCCCCAACACGCAGCCCCAGCCAGCCAAAGTTGCTCTCTTCTGAATTCTTTCCTTCCTCATCACCTGAGCCTCCCTGATGTTCTACCTCAATTCTATTTATTCTAGCTACTTCAAACAAATTTGGTCAATTGGACAAAAAAAAAAATCACCACTTAGACTCATTTAAAGTAGTTTTCCTAAGAATAATTATCCAAATAGTAACTTTCTTGTCTGCTTCCTATCCAGCCTTTCTGTCTCACACTGAACCAGTGGCAGAGGCTGCTGGGGACACCTACAACCTGATTTATGCTTCCCCAGTAACTCTGATTTGCTCCCTCCAAGCCCCACATTTTTCACTTCACCTTTTCTGTGCAATCTGAGCAGAATCCTGGCCCCAGAGCAGCAGCATTACCTTCAGCCCAATGGCCTGATGAGCTGCCAGGGTCACTGCAATGGAGCCATCCAGGGAGGTGATTTCTCCCAGCCGTGCATACATGGTGTTTGACAGGCCCAGCCCACCTGGAACAGGCACCAGGTTTTATTTTAGTGCATTTTTTGTGCCCCTCTCCCCCCCAAAAAAACCCACTTCAAATACAGAAATACAGGAATGCAGCAGCTTTAACTGGAGAGCTACAAAAGTGGCACAAAATGCACCCCTAAATGCTCTGGGTGCTCTTTTGTGGCATTTACTCACCATATTCCTCTGGAATCTGCATGCCAAACAGACCCAGGTCCTTCAGTCCTTGTAAGGTTTCAGGTGGGATTTTTGCATCTTGATCAATTTTCTTCGAGTCCACTGCAAATACAGAATTTTTCTCATTTAACACTATGATTCCCAGTGCCCCAGGATTCCCCCAGCAGGGCCAAGGTCACTCATGAGACTCCTCATCCTCAGCTTCACAAGAATTTCTTCTTTCTAGCTTCAGCCTGACTCTCCTGTTTGTCCTTAGAACATTCAGGAAAAAGACTTGGAAGTGGGAAAAACCCAGCATTTATTTCATTTTCTCAAACATTTCTACTGGTTCTGCATGCCAGCAGATTCCAAGACTGTAATAAGCAAAGCATTTCCAGGATTTTCTATCTGAACCAACTCTAGGTAGTTGAATACAAGAAAAAAAAAAAAAAACCAACATAAATGAGGTAGTTAGAGAACCTTGCTCTTAGGAGTTTTTAGATTCTTGGGGGATTAAGAGAGCTGTTCTGTACCAGGGCAGTGAAAACAAACAGGAATCCTATTTTCTCCAGACTCTGTAATTTGACCCTTTTATTCCTTCCCTAAACTTCAGGCTGTTTACTCCATAAATCACGTTCCCTCACAGAGGTAAAGAATTAAAAAATGTAATTTGAATAAATTCTTTATTTACTTGTCAGTGAGCAACACTACAATTTTACAGTTAAAATCACCTGGACCTCCCAAATTGTGACAATCACTGGCTTCTCCAAACTCCTGCAGTGTTTGGAAAACCTCTGTCAATGGGAAGTCTGAGACAATGCTATTTAACTGCCCCAGAAATTGCTGTCTGTGCCAACCAATATTCTGCAATTGCTCTGGAATTGGCTTATCCATGGCAGCACTAATGGAAGGAACACCCTGCAATGCTCTCTGGAATGCAGATGGGTAATAAGGCCTTTCCCAAACAGAATTATTACTCTAATGCTGAAAAATCAGAACTGCTTTTGATTTTTCCTAACTCCTCAATGAGCCAGCAATTTTGAGTATCTCTGCTGCCTCCTGCCACTGTCAGTTTTAGCAGAGTAGGACAGTTTAAAAGTTCTAGGAGTCAGAACTAGGAATAAAAAATCACAATATATTAAGTGGTTAGAAACACAATTCAGCTGAGCTAAAACCAATTTCAAATCCTATCTTTATCCCAGAATTCTTTTACATCCTTGGCTTTTTTCCTGTTTTGGAGATTTAATTCTTCTGATCAGCACCGAAATACTTCCCAAAAAAGCCATAAATGGACATGCCACAGAATCAGCATCACTATGTGAGCAGCAATAAATGCATAAACTAAATTAAATGTTTTAAGTGTAATAATCTTATTCAACTGCTATAGCTAAATCATTCTGTAATTACTAAATCACTTGCATGGATAAAAACACAATAATATACCTTCCTCATTGAAGAACTTTTCAACAGGCCCCACAAACTGGTTGATTTCTGCCAGTTCTTCATTGCTAATTTCTGGGTAAGGAAAAACTTCTTCCTGAAATAGGAGAATTATTTAATAACTTTTAATACACGAACCATGCAGCTGAAATAAAAGTCATGGGAGACATGCTTTGCAAAGACTCTAAAATACTGTGCAAATTAAGAATTGTGGAAAATGTTCTACAACAGAAAGAGAGCTCCTCAGGACCCAACTTTATTACCCACCAAAACCAGACCAGAGGGTGTTACCTGAACAACAGAAATATGAGGGAGAAATTGAGAGATCTTTTAAGAACTACAAAGACCCAAAAATGCTTCATTGCCCACGAGCTTCAACGCTATTTAGGGATTGATAAAAAATGAGTTTAATGTTTACAAAGCTCAGCCTGTGAACAGTGTCCCTTGCAAACACCCAGCACATTTCACCTGTAATGTCTCGAGGACAAAGGTGAGTGAGTCCCACCACTCCTTATCATCCCAGGGTGTTCTGGCCACGAACTGGGAGCAGCACAGCCTGACAGGTTTGAATTGGTAAAAAAATCCGGGCAAGGAACACAAGGAGTGGGAGGCTACACTTCTGATTTTTACTGCCTTTCCCCTTTCAAACAGAAGAATTTATCTCTGTTCATAGAAATCTGTTCGTGATAATCTGAGTAATAATATTAGCATCAAAAATTGAGGACCTGGGAAATGCTAGAAGTTTTCAGAAAGCTGTTGTATTGAAACTTGAGAGAAAAAACACCCCAGACATATCTGAAGAGGGGTTTAACACAGTGGAGCCTGAGCGCTGCCTGTTGTAACACCTTACCTGACAAGCTCTGCTGCAGGAGACTTTCCTGCTCAACTCATTTCAGTGTATTTGAGTTATTCCTTCTTTTCCTTTACTTCACCCTGCAATCTCTGATAAATGCACACTCTAAGCCTTACAGTAACAAGCTCTGCTTTATACAGCGTTCTGTCTCAGACTTTAACTTCTTTGTCCAGTTAAAGGCACCACAAGAACTTCAATCTTTCCTATCAAACCTGTAGGCTAAGATTTACATGAAACTCTACATGAAGCCTCGATCCTTAAGTACAACCAGAGGATGAAGCGATCCAGGTTTAGCGGCGTGCCCAGAGTGTGCCCAGCGCCACGCGTGTGTGCGGTGACCTGCAGGGCCGGCAGGCACAGGGGGCTGCGGCTGAGCTCTGCTCTTGGCCTGATGGTTGTTGGGGTCACTCTGAGCCCCATCGCGGGTTTTGTGTGCAAAGGGTCCCTTCAGTTAACCCGGCTCCAGCTGAGGGCACCGGGACACACAGAGACGCCTCCCGTCCCTCCGGAGCTCTGCAGAGACCCATGGGCTGCGGGACAGCCAGGCCGGGGCCGGGCCCTGCCGCGGGCTCACACCAGGGCCCGCAGGCCCGGGCTGGGAGGAGCAGCTGGAAAAGGCCCTGGCGGCGCTGCGGAGGTGCCCAGGCGGGCGATGCCCCCGGTCTGTGCCAACCCCTCCGCCCGCCGGTGAAAGGGCAGCGACCCCCGGTCACGGCCGGCCCCGGGCCGCCCCCATGGCCACCCGCACGCCCGCGGACCCACCTTGCGCAGGGTGCCGAGGAACAGCTCCTTGGCGAAGGCGCGGCGGGGCGCGGCCGTGCGCAGGCCGCGGGCTGAGGGGCCGGCCCGGGGCTGGGGCTGGGGCCGGGGTCGGGGCCGGGCGGCGCGCAGGGCCCGCAGCAGCAGCAGCACCGCGCTCATGGCCGCGCTCGGCGCTCCGTGACGGCACCGCCGAGCGCCCGGCCCGCCCCGGGGCGGGACACGGCCCCACCGCCCCACCGCCCCACAGCCCCACCGGGCGGCGCTTGGCTCGCAGCGACCGCGGGGACAGGGACACACCCCATCAGGGCTGGTCTCACCCGGGCCCGCAGCTCCGGGGCCCCGCGGGGCGGCGCTCGGCAGTAACGCCGCTCACGGCTTCTCCCGCCCGGCCCCGGCCCCGGTTCGGGCCGCGGTGCCCTCCCCTCCCCTCGCCGGCCCGGCAGCTCCTGCCTGAGCCGCACGGTGCCCCCAGGAAACAGCTCCTGGTGCGTCCAGGGTGCCTGTGTCGCCTTCCTGAGGCGAGAGCTGCGGCGCAGGCCAGGCAGGGAGCAGCACCACAGGCAGGGAGCGCTACATGCCCGCCTCCAGTTGCGGGACACGCTGAGCTGCAAACCCAGCGCGTGGAAATCGCCCCAAAAATCTCCTAAATCCGAGCCTAACTCCCCTGTTCCGTGTGTCAGGGGCCGGAGCAGGATGGTGTGGGCAGCTCCAGCTCTCCCCGCACTCCTGCAGGCTTTTCCACACGTAAATAAGTGTCTAAGTCCTATCTGCTCACTGTGCCCTGCGGAGAGCACTGCCCTGCACCGAGCATTCCCCCCTCCTCTTTCGCTTTTCCTGCCATCCCTCTGGCAACAGGCTTTGTCTTTTTTAAAAACCTAGGTGCCAAAGTCGTGTGAATTTACTGATATTCAGTGAAATCTGGCTGAGGTGCACTCGCTGCTCCCCTCCCGTACGAGCGGTCACGGTCAGGTCTGTGACACCGTCACCCCACAGCCGCTGCCTCACCTGCAGGTGCCTGGGACTCCTCACCGGCACAGAAGGGCTTTCTGCGTGCTAAGCTTCGTTTACTCAAGGGTAGAATTAATTTATTTGAACTATTTCTTTCAGATAAAACAAGCCCTCTAAAAGCTGCTGCTGCTGCTCTCTCATTTTACGCATATCCATGTCCACCTGCCTTCCCTTTGCTTTGGTCTGTGTGGAGCTGCAGGATGTGACAAAGTGGCATTTGCAAAAAGAACAAGTAAACACAGGCTTAATGAACTCACTTATTTTGCTTGCTTTGCTTATGACTCGTAAAATGAAAAACCTTTAATCTTGTGACCCAGATAAATTGCCATGTTGGTTGCCTCTCGACTGTACTGCAAGTAGGAAACAAGAAGGGCTGAGAGTGAGGGATCAGGAAAAGGTAAGGATGTGCTCAGCTCTGGTTAAGTGACATTGTCCTGCTTCTTTTCATTTTGAAGGGTAGAAATGCAAGAGGTGATGTGTGATCCTACCAGGCAGGGAACAATGGGTGGGGAAGGCTGAGCTGGGTGCAGCACTTGGCAATCTTTGGGGTGCAGTGCTGAGGTGCCAGTGCCTCCAGAGGGTATCCACAGGTGGTTGATGGTGTGGATAGAAGGGAAAAAGGGTTAATGGGGCAGAGCCACACCATGTCCCTCTGAGGGTGGCACTGCCACACCAGTGCCACATCCCAGCTCTGGGCAGGAGAGGTAAAAAATGATAAAAAATGAGGTTTTTTTATCTTCCTGGAGGTCAGGAGAGGTGTAGGTCCCACAACACCTCCCAAACTGAATATCAGGGATGAAAGGGCTGAACTGAGGCCACCCTCTCCTGAGACAAGTCAGGCAGGTTCTGGTGATGTAGGGGTGATGTGGCAGCTTGAAAGAAAGGATAAACAGAGCTTGAAGAAAATGATCCAAAGAGTGAAAACAAGGCCGGGCAGTTGGGAAGCACAGGGAAAAGATGCCTCATCAGGAAGTTCACAAGAAGTGAGGCAGCAGCCAGCACACCCCACCCTGTGTGCTCACTCAGCAGGCATGAGGATGGCATTGGGAGTGTATCCTAAATAAATAAACACCTGGGGTTTGCAGTCACAGGGGGTGATATCACACCCACAGCACGAAACTGCAGGTGGGCCATCACTGGCACAGAGAATCCTCTGTCCCTGCCCTGGCATCAGGGCTGCCACACCACAGATCTTGTCCCATCCAGTGCTGTGTGTAACCACAGCTCTTGGGACCTGCAGTTTTCTGCAGAATCCTTCCACCCTGACCTGGCATATCTTCAGATTGCCTTGCACAGAACTGCAGCATCTACTGAAAAAAAGAAAAATAAAAATCAGTATTTTTGTCTTTTGCTTCAGCAACATGCCCAACCTCTTCCTTTCCCTGCTTTTATTTATGATTCCTCTCTGCTGTCTCCGCCACTGAGGTATTCATCCACGTGTTCCATCATCTCAGATTGCCTTCCTGTGTCAGCTAATCCCTCAGCTGTTACAGCTCCTCATAGCTCACATTTTGTGAACCACCACAACTCCCACAGTGATGTCCATTGCAGCCCATTCCACACAGAAGTGGAAGAATTCCTTCCGGAGAAGGAGTGAATTAATGCAAGAGAAGTAGAGATCAGTAAAGGACTACAATAAAATTACCCTTCAATTTTCCTTTTTATTCTTCCATATTTTTCCAACAGCTGCTTAAAAACTGGTATTCAATAATAAAATGACCTGATAACATTTAGCTCTTTGAGACATAGATATTTTATTTACTGAAAAAGTGTCACTAAATTACTTTACAAAAACATTCACCAGGCTTTGCAACACTTCCAGGAAAATATATAAAATAAAATACATAAAATTTCTCCTCTCTTTATGCAATCATTGTTTGCTCCTGACAGATGGTATGAAAGTTTTGCTCTTGACATCCATAATTATCTTTCCCACAGGCGTGTGCTCATTGATGATGTGCTCATTGCATCACCTCCTGGCTTGGAATATTTTTTTAAAAAGCTGATTCACAAATGAAATCCTGGGAGAGGTGAGGGCAGGAACTGGTATTTCCACTTTTGCTCCTGTTACGTGCTGTGCAAGTGATGTGATGTGTTTGAAACGCAGATGTTAACATGGTCACTGTGTAAATACATCAATAAATTTGTCCAAGCTCTTGTCCATCCACGCTGACTGGACTGTGGCCATCTAAAAAACCATCTGAAAAATAAAGATACATTCTGTTAGTGAAAGGGATTCCTCACAATGTCAGGTGGCACTTGCAGGGAAATTGCCCATCAGCTTTGCCATGTTAGATTAAAAGGAAGCACTAAATTGCCTCATGTTTTGAAATATTGATATTTTATTTCACAGCCAAGTAAGATTTAATTTTTCAAGCAAGGGAAAATGGGCCAAACAATGTATTGGAATCAAGTTTCTAGCTCAGTGAGGGGAGATAATCTGAGCCCAGTGCAGGAGGGAAGCTTTGCTGTGGGATTGCACCCCAGGATTGCAGGCCAGCCTGGAGAGCGCTGCCTGCGTGTCACACACAGGGGACACTGATGAGGGGCAGCTATAAAAAGACCTTGCAGTAACTGCATAAAGCACATCTTGGCACTATTAATGAACACAGAGGGGAGATGGGTCACGGACCTCTGCCAAAAATGAACTTTCATTGCATTGTAATGTTGGAGAGAAGGAAGGAGCTCCATGAGCTCAAGAACATTTCACTAATAATTATTACTATGATGTTAATTATATTTATTATTTGTACTATTTATATTACATAATTTAAGTATTTATAGTATTTACATTAAATAATTTAATTACTTATATATTTATATTACTAAATTAATGATTTAATTATTAGTCCAATGAGGCATCTGCTTCTCCCTTTTCACATCTGGGAAGAGAAAGAGATGACCCAAAATGCCAGTGCTTTTTCACCAGCTTTTTTTCAAAGTCATTTCAAATTCCTGCAGTCAGAGGAATTGCTCAGGACATGTCCCCTGTGGTTACTACTAAGATATAGACAGGTATATAGATATGTATGTATATATATTTTTTTTTTTTTTTTTTTAATGAAGCTATGCTGGCAGTCTGGAAATTTGTGAGCAGGGTCATGGAATATTGCAACAGCCCAGAAAGCTGCATGTTGCACTAGCAGAAAAAAAATAGGAAGAGCAAAACCAAAGTTTCCTCCTCCTTTAGGCATAAAACACACAAACAAATTATTTTGAAAATGTACAGACTGGCATAGCAGAGGAGTTACATCATCAAGGACATTTTTAAAGCCTGCTGAAATGCCATGAAAATTCAGGGCTATAAACACTTGGGATGCTCCAAGTCTGAACTGGAATATTCAGTACATTTCTCACTGGGCTGGAAAATGTTGTTGCTCTTCCAAACTCAGGGGTTGAAGGACAACAGAAGCATCTCAAAATCTGGTGAGTGCAGGGGTCTGTTTGGTTGGTTGGTTTTTTGGGGTTTGGTTGGGTTTTTTTGGATGTTATTTTTAATTACAGCAGAGTCATTTTTTGGAGCCTGGTGTAAGGGCTGAGGCAGAAGCAGAGACTCGAGGCTACCAGCAAGATGGCAAGGACAATATCAAGGACGAATCATTAAATAAAAATGTTCTTTCTTGTTGGAGATGGACATAAAGAAATACCAGCCAGCAAAGTGAAGGAATAATCAGCCAGGAGCACAGGGGGAGCTGGTGGAGGGGGGGATGCTCAGGGGGTGGCACCTCCCTGCAGGGCCCACACTCAGCTGAGCTCTGCTCCTATTAAAACCACTACAAAATCAGACTGGCAAGGAGTGAATGGATTCATTTCCAGCCCTGGATCACTCTGATCCCACTGCTGAGTCACAGAACTCCTGCACAGTCCCTGCTTTTCCCACCTCCCTGGACACACACCCAGGGCCCATCTCCTCATCAGAAACCAGCACTGTGCTGTGCCAGAGCTGAGAAACTGCAGAGAACAGACATTTCCATCATGCACTCCTAATACTTCATGTGCCTTGGAATGAATTCTTCCTGCTCATCTTGTTAAAGACAGATTATTTTTGCTTTGCTCATTACACAGACCCGTCTAAAGCACTGTGTCCAAGTATGAAAAATAAAGGAAAGCTCCAGTGGTGCCATTTCCCAGCAGAGCTGATGGATTGCACTCTCCTGTGGCTGCTTTCAGCTGCTGTGTCTCCTGGACCATGCTGCTAATTTCACAAGTCAGTTACTGCAAAATGCTAAATAAAGGTTTTGGTTTTTTTTATTTTATCCCTAAAGATGCATTTATTCACATGGCAAAAATGATAAATCTAAAGATTTGGAAAAAGTGATGGCTTCAAGTCAGCATCACCCACACAACGTTCATTTAAGTCTTGCTTAGCTGAGGAAGTACTTCCAGCAGAAATATTAATTTAAGATTTTCCTAACTTTCATGACCAGCCTCATCCTGCAGTTGATTTACTTCTGCTGAGTAATACAGGATTTGGCTTTAATTCTTGAAATAATAGGAAACAGAAAGAAGGCCTACTAAAAAAATACACCTAAAATGAAATTTTTGTGGAGTTTAGATATTTCTATTAGATTGGTTGTGCTATGTTCCCTTCCAGGAATTTCATGTCAACAAAATACAGCAGCAAAAATCACTAAGTAGGGTAAAAATCCAGAAAGATTCCTTTGGAAAAGGTGTATTTAATGCAGCTGTAACACAGGGTGGAGATTAATAAAACACTACACAACTATTAAAATAAAATAAATAGATGCTAAAATACCATACCTGTTTTTATGAAACTCTGAATGAAAATCAATCATTAAAGCCAACTGGAAAAAACAAAGTTAAATAGAATTCATTGATTGTTAAGTCAACAAAAATCTGAAGAAAAATACAGATAAAACATTTAAAGTTCTTTATTTTGGTTTTTTTTTCTGTCCTTTTAATCTTGCATTCCTTGATTTCAACTAAAAAATGCAAAAAATATCTGGGAAAGAACCTGTTGTTAAAAAGTTGCTGTCTAGAAGAGCTTGAGAAGTTGTTTATTGCATGACAGCTCATTCCTGCAATCTGTGTGTGCACTGCTACGAGCAGACCTCTTCTCAAAATCTACTTAAATTCTACAAATCCTAATTTCTAAACCAGGAATAGAAGCATCGGTGAAGAACAGCTCTGCAAATTCTTCTACTTGCACTAGAGGATGTTTCTATAGCAGAGGCACTGGGCACCTTCAGAGGGGTCCCACAGCTCAGAGGGTGGCACAGAGGATGATGGTAAGTGGGTACTTACCTGTCAAAAAATAAATCATTGATGAAGATGCACATCCTGAAATTACAGCCCTCCAGAAAGAGGTCATGGTTGACTATTCCCACAAAATAATTCAAGAACCTCCTAAAATTCATAGGAAACAGAAGCAAACACAGTGTTTAGTTTAATTGACAGCTGAGCATTAGCTTGGCCAGGCTGTCCAGAGCACACTGGAAATCCCCTGGAAAGGCTGGAAGTGCACCAAGGTCGGGGCACAATGGGATATCCCACAGTGACTGTCAAACTGGAACTGCAGTTCCGATGCTGGCAAGGCCACGTGTGGCAAAGGATCCTTCAGGGCTGAGACACACAACTGAGACACACAACAAACAGAGGACAAGGAGTGACTGGGCAGTACTTACTCAGTACTTACTCAGTGCTGGGCTGAGGGCTCCAGAGGCACTGCCAGCTCCTGGGGGTTCCCCAGAGCAGCAGGACCTGGCCCTGGCAAGGACAAAGCTCCAGCCCTGGACAGGAGCTCCTGAGGCTGCCTGGGGTCAGCTGCACACACAGCCCTGGGCCAGAAGGTCTCCAAGATGGGTTTGGGAAGTGTCCACCAGGGCCTCTGCAGTGCCTGTCTGCACCTCTGGGTGCTGGATGGAGTCACTGTCCCCCTGTCTGTCTGCACATCTGGGTGCTGGAGTCACTGTCTCCCTGTCTGTCTGCACATCTGGGTGCTGGATGGAGTCACTGTCTGTCTGTCTGTCTGCACATCTGGGTGCTGGATGGAGTCACTGTCTCCCTGTCTGTCTGCACACCTGGCTGTTGGATTCATTGCTCTTTAGTGACTCTAGAACTGTTTATTTCAGCACCACCACACCAATCCAAGCTGAGTGAGGATTCCACTCACCACCTCCTCCACCTGATCCTCGGTTGCTGGCCCCTCTGAAGTGAGCAGCACAAATCCCCCTGCCTCAGCAGGACCAGGATACCATTGGAAGGAATTTCCTTCATTTCAAATATGAAGAGCTGAAGCTCTTGGATTGCATGAAATGAGAAACAAAGAGTTTTAAATGATTTATTTGATTTCTCCACATGATCACAGTTATAGTTTTACATCAATAGGGTCTGTTACTACTTACAAACAGAATGCATATTAAAATGAAAGCACTCCTTTCTTCCCCAGAGTTACAAAAGGGGTCTCGAGCCTCCCCAGAACAGAAGCTTCTTGTAAGCATAATGATTTTTGAAGTCTTTAACAGTCTGCATTCAAGACCTAATTCTAACAGTTTAATACAACTCAAAGCTGATTTAAGTTCCTAGCAGGAGATAGGCAACCTCAAAGTGACTGCAGACTTATAGTAATGCTAATTTACACACTATGTACAATTTAGAGAATTCTCTATTCCCCCTACTGGTCCCATTTTCACCACCCCCTTTTCTCTTTTCTCTTTTCCAAATTGAATCTTGTTATTGGTTCCACTTTTCTTTGAAATATATACACGAGAATCCATTTTGCAGGCAAGAAGTGCGATGGTATTTTACAAGGGAACAGTAAAATGCATGCTTAACTGCAGAAAACACACAGCTTCATATGGAACAGCAAGTCAACATCTAGAGATTCAGTGTTTAAATATCTGCTGACTGTCTTTCAGCTCATTTTATCAAGAAACAAGAGGCTTCTGCTGCATGCAGTACATGATGGGAAAATCATTCTACACTGTATGTTAGACTCTTTTTTTTTTTTTTAGCAATACAAGACGCACATTATATTAGGATGAACTTTGATTTTTTGTTTTTTACATTGTTTTACATTTCATTCTTAACTTAAAAAAATAAAAACCCCAAATATATATTTCATTGTTGTCCCAGAAAAGATTTTTTTGTTGTTGCCACACCTTCATTCTTTACATTTCCCTTTCATTTGTTCAAATCAGCAATTACTGCTTTGCCACATCGTTTATGGGAAGAGAGAACCACGGCCACTCTGTGCATTTCTGTACCAGTTAGTAATTGGCAATGGCATCTAAGAAAAAACCCTCTCCATTCTACTGCTGTCTGCAGGCTGAAGAATTAATTTTAATTCATTTTCTTAACCCCACCCAGTGTTAAGTGCTGGAATTCTCCTATTCTAAGCATGACCCACACTGCTCTAAGCAACTGTCGATCAAGGATGGAGTCAGAGAGGTTTTACTGTGACCCTAAACAAGCAGCAAAGGTCTGGAGACTTGTGCTGACACCAAGACACATTTGTTTGGCTGGAGTACATAGAAACACACAGTCTAAGAAACAAAACAGAACAAAACTAGGGGGAAAAAAAGAGTCAAGTCCACTGTTTCTCCTCCTTGGCTTGAAAGAACAGAGTTTCCAAATGCTGTGCCCTCAGGTGACCAGTTTTGGTTTCTGGGATCTGTGATTTCACTCCCTGCATGCCCATGGGACCACGTGGAAATGTTTCTGTGCATGCACGTTTGTGACATCTCCTCAACACTCTGGTTCACAAATACATTGATTGCACATGGAAAATCAGTGGGCAGGCAATAAACTGTGGCTCACTCTTCAAGCACAGAATATTTATATGTAACTCTAATTTAAATGAATGAAAGGGCTTTTTAAACATAAAGCAAATGCAGATCTGGGAGATTTAACATCTTCAGTGTTAACACAGTGAGTCAGATTTTCCTCTCCACTACTACTGCATATTCTGCCTTTATTCCATATACAGAATTTTACTTCCATTATGCCTCTGCATCTGAAACAAGTATACAGACTCTGTCACCCAGTGAAGAGGAGCTTTCTTACCTCTGTTTTAGTTAAAAGATGCAGTTTCTCAGAGATGTTTGCACTTAAATGGTTCTTCATCTTTTCTGGAACAACCTATAAATTACAGTTAGACTCTACTATTGGTACAGATGTATGAAGAAAAGTCTACATATTGAAATATGTTATCACTTTACTTCAACTAATATCAACAGGAACACTGATATATTTTGCAATTATACAATATGTAGAGTGTAGCCTCACACTAATAACATTAGATGACATGCAGACAGTTCTACTTTCCCTTATAAGAACAGTATATATTTTTTAAACTGCAAGGAACAGAGCCTCAGGGGACCCAGGTGAGCTCTCTTAAGGTAAGCTGCAGAATTTAGAATAGAATGAGTGACACAGAAAAATAAAAATCATTTGTTTTCTTTTCATGGAGATCATTTTGAGGAGAAGGAGCAGAAGGGGAAAACATATTGCACATGTGTGAAGCAAACGTGGACTGCTGGAAACAAAAGGCTAAACTCTAGATTGCTGTATTTGCTCTCTGTGGAGGTGAACAAAGTGCTCAGTTTGCAGTTTTGCTGGTATTGTGGTATCCATGGTATGAAAGGGGAAAAAATGACTGAACCTCTCCCATCCTCCCCACGCTAGAGATGCCATGAGCAAGCCAACAGGACAAGTCACTCTGCTGCTCCCATGTCCTCCCGGTTTGGGACACTTTTATTCCTGTTTGTTTTCTGTTACACACAAACCCGACAGGCTGGAGCTGTCATTACTTTTACCCATCTCTGACTGGAACATTTGCTCATCCTCTTCAAGGTTTGCTTTTAGGCTGGTACAGTTTTGCAGTTGTGATTCCTTTGTCTCTACTGTTTAGGTGTTAAGTCCTTGCAGTGGCTCAAAGTGCTGAAACTACAAAGTAGGCGCCATGGATAACTTTGTACAGGATTTCGGGATACAAATTGTAGAGAAATTTGCAAATTGTTTGGTTACAACACATAAGCAACAACAGCACAGCCTATTTTTATGTCATGTCTTGCAACTAACTGGACTATGGAAGTGAGGGTTTGAGCATAAACTCAGCCTGCTGAGTGCTGGGTGCTTCAAACTAACAAATGTGATGAGTAAAAATGGTAAAGCCACTTCGTTGCTAGCACATGGCTACATGGAATTACAGATTTTTAATTTTTTTTTTAATATATATATATATATATAAAAACCCTATACTAAATTCTAAAACAAACCTTCAAGTTTTAGAGCACTTCCACTGGAAACACTCTGGACTAGAATTCAGCTTCGCTGGGGGTAAAAATGAGCAATTATGGTGAAGAGGAACCAAAGCAGCTGAGAAGGATGGAGGTTTGCCATTTTCATGTTTGAGATGAATGTTTTTGCAGTGTTTACATGCACCTGGCAGAACTCTTCCCGTGTGCTCGTTCAATCCATATGCTTACAAAAGAAATGTGGATCATGTAAATTCACAGTTATCACAGCCTTTAAAGTGTCTAAGAACTCGTGTGACCAATGCTTGGAGGTGCCCCCTGGTACGTGGGCACCCTCCATTGCTACGGAATAATTACTGCATCTTAACGAGTTTGCTTACCTGAAATAGCAGAGCAGCTCTAATACTGATTACGTATGATATCATCGTGTTAATAAAATAAGGATTTATACAAAGCAGTATTGGACTACAACATTTAAATGCTATGTTACTTGGCACATTTAGTAATGATTGCTTAGAAATCTTAACAAGTCCAGGGGACTTTTGATGAAAATATTGAAATGTTTGAAATTGGTTTCTAACGTTTAATGTTTTTGGTCTACTCTTTCATAGGCTATTCATCTATTATACTGTCCTATCAAGTAAGTGGAATTCCTTGTAAAGTCTATATTGCTAGTTTTGTGGACTGAAAAAATTTCTTTCCAAGCACAAATGTTAACTATACAGTATATATATATATATTTATATGTATATATTTATATTATATAAAGTTTACTTACGTACTTTCATCAACCATATCAGGTCTACTTATTTTTTTTGCCCACTGAGAATAAAAGAGCAAGAATGCAACACTTGGTTCTGTCTGACTTTTTTTCCCTGTTTTTTTTCCATAGGCTAGTTTTTCATTACGTGTGTAAAATTGTCCAGGGGTTTGGTGTAAAAGGTAGCTTTCCTCAGATTCAGCAAGCAGCACGTTTTCAAGGCAAGTTTGGAAATAAGAACTAACCGGGTGGCGGTGAACATCTATCCAGTAGATAAGTAAAACCAGTATGGCCTGGGCTAACCGGAATTATTTTATTTAGTAACAGCAAGCCTTTAAGCTCATTAAACGGCCTGGGTAAAAACTGCCGGTGTGATTTTGTGGCTTCCCGTGAGTGCCTTTGCAGCTGGGTTTAGAGCTAGAGTCTCGAGGAGGGTCTGTGGCCTAGACTATGGTGCTGATGCCGCTGTGCTTGGGCTTGCTGCCGGCGGCGGCGGGCGGCGGGGGCGGCCCGTGGTGGTGCGGGGCGTGGTGCGGGGCGTGGTGCGGGGCGTGCGGCAGGAAGGGGCCGTGCCCGTGGCCGTGCCCGTGCTGGTGGAACTGGTGCGGGTGCGGGTGCGGGTGCGGGGGCGGGTGGTAGTGGTGGTGGTGGTGGTAGGGCGGCGGGTTCTGGTGGCAGAACTGCGCGTGGTGCGGGTGCGGCGCCGCCGCCGCCTCCGCGTGGCTCTGCGAGGGCGGCTTGCCCCGCTTGCCACCGAACAGGGACCCTAGGAGTGAGGAGGAGTTGGGCATAGTCTGGTGAGGGCGAGATGGACACTCTCGGGTTGATGTAGCTCTTCGGCGCATGTGAGGACTGCTAATGATGGACCCCTAAAAAGAAATTAATAGAAAATAAAAATTAAAAAAAAAAACCTTGAAATGTTCGAAAAGGAAATTAAATTAAAAAATAAATAAAAAAAAAAAAAAAAAAAAAAAGGAAAAGTTCACACTGACCCCAGAAACTCCTCCTTTAGGGTTCGCATGGGTGGATTATGTTAGAGAGTTCTAGGGGAAATTTTATCTCCACCTTCCCTAAGTGGCCAATGGGGCCCTCGTGCCCTTCTTAGGGGGTGTTAAGCATTGAGCGGTTTTCTCTCAGTATTTTGACATCAAGAGATATGACTTCAAATAAAAAAAAATGTCAGGGAGAGTAACATGATATAAGACCTACAAGTGTGTTTTTAAAGCAAAAACACATTTTAAATACTGCAAAAAATACCATACTTGCTTTTTTACCACAAAAAAAAAAAAGAAAAGCGCTACATTAAATGCAACCTAAATAGTTAAACATACAGCAGCAAATATTACAGTTACAGCTCAGGTTTTAAAATGGTATTTAAATCTTTCTTTATAGCAGTTTTCCACTACTATATGTGACAGTGCTGCTTCTCAGGCCTACCTCTGCATTTTGTGTTAAATGGAACCACACCATTTTTGCCACTAAGATTTCTATGTGCTTGTATTATCCTGACCTGTGGTCCAACATTCTCTATTATTTAGCCTGGAATTTAGTTGCTGAAATTCGGGGTTTGTATTTTTAAAGAGTTATGGGACACAACAGTACTTAGGCAAAGTGTGCTAGATTTAAACTGTAATCTACCTAAAAGCAAACACAAAAAAAAAAAAAAGAAAAAAAAAAAAAAGAAAAAAAAAAGAAAAAAATCTGCAAGCTGAATTCAGAGACATGAACAGTATATATAAATGGTTTGAAGATGAATGAAATCTCATGAAATCCACATTGAATTCACCTATCTGAATAATTTTTTTATCCTCCCATGCCCTATCTGTGCAATTCCATGGTGTCATGACTGCATACATATAGCAATTGAACTTGAAAATAAGCAATGGGGATGGTTGAGCATGACAGTCAATAGTTGTAGCTAAATATCAAACAGCAAGAACAGTGTACTTGGTAACAAAGAGCAAGTGGGCTTTTAAGCTGGGACCAGACTGAAATGGTGGCAAAAGGACACATCATATCCATTTAACCATGCTTGCAGGAACAAAGGGAACAAGGTTAGCTCAAACCAAAAATGGCATTGCTCTAAAACAAGCTGTCAGTGCTTTGTAAGCTGGAAGAATACAGAGTGAATAGCCTAGGCATGCATTTTATTCGTGGCAGGCAGGTTATATATATAAATATATATATATGTTAGAAGAAAAAAGAGCAAAAAAATATGTATGTATATAAAAGAAAGGTTTGAAATGCACATCATCACATCCAGCTAGACATCAGGAACTTCCTACTTACTTCCATATTGCTGTCTAGCGATCCTGCACTGCTGCGTCGCCCACGCTTGCCTGCCCAGGACATGCAACAGCAGAGATTAGAGACTGCGACACGACCGGCGCCAGGAGTGCGGCCCCACAGCGTCAGGGCCAGCAGGGACAGCAGCTCCCTGCACTGCCTGCGGCTTGGGGGCACTGGGAATTTGGAGAGGTGGGGCTGGTGCTGGGAATCACACGAGCGGGGTGTGATGTTGTTGGCAATTTGCACGATTCTTAGGTATTTGGGCAGCTGGGTTTAGTGCTGCGCTCGTGATGCGGAGCAGCAAGGATTTAAAGGGTTTGGTTTCCTGGAATCTGATGGGCCAGGAAGGTTTGTTTTACTTTAAACATTGAGATACAGTTGTGGAGTGGAATTAACTTAAATGCAAAATTTAACGTTGAAATATTCTGAACTTCAGTGTGGGGCACTGTGAGGGGCATCAGTTTTATCACTTAATCAGTTTTATCACTTCATCGGTTTTATCACTTCATCGATTTTATCACTTCATCGAATTTATAATTTCAATTTCAGCTTTGAACCTCAGTGGATTTCATACAATCTTCTTTCATGAGGTTTAAAAAAAAAAAACTAAACTTAATTTTGGTCAGTAAATCTGGAATCTGTCTTGACATTATGGCTAGATTTTGTTTGTTTAGCTGTGCAGTGCTTTATCTTTAAGCATGTTGGATTTGTACTCCAACCGTCTCAAATTGCAAAACCTTTTGCCTAAACCCACAGGTGAAACTCCAGACTGTTTGCCTAAAGAGCCAGAAAACCTTAGTGGCTGTATAGGACACAGGATCTCAGATTTTCTTTCTCACTTCACAGCAGAGAAAATAGCATCTGGCTGCAGTGGAAATAGAGATTTTTAGAAAACAGCTTGTGGAGCTTTGCTTTGCAAAGTCTCAGAATGCTTTCCTGGCAGGGTGTAGAAACAAAGCTGAGTTTTGAGGAACCCTCCTGGTGCTCAGAGCTTCCCTAAAATCTGCAGGGCTTTAGAAACCAAAGCTTTCTCAGCACTCTCTCCTTGTTTTCCTGCAAGGCCAAATATCAATCTCCACCCTGCATTGGCACATTGCTGCCTTCAGAATCTTCTACTCTGAGAGGCAGTTTTGGGGGAGAATGTGAGGATTGCAGCATCACTGAACCAATTAATGACGTACCCTAATCACAGACACCCCAAAAGCACCTGGGATCAGAACTAGGGAGCAGTGGAACTGCTCATAGAGCAATTCAGACTACCCAAAGGATCAGGATGATCAAAGACTATCACCTGCTGGATTTCTAAGCACAACGTTGACCGGGCTGGTCACAGGACACTGCCCTGAAACAAGTTTCTCTTAAGAGCTACAGTTCCAGGCTACTGGAATGTTTTCACTCCTTAAAAAGAGTTGCTACCCAGTAGAACCCCCTCTGCAGTGACATTAAATTGAGGGGAAGGTGTTTGTGGTGAAGGTGGTGTGTTTGATTGTGAAATTCTTTGGGATTCGGAACAATTCCCCTGGATGGGCTCTTTGTCAAAAGCTCACTGCTTCATCTCCTGCTGCAGTTTTAGCCTCAGCCAAAGCAGAGCTGGATTATCTTATGAGCCCCCCAAGAAAAACTGGGTTTGTTCATCCCTTATTTTGACTCCTAGTCAGGTATATTTTTCTGCTCTGATAACAGGATTAGTAGTGATTAACACTCCGACCACTCTTGCTGATGCAAACACACTGCGGCAGCCACCTCGGAACTTAGCAGTCAGGGTTGCAAATAAGACTGAGAGCTGACACGGGGCATTAAACGTGGCCAAAAATGAAGGAGAACACAACAAAAAAATCCAATGCCTTTTGCATATGGCAGGAGTCACAGTCTGATCAGATAACCATGGACACAGTAAATACGGACAGAGAGCGACAGATGGAATTTTGCTCAGAGTAACTCCAGGGCAAAGTAGTACTTGCAAAGCCAAGAACAAACAGAAAAATCCTCCTTAAAATGCCTGTAATTTCCCTCAGATAGGCACTATTGCTGTACAGAGGCTTGGTTCGTTTTCCTAAAAACAAACTGAACCCAATTCTGTGCTGACATGCAGTGTGATGGGTTTACTCAGTAAATCCCCTGGAGCATTCCCCCTGCCAATGTGTGTTTATTCCAGACAGTTCCCTGGTCTCTGGGATGGTATCCCATCCCAGAAATGCCTCCCTGGAGATCTGGCCTTCACATGCATCTCAGGGAAATTCTCAACTAGAATTGCATCTAAGCATGTACTGGCAGGAAAATTAGTAGCTGTGGTACAAAGCAAGGTGGTATTTATCAAATCTGAAGATTAGTTTTGCTTAATATATTATGTTTACTTTAATTTTTTAAAGCTGTTAGAGTGGACTTTAATTTATAAAATTAAATTTCAATTAATTTAACCTTATCTATTAGATATCAATAGTTCTTGTAAGAAGTATCTTTAACTTACACAAGTCCACATACGAACATATGTCCCACACATGAACATGCATTATACAGGGCCAAGAATATTTCAAATTTATAGTAGAAATATGAAGTGATTACAAGATTTTTACAAACTTAACCATGCCAAAAGAACATTGAGCTTTATTAATAAAAGCCATTGCAGCTTGCAGGATGGATGTGTGCTGGACACATCACAGGATGTGTGGTGATCTCACAGCTCAGGCTGCAGATCAGCTCAGTACATGGAGATATTTCTCACTGCAGCTCTATAGCTCTTGAAACTCTTCTGGGCCAGTGAGATAATTGATAGCTAAACACTATCAATGATTTGATATTATGATTTGGCTTTGAGTGACTTGGGGGAAAAAGCCTGGAAAAAAGTTTTAAATTAAACTGCTCACTCCAGTCATTAGAGAGACCACTTTTGAGGGGGAAAGTACTCTTTGTCACATTTTCATCTTGTTTCTGTGTGGAACAGGTAGAATCTTAAGATCTCACACTGAAACAGAATTATTTAATCCTGGAAATACTTTTTGTTTGGTTTGGTTTTGCAGTAATCTTTTTTGGTCTGTGGCTGTTTCAGACAAGCCCAGCTCCCAGAAATAGGAACCACTGTGCCCTCCTCACCTGGGCAGCACTACCTGGCTGTGCCAGCTGTGGAGCACTGGGGCAAACAACAAAATTGCACTTTTTAAACCAGCTCAGGGTGTAAATATTATTCCCACCTTACAGGTTAGGGATGTGGGAATAAAGTTTGAATTGCACTGTAAACTCAACGTAAAAGCACTGGGTCCCCTAGCAACTCAAAGTGGCTGGAATTCAAATTAAAGAACCTAAAATCAGTCCAAGGGGACTGTTTCTGGGAGAAACAGAATGGGAAACACAACCAGTCCAACCCTTCCTGCTCTGCTTTAGCGACCAAATCATTCTTCCTGTGGAACAGGGGCCATGGGGGAACATCACACTTTTCCCATCTTTCTGTAAACTCATAAAACTCAGCTTTAGATGAATTAAATTTTTTTGTCTGGCTTCTAATATTTTTATATAAATTAAGAATTTCAAAGTCTGGAACAAATAAATTCAGTTTTTCCTTGACTATAGCTCAAGAATGTTCAATAAAAATGATACATTTCTCTTTAGAGAAAAATAAAGCCCTAAATATTTTTAACATATTTGCATCTTGAAACACTTGGATGCCACATTGTATTTTATATTCCATGGAAAGAACTGGCAAGGCATGGAACCATTCTCAGGAAAGGATTCCTGATGGACGAATCCTGCTTTCTGTGCATTCCCAGCTTAGGAGCAGAATCAGTCAGGGTATCAGCATTTGTTAGATCTCAGAAGCTTCTGAACTGACACTCAGAGAAATTTAATCACTTTCCAGAGCCTCCATTTACTGGCATGTCTGGGGGACAGCAATAGATTGCTTTCCTAAATAGCTCTGTCAAGTACCTGTGCAGCCAAATGCTGTCCAGTCACATTTCCCTTCACTGAATAAACAGTTAAAATTTTGAGTTTGCAGTGTTCACTGGACATTTACCTGCCTTCCTGCATAAATATGCAACCAGGCCATTTTCTCATGTTTGTTAGATTTATTTCTGATTCAATGTAGAAAGGGTCTCTCTAAAAATCCACTTTCCTACAGGCCCACACACTCCTGCTCCTCCTCATTGTTCATCCTGTGCTTCATCCACAAAAGGATTTGAGGCAACCTAACTCAGGCCTGTTTTAGAGAAGCAATTTAATATGGGATAATCACTGGGTGCAGTATCTTCCTAACTGAAAGAGATTTCTTTGCTTTTCTATGGATCACCTCTCCCACATTAAAAATAAAATTAGCCTCACATGCAAGCTATTCCCTGAGAGAAGGCAGGGGAGTTATGGATCATCTCCCTGAAGTCACTCCACCAAATAACAAAGCAAATAACAGGCTGGTTGTTTCTCAAGTCAGTTGCACTGCACAAGACCAAACAGAAGCTCTCCATAATTTTCAGCTATTTCAAGTTAAAATTAAGTTTAGTTGGGTTTAACAAACTCATTGATAAACCCTGCAGTCTGTGAGTGATTTCTACATTTTGTCATGGAAAAAGGTTATTTTCAGTAATAAGCATGCCAGTGGTAGGCATGCCCTGTGAAATGTGTTTGTGATTACAGATGCTGGTTTGTTGAATTAAACCCATAATATGAATTCAAATACATGGCAGTGTTTGAAAGAGAGGGATGAGTAATTCTGATGGAATGAAAAAATTAATCAGAAATCACATTTAGGGGTACAGATACCCACTGAACTCACATATTAACAATATGGTAGTTCTCATTCTAATGAAATAAAACCAAAACAACATAAAAGGATGATGAAGAATCCTCAAATCTGAGAGATAAGAGTGGTGAAGACTAGGGCTTGATCTAAAATCCACTGGAGCCAAGCAAGCACCAATATTCAACTTCAGCCTGATTTTGGATCAAGGGCCCAAGTCTTTCTAATGAAGCACATGGAGATGTGAGTATGAAAGCCTAAACAGAGAAGAAAAGAATTGAAAGAGCTCACTCTCTACATATTTGTATGCACATACATATACCCACAAAACACAGGCTATCATTTCAATTTACAACAATTTTATTTATTGCAGCATACCTAAAATCTCTTCTTTAGTTTAAAAAAAAAAGGAAATAGGTAAGTAGTGTCTACTACCAAAGACATACAGAATACTGAAATTATGACTACACTGTACATCATCACTGCAACTGAAAGAACAAAGCAGAGTATGCAACACAGCCTATGAACTAAAAAACAAATAATTAAAAAAAACAGAGTTGCTACTACCTCTGGAAGTAGAGATAGAGATTCACTTTCTGAATAGTGGACATAGTGTTCAGATCAGAGTTCTTGTCAGTGACAGGACTCTTTAACACTGAAAGATTACATGGCTATGCCAGGTGTGAGGCAAACCATCAAATAAAAACATGTCCAACTTCCCCTGGCTTGCTCTGGCTAAAAAAAAAAATCACATCACCACTGCTTTCCAGTCTTTAATCAGTTAATAAAATTTCAAACACACCAGTGGCTTTGTGGGTTATCAGCATCCTTGTCCACTAGGACTTCCTTGGTTCTATTGCCAAGAGTACTTCACAACAACCTCTTTTTGCAAGAATTAGGAACTGTGTCTGAGTTACAGAACAAGAAAGGAGCATCGGGGCACACTGGTGCTACACAGCTCTAGAGAAAATTTAGTAGGGCTTCACTCAATTTCATTCATCCAGGTGGTGACACAGGTACACTTGAGCACAGAATACACAGAAAGCGCTCGTTACACAGAGACCAGGAGCCTTCCTTCCCTTTCTAGGCCTACTCTATGAGGGGCAAAAAGCAAAGGAGATTAAAAAAAA
Organism: Melospiza georgiana; assembly: GCF_028018845.1. Taxonomy (NCBI): domain Eukaryota; kingdom Metazoa; phylum Chordata; class Aves; order Passeriformes; family Passerellidae; genus Melospiza; species Melospiza georgiana. Next base: position 20,854,667 of record NC_080440.1, on the reverse strand, counting down.
AGAAAGGAAAACTAAGTGAATTACTCCTAGCACGAGTCAGTCACTTCTGTTTTATTAAAAACTTACAATTTTTCCTCTGTCTTCACTGTCCTTTAAAAGTTCCTATAGCAACCTAGAACGGCTTAAATGCTTTCAAACAGTGGCCGCTTAACAGAACAAAGGTAAAAAAAAAAAAAAAACAAAAACAAACAGAAATTACCCAGGAGCCGGGGGGCAGTAAGGAGCTATCTGGAAGTGTGAGATCCCACCAGGGCTACGTGTGGAGGCCCAGAGCGAGCTGGGCTCTGCTCTGCGGAGGCAGCTGTGCATGCAGAGAGGCGGGAGGGGCAGGGGCAGCGCTTACCTGCTTCGGACAGGTCCCGCAGGGAGGAGCTGAGCGCGCTCCGCTTCAGCCCCTCGCCGCCCGCGTAGCTGTCATCCAGGCACGGCCGCGGCAGGCTCCCGTTCCCCGACTCCTTCTTCAGGCTGGAGCACTGCGACATGCTGGGACGCACCACGCCCTTCTGCTTCTCCAGCTCCGCTGCAACACACAACACACACGGGGGTTTTACATTGCTGGTTGTGGGCGTGAGATGCTATGAGTAGATAAGCTGCACATTTTTTTAAAAGGTTGCAGAGTTCACAGGTAGGGCCAGTTGCTGCCAGGGTGGCGTTCTAGCTGTTTGTTGTTGTAATCACCTGTCATTTTTGTTAACTACCTTGATGGTTAAGAATTCCCCTTTTGTCGAGTGACACCCTGCTGCTTCCTGGAGGATGGCACCCTACGGCCAAAGCCCCCACCTGCCCGTTTGTGGGTCACACACTCCTCTTTCCACTGCTCCCCCAGTTATCACGCACCCGGGAAGCTGGGGCTGACTTTGTGTGTGACTCACTCTCACACACACAACAAGACAACAAAAGGTACCTTTTATTTTCACATCACTTATTACAAGTTTAGTGTTACTGGCCAGTCCGGTGCTATTGGATATCCTCCCACCTAGCTGTTTTGTCTAACCCCAGATGCTCTTGGGCATACCTTTTACCACACCTCCTGGTACTTTGTTGAGACAGGACTTATCTGCTCCTGTATCCACCAAAAATTCAAATTCTTCATTTAGGGGTCCCACCTCAAAGTTTACCAAGGGCTCCTCTAGATGTTGTATCAGGTGCCCTAAAGCGTAAAGCCCTTGACACTCCTAATTGTCACCTCTAAGAACCTTCTCTAAGGCTTCCTGTTCCCTGGCTGTTGCCTCATCGATACTGAGCTTTTTACAAACCCTCCTAACGTGTCTGGTCTCTCCACAATAATAGCAGCACCTTTTGCTCAAAGAGCCTTGAGGTCTCTCCATCCCTCTTGTACCTGGCAGTACTGGCCTATCCTTGCCTGTTCCTGGTGGTGGACCTGCCCACTCTCTTGTTAACCTCCGAGGGTGGAGAGGAGGAGACCTCGGAGTTGGCATGCAAATGACCTGAGAACCAGCATGCAACAGGAGGGACCCCTCACCAAACCTAGCCAAAAACCCCTAAAAACAATGAGCCAACACAAAATGGATGAATCAAAGCAATGTCTACACGTGAGGAACAGAATTCAGTAACCTAAAGGATGTTGGTTAGACAGAGGAGCTCAAATGTTAAAGCAGAAAACAGGGGGTCTCCTGATGCTCTTGTGAGGGTGGAATCCCCAGCCCAATCTGCAGAGACAGCTGCACTCTTTCTCCACCTCTGTGCCACTCCTGGGAGCAGCTGCAGTGTGAGCAAGATCTGTCAGTTCTCCCCACCTGAGCTGATTTTTAATAAAGGCATTTAAAAGGAGAAAGGTCTCCTGCCCTATTTATTTCATGAAACAACCCAGAACAGCCCTTGAGACTTAAACTCTAAAGAATTTAGAGACTTTAGAGGAGCTAAGATTTTAGTTAGATAAGCTTTACTGGAGTCAATTAAAATAAAGGGGTAGGCCTTGATGAAGTTAAGAGTTAGTAGTTAACTAATATTTGATTACTTGTCAGCACAATGTTTGGTTAGCTGGGTTTGTAATGAAGAATATAGAAACTGATAAATAGCTTTCAGGAACATAAAACAATTGTGGCCTCCTCTGTTCTGAAACCAATTGAAGACAGGAATAGGAGCTCTACCAAGGGTTCATTTGTCATATTTGCACTGAAAAGGTAGAAAGGTCAGAACGAGGAAGACTTCATTTACTTCCTCATATTGGGACCCCTCCCCATGAAAGGGACCACCGACCCATTTCAAGGAACAGACTATGAATGCTTAATAGCTTTTGAACTAATTACCATGGGAAGTGGGAATGGGATGTACCAAAGTTACGAATATGCATTTGTATTTTGGGTATTCAATGCTTGTATAGATAAAAGGACTCTGTAATCACCTGTAAATTGCAGTGTGCATTTGGGAGCTATCCCACAATAAACATTCACTTTCTAACTTTAAACTGTTAGAGAGTTTTGTCTGTCACAGTTGGATATTGGTACTAGATCAATATCCATATTTTTAATAAATCACCCTGTGCCCAAAGGCAGCTTCACCCCTCTGCCCACAGCTGGATGTGGAGCAGGGCCTCTTTTGGGAAAATGGGATAAAATTTAATCTTCAGACACTCTCGGGACTACAAGCAAAATCTATCAGTTTGGAGCACAACTTCCTTATGAACTTCAGGAATTGCAACACGGAAATGAAGAAAAATTCAATGAAGCTTATTGGAAGGGCCATCATTGGGTATTTCAGTGTGAGGCAAATTGCACCTAAAACTCCTGCTGTAATTTGTGATATAAATCACAGATCTCTCTCTCTGTCCACATTATCCCTAAAAGTCTTACTGGAATTTATAGTACAAATCACAGATCCATCTTTTGTCCGTCCAAATTTTTCCTAAAATTCTTGCTGTAATTTATGCTACAAATCACAGATCCAGCTTTCCTCTGTCCATTGTTATTTGCAGCTTGTCCAAGATAAATTCCACTGCAGCTACACTGCAGTAAATATGAGTCAATGAACTCAGCTGGGGCTTAAGCCATTATTGGCTTTTCCTCCTTCTTGAGACAAAGTCACAGAAAAACCCACATAATTTTGAACTTTTAAGGAGTTCCAATGTGTTATACAATTATACTTTTTATTAATGGTAATTTTTAATTTAAAATTTAAATTTTCCAAGGGCAGTATTAATTTTTATTATTTTGATTAGCTGGAAAATACTCCATTATATGTACCTTTGTACTTACACTCTATTCTGTGCTTTTCCATTTCTTGAACTTCTGCAATTGATTCCCTCAAATCATCTGTAAACTTCTTCCTGTCCTGAGGATTTGGTGCATTGAAATTTATGAGTACTTTGATATCTGCTCCTGGAACAGCTGATGTGAGCCGAATGCCATTGGGATAATCTGAAAGAAAAAGGCAAAGAAAACTAAGCTCTGATTACTACAATTACTTTTCTTTTAACAAAAATACCCACCAAAACTGAAAGCTTTTAGTAATATTACCACAGAGGATACAAAGTCAGAGAAATAGAAGTCTGACAGCACAAAATTAGAATAAAAATCCCTAAGGTGCATTGGAACAGCTTAACTGTCAAATACTGAACAAATATTGAGAGATATCTTTATGTAGCTGCTACCCTTAAGGTAGCAGCAATATGCAATATATATCAAAAACAGTAGGAAAAAAAGCAAAAAGGGGATAATTTTTCTTTCCCATGACCTACCTTACCCACTTGTGACCAAAGTTTTGCTGAGTGTAAAGGCTACTTGAAGACATTTCAAATGCTACAAATTGTCTTTTAACTCACCCTTTGCAGGAGGAGAAACACACAAACAGGTACACATTTAGTATCTCCTATTGGATTGTGCTCCCTGTACATCCTACTTTCCTTTTTTTTCTTTTAAATAAAATAAAAAGTACCTGTGAAATCATACACTGAAGAAATAAAAGGACTGATTTGTTTTTTCCACCCCTCTTTTGACCCATATTATGGACTTCTAATAATGAAAGGCAGATATTTCAGAAAACTGTCTTTGCCTCTTTTCTAGGTGTACTTCTGAAATTTTAACAGCTGGTCAAAAATATCTCCTGGTTGAGACAGAAGGTTCATTTACAGCAAGATACTCAGAATGAAAATATGTTCTGCTGTAGAAAACAAATCAGTCTTTGCTTGAAGCACACACCTGGAGCAATGGGGTGTCAGCAAACCTCAACCTGTGCATTTTAACACAAAGTTTTCTTTTACTCAGCTGCCTTGCCCTCTGGGTTTGCTAAAGCTCTCAAATATTTACTTCAGTATTTGAGCCCAAGCTCAAGGGCTCCCACGTACTAAAACCTCTCTCAAGAGCCAGCAGATGAAGTGAGGCACTCCCCTCCCTCAAAGCCCTGAGGTTCCAACAAGACTTCAACTATTGAGAAACCAGTGCACGTGCTTGGCTTTTTTAGGATGCATTAACTCTGGATTTTTTAGGGGACCTTCACTTTGGCTTTTTTAGGGTACATTCACTTTGGCTTTTTTAGGGTACCTTAACTTCCAGATCAAAGCTGCAACTAAAAGTGAAGCAAGTCATTTACAATCCTCAGGGAAAACAGAGCAACTGCCCTGAGGTCCTGAGGAGAAGAAGGGAGGAAGTATTTGGGAGTTTTGCTGGGGTTTGCTGTCAACACCTCACACAGAAGAACAGCCAAAAGGTCCCAGTGCTGGGCAGGCTCAGGTGGGATGTTGGGAACATTGGCACAGGAATGCAGCAAGCAGCTCTGCACCACTCCAGGGGAAAGAATAAAAATATTTACAAAACCAACAAGGAAAGCTGGCAAGCCCAAAGTCACCAGGGCTGCCCCCACACAACGAGCCAAGAAGGAATTTCCATGTAACAAACACATGGATTTTATTACCAGAGGGACTTCTCTGCACTGTGTTCATCAAGTATCAGGAAACCCTCACATCAGTATTTCTTGGTTGCAGTCACACTCTCTCCTCAGTGATCTCCTCCCCCTCTATATTTTGTTACTGATTTTGACTGAAAATGGAAAATATACTTCCCATATGGCCTATTTATTTACCAGAGATATGTGGCATTGTTTTCCCTTTTGCAGCTCATCCATCCCTCAACATAATTGACTTCTATCATTAAAAGTCAATTTTTCTATCACCAGTGCCAGTCATTTGTTCAACCTCACCAGCAGCCAAACCAGTATTTTTGTTGCTTCTGTTTTAGCAACACTGACTTTTATTCCCTTGAAACCAGGGAACAGCTGCTCCACACAGAGTTACTGATGGCTCTGGACAAAACAGCCCAAAGCTTGCTGGGGACAGGGGAAACCAAGAATATTGAATTTTACAAATCAAAGGGGACAAATACTTCTCTTTCTCAACTGGAAAATTGTGCATCCCACCTGAGAGGCACCAATATTAGAGTGCAGTCTGTTCACTGATTCACTGCAGTGAATTCAGAAGCCCTCCTGAAGTGCCTCAGTTAAAATGCCTCCAGTTCCCTGGCAGGAATCCAATCCTTTACTTCTTGTTTCACTATAGATATTTTAAAATTTATTTGATTAGTGTTTCTACTTATCATGCTTTATTTTTAAAATGTATTTTATTTAACATGGCATCAGAGAATTATAAATCCTTCTATTTTTAGTAGCATCCAGGATAGATGTATTTGGCCTTCCCCTCCAAAACTGAATTTTATATCATATAATGTGCTCACAAGAGAGAGAGAATGCATGTGTAAGCACAGAAAGGATCTGTGAGCTACAGTGAGCTGCTGTGAGCTCTTCAAAACCTTCCCTTTGCACTCTCCAGAGGCTTGCAGTAACAGCAATGGATTTTTAGGAAGCACATTCTCAAGGACAAATTAAAACTAAGAACCTTCCATGACAGAACAGGACAGGAACAGCTCACACTGGGCTGTACCCAATTTATCAGGGGTGAAGGATGGTCACAAACCATGAATTCAGTCAGGCTGTGTCCCTACGTACCATACCAACAACTCTGCTATGCTGTCACTACTGACACTGTATTTGGGCTTAGAAACAGGATTTTAGAAAATTATTTATGTTTTTGTCTGCTAAGAAGCACTAAACTTAAAAAAATATTGGACTGATGCAGATTGTAAGAGACATAAACAAAAGGTTTCAGAAAATGAAAGCTTATGTTTTATATTTAAATTTGAAGTAGCATATATTATCTAGGCAAAGTTAAGCCATAAATCAGGAAAATAAATTAAATAGTGTTTTGAATTACAGATACCATTTAAAGAGTCATTATTTATTATCACTCAGTTCCAGCTAATAGTACCACTGACTCAGCAACAGATGGGTTTTTTTTTTTCTTGGCAATCCTTTTATTCTTTACAAGTAATCACAAACACATTTAGGGAGATTTGGCTCCTGACTACAACCAAAAAACTCTGGTTTATATACTGACAACATCTTGTTTTAAATGTCAGAACAAAGTCAAACTCAGAGCAATTTTATTCCTAAACTCAGATCAAGTCCTGTCCATCCCTTTCACTTACACCATTTTTGTTTTATTTATGAACAAAGTGGTCTTCTAAAAAGAGAGGAAATACTTACACTGGTTCTCAAAGAGAAGAACTTGCATTCCATAGAGGGAAAAGGACTGTCGAAAACTGTACGTAACAGAGTTCTTCTTCTTCTGAAAAATCTTGGTCACCTGAAAGGGATCAGATAAACAAAGTGAAATACTCATTCTACCAAATGTGCCTGTGGAAAATTATTGCTCTGAAGAATTAGCATAAGAGAAAACATTTTATTTAACAGGAAGTTATAAATCTGTCAGAAAAAATGCAGTTGTCATTTTCCCCCTTTTTTTTAAATGCAACTGATGTATTTAAACTCCTGCTACTGAAAAAACCAAAGCTCTTCAGCATCATCTCTCTAAAGCAGAAGGCTTGATATTTTATCCAGACACAAAGCCTTTGTGTTCTCTCTCCTCCAGAACTCTACTTTTTCAAATTCCAAAACCTTTGGAATACTTTGGATGCATCCTTTCTGTGCTAGCAAGAAATGAAAATACATTTAAGTTATCCTTAAGCCCCCCAAATTTAGGTGCTACCACACTCACAAATTTGGTCCATATTATTCCCCAGTTTGATGGAACTACTGATATCTGAGTAAGTAATGAAAAATAGCAGAAAACAATGTTCCATCAGTTTCCACTCAAGCTCCCATTGACAACTCCTAGGTTATACTCAGAAGCAAAAGGATTAATGTTTTTTATTTAATTCCTGGTTTTAAAGTCTGCAGGTAGGCAAAAAAAAAAAAAACAAAAAAAAAAACAAAAAAAAAAACAAAAAAAAACCAACACACAGCAAAACTGTGTAGATGAGATGTGCCTTTTCCCTGACAAAATATGAAATATTTGCTGTAGTTCTCAGTTTTCAGGTAACAGCCAAGTGCATTCCAAATGGAGTGCAACAAATTTTCCCATTTTTAAGAGTAACTCAACCAAATAATTCCAAGCTGTCCTGAGTTCTGTGTGTCTGCTTTTCAAAAGACTGGGTCAAGTTAAAGTCTGTGAAGGTAAATGCACACTAAAAAGTAAAGTCAACTGTAAAATCTATTTCAACAGAGCCTATTCCTGTTTCAATGCACAAACAGGTCTGGTTCACAGAACATCTGGGGAACACAAAGGAGGATGTAATTTTGGTTTTCCACAAGTACCTTGAACTCATTATTCATGGAATAAATAATGTCTCTGTTTATCCTTTAGGACAATGGGTGAACTGGAGGTGAGGTTTTTTTCTCTGTAGTAAAAGCTACTGCATCAAATATCTTCTTGCAGAGTGTAGCCATTAATGAAAGACTTCAGTTTAAAAGCAAATTATACAGAATTTTTAAAATTAAGATACAAATCTCTTAATCATCCCAGGATTGTTGGAATAGAGGATAACAGACATTTATTTTTAGCAATGCTCATGTACTTAATTGCCAGTGATTTCATGGAGATAGGATTTCTGAATACCTCATTCTCTCTGCCTGCAAATACATACCACGAGAAGATCATTAAATAAAAATATTTCTCGTTGGTGCAATCCAAGCTTCTGAGGTTTATTTGGATCTGGAACTTCAAACAGCCTACAGTAGCAAACAAGCCTCCGGTGGGGGAGAGAGAGCACCTGCAATAATACAAAAATTCATGGTTCATATAACAACTTCTAGCCAAGAAAGAGCATTTTTATACACAGAAACTTTTTTCCTTAACACTTCAAATATTTTTACCTCTAAGCCCATTAGACCTTTTCATCAAAGGACCAACAATAGGAACATAAAGAATTTATGCCACAAACTTGCAGGACATTCAAACTTCATCAAAGTTCCTTCCACAAGCATTTTTATTATCATTAGAAGATAGGATGCAAAGCAAGTTTAGCTTTTGTGAGATGCTGTGAGTTACTTTTTGTCAGCCAACAAATTAATTCAATTTGCTCATTCCCTAATACCAAGAAAATGGTGACATCAGGACAAAGCAAATGCATTTTCTATCTGTCTTATTTTCTCAAGCCAGCAAGAAAATCAAGACTGAGTTTCCATTTTCTTATTGGAAATGTCTGCTGAAGGTGTCTCTGAAGCTGACAAGTGACACTTAATTTCTTTCAAATGCAATGATGAGATCTTGTTAACAACACCTAAAAAAATCCATAAACTGGTGCACTATAAGAACAGTTTATCTTTATTACTGACCATGCCTATAACTTAAATCTGGAATCAATATTTTCAATGTTCATCTACCATTCAGAAGTGAACTTTAACTGGCAGTATTTTTCCAGAGTATCATTCAATTCTCAAATGGACCAGAAAGAATAAACACACAGCTCAGATGGGAAGGTGAGGTGCAAACGGTGATTTTAATTATTTGTTTATTCCTTACTGGCTAATTTCTTCAGTGATGATAATATTTCAAATAAATAAAAAGTGTAATAAAAGAAGACCCTTGGCAATAAATTAAGCAGCCTCTGGGAAATAATTTTTTTTAGAAAATCTTTATACTTTGGAGTGTTTTTACTATAACACAACAAAAATTTTGCCTGAAAGAACATCAGTAACTTAAAATTTTATTTTTAAAATGTAACAAAATGCCTTGTTTCCAGTTTAGGAAAATGCTGCCAGTTACAATGACTTTAAATTTTGAAGGAGTAGGAGAGAAATACCTACACAACCAAGTCCATGGTGCAGAGATCCAATCTACAGTAGAAAGACACATACAAGTTGATTAAACTTCAGAGAAACACAGAACTGTATCATAGCAAGTAAATACGGCACGCTCTGACTATGACTAAATGCCTATAAAGTAAAAACAAATAGAGCTATCAATAAAGACTCTTGCCTGTACCCCTAAATTCCTTGCACACAGTTAAAAAGTCTCCCACCAGAAGAATCCTTCAAGCTAGGACTTCACCAAGGGCATTGTTTTCTTAATCCCATTTAATTTACAAGGTCAGGATTAGTTTTAGGATTTGAATTGCCACATGTCTGAATAAAAAAAGAAACATGGAAAGAAAACATCTCCCACAGAAGCCTATATATAAACTTAAATCCCCAATTACAGAAACAAAGTTTCATATTAAGTGCATGAATACTGCCTTCAGAATATTTATTTCCCCTTCCTCTCAAAAACAGATACAATCTTTTATAAAAATTTTGCTTTCTTTCCTCTGCTTCTTCAAAGAGATCTCCTCAGCACATTCTTTACTGGAAACAGACCAAAATTAGATTTTTGGTGGGGTCCCTCATTCCCTTCCCCTGACTAAGGCCTGTCTGAGAAGAGATTACAGTTCAAAGCCCTTTAACTGTAATAGGGAGAATCTTGAAATCCAGGAGGCAAAATGCTGTGGCCTTTTTTTTCTCTCTCCTTTTCCAAGAGATGCTTTTATAGAGCAAGATTCATTTATATAGCAAAATATTTCAGGACTTTTCCCAAAACAATCCTATCTCTGGATGCTCAAACCCAGCACCAGAATCCCTGGGACCTGATTTCAGATATGTCCTGAGATAAAATGACCCCATCCATGTCCCCTTACAAATGCCAGGTCATGGAGGAAGCTGAGCAGGTGACAAAGATGCTGATGTGAACAGAACTTCTCTGTTACTCTTGTAAATGATGGAGCTGTAACTGACAGTGCGCATTTTGAAATACAGTTCTCTACAACAGCACATTACCAAAGCACTTTGATTCTTTAGAAATAAACAAGAGAACTGCCTAAAATGCAGATATTTCAGAATTGTAAAGCTTCACAATAACAATAAAGGGTTTTAAGACTCCTAACATCATCATGTCACCCACGACTGCAAAACCAAAATTCATGCGCATGGACACTCCAGAATTTAAGTCAGCCTTACAGGGAATGATTGTGACAGTTCCTGCCCTTTGCCATTTGTGGGGAGCAGCCCAGCTCTGGTGCCCTGCCCTGCCCTCCCCGTGGCACAGCAGAGGGCACTCACCGGTTTCTTGCCCACGATGAGCTTCTCCACCTTCTGCACCTGGGACACGTGGTCCTCGTTGGTCTTCAGCTCGCGCTTGCGGATGCGCTCGTAGATCCCGATGAGCATCTCCCGCGGGATGTCCTCCCCATCATCCACCCCTGCAGGGTAAGCTGCTGTTAGCAGGGAGGGGAAAATCCTGCCCCTCTCCGCTTTCCTGCCCTCCCAGTGCTGCCTGTCTGCCTGCCTGGATGTTTGTGCTGGCTTCTGCCAGCCAGCTCCTCCTGTGCATCCTTGTGCTGCCTCAGCCATGCAGAAGAAGTGGTGTGAACGTGATTTAAACTGTGATTTTGGTCCAGAAGCTCACTGCCCACACACCAAGACATTGATGGAGATAACCCAGGTTTGGGGATTTTTTTGTTTTAAAACTCCATCTAGAACTAAGATATAAAAAGGCTGATTTCCTAAAGTGTTGGGGAAGATAAAACAGGAAAGCCTTATAAATATGATTGTCTGGCAAAAGATTTTGAGAATATAGAAACTATAAGCGAGACTGAAATGAAAGCAAGCTTTGAGATACTTTAGGTATTGAACAACTGAAAAACAATGGTGTGGCCAGCTGAAGGTGATCCCCTTTTGATGGAACAACACCCTCTGCCTGCAGACAGGTCCAAGGGTCAGAGCAGACCCTACAGCTTAACAGAAGGGGCCCAAAGAGGAGTTTTTAGGGTTTAAAATGTAACACAGTATGGTAATGAAAAGATTCTAATAGGCTGTATGTAAATGCTATATAATTTGTATATTGTACTGGATTGGTTAGTGAGAATCAGAATATTCAACACAGAAGAAGATTTATTGTATTGGAACGGGAACCTCACTCTCTTACGCTTTTGCTCTCTTACCCTTTTATGCTCTTATCCTTTTTACTCTCTTACCTTTTTTACTCCCTTACTCTCTTCCCCTTTTACTCTCTCACCCTCTCACCCTCTCTCCCCCTCTCTTCTCTCGGGCCTGCTCTGAGCTGTGGCTGCAGCTCCCAGCAGGGCCCTGCACCCAGGCCCTGTGCAATAAACCCCAAATCCCAGCAGGGCCCTGCACCCAGGCCCTTTGCAATAAACCCCAAATCCCAGCAGGGCCCTGCACCCAGGCCCTGTGCAATAAACCCCAAGTTCCAGACCTGGCTGCAGAGATCTCTCGTCTCAGTCTGTCCCAACCATCTTACCCCCTGATGCTCTCACACTAAAGGATTTTTTTTTTCTTTCACACCTCTGTTTGGTATTAAAGCTGCAATGAGTTAAATTCCTTTTCAGACACTAAAATCTCCATATGACATTCTCCTAGGAATAAACCCCTGGGAGGAAGCAGAAGAATAATTTCATTTTGCCTCTGTCTCTTACTCAAGATTCATGAAATAATTTCCTATGTGAGAAACGTATGAATGCATTATAATTGTTTAGTCAATATTTCATTTAATATTTCAAAAAGAACTAGTTTAATCTGGACAAAATAGCCCAGATCCAATATTATTGTTTAGCACTGTGTGATTATCATTCTAACAAATGCCACACCAATGGCATGAATGCTTGATCCTGAATTTTTAATAGCAATGGAAGGAGTCCAATTTCACTAAGTGACTTAAAGTTGGGTTTTCTAGGGACAGAGAGAAGCATGTCTCTTTTTTAAACAGGTTTTAAAGCAATAAACTCTTATCTCCCCTTCAGAAACAAAGATAGAATACTTTGTCACCCCAGTGCAACAACGGCTTCCATAAAAAATACAGTGATAAAATACAATTTGTTTGCAGATAGAAGCAAGCAAAACCCCCTCTGTTCTGTGCCACATGGCCAAGCCTTCCACATGCCACCCTTTGTGATGCAGTGATTTACTGCAGCAAGGCAGCCTGATACAGAAATGCCTGCAGTAACAAGAACTGCTGGCATGCATGCTGCAGTCCAGAGAGAATGTGCTGTGGCTAACTCCACAAATGTAACTGCAGCATTATGCCAAGAGATGCATATCAGGCCTTTGGAGTATTTGTGGATTTTACAATAAAATCTCAGCACTAACTTAAACTTTAAACTAAGATGGGACATCTGCTAAGCACAGGTTGTTCACTGCTGCCTTATATAAATCTCAGGGAATAAAATCACCAACCAGGACTTAGACTTTCAAGATCTGAAATTCCAGAACACCAAAAGTATTTTGGTTTTACTGGTCCTAAAATGAAAGGTCCTGACAATACATCCATCCACTCAAGAAAGACAAAAATGACAAAATATGACACAATTAATTCTATTTTGCCATTACAGAAACGACTGAAATCTGTCCAAATGGCAGCCAGGTGACAGCAGCGTGAGGTTGTTCCCAAAAAACACAGAGTGTCCCTGCAGGGACAGTGCCAGGGAGAAGCTTTGAGGAGCTTTGCCCTGAGGCTCTCTTACCCCTGAGGTTCTTGATGAAGTCCTCCAGCTTCATCTTGCGCTCGGGTTTGACGTTGGGGCTGTACATGTCGGTGTTGAGCAGGATGATGGCGAAGGCCAGGATGAAGATGGTGTCGGGGTTGCGGAACTGCCGCACCACGCCCGGGTTGCAGATGCAGTAACGCTGGCTGGGAACACCAGGGAGGCTGTCAGGGCTGGGAGGCACTGCCCAAATGCACAAATAACCCACCTGCTGCACTCCAGAGCCTCAGCAAGCTGCTGCTCCCTGCCCAGACACAGCTTTAGCTTTCCATCCACAAGTTTTCCTAAGGCAGTCCTTGAACGTGCAAGGAGTTTGGTTCTCCTTAACTGTAACTTCACTTACTACAGTAACTTCTGTATCCTGTTTTTTTTCAGTGATTAATACCCCAATAGCAGCTAAGAACACAGCATTGATTTTGGCTTACTGCCATGTGGTGATTTCCAACTTATCCTGCCCTGGATACACCTCTGTCAGTACTGATGAGTGACTCCTCTTTCTCCCACTGCTGTTGAAGTATTTAATGAAGAGTCAGGAGTATACACACTCAAGAAAGTACATAGGCTTTTAATTCTACTCATATAAACTACTAAATCTAAATATATTCTTAGAGATTTTCAAAAATCCTCGAGTATCTTTTCAACTGATGCCAGAAAGAACTTCTGAGAAAGTTCTATTAATACAAATGCCACACGTGAACAACACCAGCAAATGAAACTTCCTATTCCATACTTAGCAACCTCCCCTCCCAAACAAGACATATTTGAAAGTGTTTGTACCTCATGATGACACTGAAAATAATCAGGAAAGTGACTTGGATAAGCCCAGGTTCCCCAGTTCTGCAGTCTGACTGCAAAGCAGCAGATTTCTGGGGACTGAGGGACTTATTTCACATCCTACCTAAAAGCTTCAATGAGCCGCTCCACCTTCTGGGCTTCTCCTTGGACACGGATGTGGGCCTGAAATTTCCTGAGTGCTTCATCCAGCTCCATTGTGGAGAAGTCCATCTCATCCACCACACAGCTAGGACAAAAACAGACGCACATCATGTCTCCTCATTTCTATCAACACAGTACCAAAGGGAAGATTTTGAAACAGAAAAAACTTTTCAACTTTCTATCTGACGGAGATTCTTGGAATTGTTTTTTAAACTTTCAGCAGCAATTGCAATAATTGCAGGTAAGCTGTGAAGGGAGGTTGAAAATAACAGATCAATGAGAATGTGCACATGTGAACAGACCCTTGTGTTTTTTAACTGAAGAGCCACAGGAATGACAAATGTCTGATCATTGTAAGTGATGTACCACTGCCACAAATAATTATTAGTTCTGTGCTTCCAGGCCAATCAACTATCACAATGCCTCCAACAATAATAAATAGTTTATACTGCTCAAAATATCATATCTCAGACAGCCTGCAGCAAGCACAATAATCTGTACCAAATGGCTCTGTGTCTAGGAACATTCTTAATTGCAGAGAGAAAAAATAACCTTGTTTGGATACTCTCCTATTATTACTGTAATTCTCATCTCCCCATCATTTGCCATGACTTTCAGTTAACATTTGTGGAGAAATAATTATTTTCTTGCTCTGAAAATACAGTGCTGACAAAAAATAAAAGGGAACCATTTTAATATAATCAGCAACATGAACTATGTCATTCTAATACTTTGTTTAAAGACTGCTTTAAAATCAGAGGCTTATAAATTTCCTTTAAGCTTAGCTTTTAGTTTTGAAATGACCAGACATGAATCACTGCAAGCAACAGCACTGTAATGCAGAAACCACAGAAAGCACCATCCACTTTTAAAAGCTTTTTCTTAAATGTATAGATATACAATGACAAGTTGCAGAAGCTCATGTTTTTCTTCCAGTAACACTGTAGCTAATGTAGATTAACAGCAAGCTATTTATTCCCCTTGCTGTTGTATTGCACTAAATAGTTATTTGGTTTGTTGTTTGACAAGGGATTCTTACACCTTGCTTTTACTATTTTTCCTTTTATGCTAAAGCACAATGAAACAACGAGCCTGGCATTTCTCACACCCTTTCCAATCCTCACCTAAACTTTATTACCAGTTCTGCAATAATGCTCACAGGCTTCCCATTATTGCAAGTTCTGTTAGAATGTCAAAAGCCCTTTTCCCCTTCCTGGTGTAAATGGTGTTTTCCCATTCCAAGGTGTGAAGCGCATGTGCAGCCTCCAAATGAAGCCCAATTAAGGAGGGGAATGAAACAGCATTTCTGTGGCCTGCAGCCAGCAGGTGCAGCAGGGAGGGCAGGGCTCGCCCTTGCCCAGCCAATACTCACTCCAGCACGTCCCTGTTGAACTGCTTCTGCCGATTGCCCAGGAACTCTCCGATCATCTGCCGGCTGAGCCCCTTCCGCTGCAGCAGGAAATGCGCGACCCCCACGGGCGTGTCGGGCACGAAGCCGCGCTCGATCAGGTACTGCACTCCCTTCTCAGGTTTTCTGGGGACAAATGACAGTGCAAGAGTCTGACTTCCCTTCCATTCCTCCTGAGCACATCTGGTTCAAATTCCACACCGGTTCTGTCAATGGCGGTGAATATATTCAGTCACTTCTAACCAATGTCCCAGCAGGATGGGCTGGTGGAGCTGCAGGAGTGTCCAGCTGAATGCATTGCTCACTGCTAAGAGCTGACAGCTTTGAGACACATCTTTGCCTGTTTTCACACATTCCCTGCTCCAGAACCCTCTCAAGGAGAACCTTTGGATGCAAACAGCCTCCCTGGCCAGTGAAACAAAGCCCAACACCAGTACTAAGAGCTCCTGTTGCTGGGAGAGAGGCACAAACTGAACTGAAAAGCTGCTGCTGAAAAACAAGAAACAAGGAGCTCTCCTGACCTCCCCCTGCCTGCTGGCAAAAGTTAAACTTAATGAATAAAAACATCTGAAGTGGTGTCACTTGCAAGCTGAGAGAACAAAAAATAAGGGGGAAAACTATGGCCAGTCAAGCAAAAAAACTCAATTAAAAATGGTGCAACTCTCATCTAATTGAGACTTTTGGTTCCTTCCTTTAACACACCCACTGCCCCAGATTTCCCTCCCTCAGACAAGCACCTTCCCAGTTTCTGCAGTGTTTTACATCACTTTACACAGCTCCAGATTCAGCTGTAACCACTTTCACATCCCAAAACAAAGCAAACCAAAGTAATTTATTTTAACTTATTAAGAAGTGTGTGCTGAGGAGGAGGGTTGGGACAGAGCTGGCAATAAAAGATATTGCTTATAAAGCCAAATGCTGCTTTATTCTCAAGTGCTGCAAAATCCCCTTTAGAGCACAAACTGTGCACTGCATCATCCAGCAGTGCAATGCAGCAGAAAACCATCATTGCTATTAAAAATATTCAAGGAGAATCTTTACAGAACCAGTAATTCCATCAGCAGGTTTATTTTTTTATGGAATTATGCTATAATGTCCACCTGTAAGAGTGGGTGGTTTGCAGCTTGCTGGATGACCTAAAAGACATTTCCTTTAAGGCAAGCAAAATCAATCAGAGAGGACAAGGTGACCGTGCTATTTTTATGCAAGTTTGATCACACAACCATAACCCTTCCCTTGTTTTAATTGCAAATAACATTGCTAAATACATCATCATTCAGTTCTCCTACTCTTTTACATTCCATTATTATACACTTAATACCCTATTAAGAATTAGACAGATCAGAGAAATATATATAATTTAATCAAAAGGGAGTTCTCAAATCTCAATTTCTTGCATCAGGCTTTGTGGCTCTTTTCATCTGAAATAAGATTACACACACGGTCATCTTCTAAAACTAATCTCCTTCATCCCAAAAAGTCCCTTTTCTGTAAGTAATGTAATTGCTATGTTCATATGCTTTTAAACTGTATTTCAGAATCCTTAATCTTTCTAAATTTAAATTCACAGCACTCAACAAAAACAGGAACAGTTTTCCCCATCCCCCTTGTTAGTGAGCTGCACTTGTCCAGTAAATTCAGAGAGATGCAAACCCAGGAGAGCTCCTCTCCAGTGACTGTCAAAGTAGAAAACAGCACTCAAACCCCACAGCTTAATCCAAAGATCACCTTTCCCTGACAGATAGAATGGATCATTACTTACTGTACTAAAAACCAAGTTGAATTCCTAACACCTGCATAAGCCTGAACATTTAAAATCATCACAAAGATAAAATAATTACTTTTTTATCAGCCCCTCTCTGGTTGTATAATTTTACATAAGTCAGGGTTTGCTTTTTCACCTAAGAAGCTTTGCCCTGGTTTGGTAATATGAAGTCACTTGATTCCAATACCCTTCAAACCAGGCTAGATGAGTGTCCAAAACAGAGTTAAAAATCCATTTACAAAACACTGGAAGCCAAGAGCTCTTTTCCCATCAATGCTGGAGTGAAATATCAGGGAGTTTTGCAGTCTGGGATTATTTGAAAGCAGTCTAGGATTATTTAAAATACTCCAGTTTGTTACAAAAGCTGTAACCTGGCAGCAATAATATGAAAATAACACCTGAAGCCCCAGGCTGCAGGAATGAAGGCTGCTCCTGCCCTGTTTGATCAATCACTGGTAAGGCAGGCAGGCTCAGGGTTTATTGCTGCTTAAGCTCCTTCCCACCTCCCACCAGGAGGGACATTATCCTATTCACCAGGAAAAGTACTTACCAGAAAATGATGACTCTTCCAAAGTGTTCTGAAGTGCTGTATTTCCAAGGAAAATTTACTTCAAAAGTGAAGTTAACAATAGGTTCAGAGAAAAATGCACTCAAGGGGGCCTTCCCTTCTGCTTTTAACATAAGCAGCATTTTGTCTCCTTTCAAAGCCAGAGAAACTGAAGAACTAAATAGGATAATGGAAATTTAAGTCACCTCCAACACCAGAAATTTCAGACACCACCAAGTCTGAAGGAGTTGCTCCCTAAATGCACAGGAGGATGGTAAGGTTGTGGTGCTGCTCTCCAGCAAAGCACCAGAAACTCGTTTGCTCCTTCCCAAGGTGTTTTTTTTCCCCACCAGGGACCTGGCAGGCTGTGGGGAGGCCAGGTGTGAACACCCCCAGCAGCAGCCAGGGATTCTCTGCTGGCAAACCCAGCTGTTCCAAACTGAACACACCTTCCTGTTCACCAAAGCCTGGCTCTGCCAAGTGTCTGACTGGGTGCAGAAGGGAGGGACACAGGGTCAGGATGGAACAGGACAGGACACCTGGATAGGTTATCCTCCTCTCTGTCTGCTCAGAGTTGGGCAGAGGCTGTTTTGTACTTACAACTAAGAGTCTTTTGTGATTAGGAAAATTCCCACTGACGGCTTGTTAATTACACAGACCAATAACAGACAAGATAAGAAATCTATAAATAGCAATGGAGGAAGCAGCAGAAGCAGAGCAGTTATTTTCAGATTTGAATACATTAACTAATATCAAAATAAACCCTCTAACATGAGCACCTTGCATAGCTGATGATGTAGTTATTTAGAGAACTTTTGATATTTACAAGGTTGCTTCCAAAATAAGTTTAAAAAGGTCTTCTGTCTCAAAAAAACCCAACAAAACAACCTAAATGAAACAACCAACCAAAAAAAATCACAAGGATCTACTGAAAGAAGAAGAAAAAATCAACACCAGAAGATGTGCAAAATTTTTTCATAAAATTCTCAGAGGTTGATCAAAGGACTAAGGATCTTGCCAGAAACTGATTAATAACAAGACATTTAGGCTAGTTTAAAGTGATTTCTAAGGGAAATAAAATGATGGAAGCATTAATGCAAACTTCAAAATAACAGATCAAGCCAGTATATTTTAAAAAGCTCATTTCTTAGAGAGTACTGGCCAGATCTAGAAGGGCTCAAGACCTGCCAGAGTCTGAGAAGGGAGGCAGAGACAGCTCCTCCTTGGAAGAAGGGTAAAACCTTATTGACTTCCTATACATATCCAAACTGTTCTCCTTAAATTTTCAAGAAATACTGCTTTTACAAAAACACTGCAATGATTCTGACAAATGAATGTAGTGGAGGAAAAGCTTTTATTTGGATTCTGGATGGGAAGAGGGATCAGCACAGGATGCCCTGGTGCAGCCAGTCCTGGGGCAGGACAATCCCAGTAAGCCCCAGTGCTGAGCTGGTGAGCACTGCAGTGGCACTGCCTGCAGGCTCCTCTCACATTCCTGTGGCTGGTTTGGGGCTTCTGACAAACTGAAAGAGGCCAAAAAGGTGTTTTGGGGTTGGGTTTCTTTTTTGTTTCTTTTCTTTTTGTTGTTGCCTTTTTTTTTTTTTTTTTTTTTTTTTTTCAGCATGGTTTGGTGGTTTGGTTTGGCTTGGTTTTTATTATTATTTTTTTAATCCAGTCAAGCACTCCCCACAGCTGCACCATCACTGTAGTATCCAAGCCACAGTGTGGATCAAGTGCCTGTGTCCACAGCAGCCAAGAGAAGGAGAGGAGGAGTAACAAGCACTGCCTGGAACAGAAACCTGCCACAAAACCACAGCACTAAGGTGGACAAAGCCTTGCCCATTCCTGACAAGCTGAATATGTAAAGCTTACAAACACCCTAAACCACATGAAATCTTTGTATTTCCTTTTACAGCTCAGCCAGTAAGAGAGCTGTAAAATGAGAGATTAATTAACAAACGAGCATGGGCCATTTCCAATAGCCAGCAATGCCAGAAGTACCATCTGAATTAAAGCAGGGATTTATGAACAGTGTAAACAATCACAAGCACACTGCTCTGACAGCTGACTGAGGGAAGGGGGCAAAGCCAGCTTGCTGAAACTTCTGTAACTCCAGGATTTCTGAAGGCACACCTGTGTTTGTTGGTTCCTTGTCTCTGCTACAGGGAAACTGAGACGATTCGAAAAGGAGCAAACCAGAAGTACAGAAACATTTCCTAGAGGCTGTTAGAAACTCACTGCAAACAGGAACACTTCACAAACATACAGCTGCCAAAGAAATCTTTTCATGTCAGAGGTAGAGTGTTTAATGCAGCTATGATGCCAGCCCTCTGTAAAAAAAGAATAAGAATAATAATAATAATAATAATAATCTCGCTTGCCTTTGATACCAGCGATCTCATTTTGAAAATATTTACAGTTGTCACAAAAATAAGCATTACTTCAACACTAAAAAACAGGGATGGCTTTTTTAATGCAAGAACCTAAGACTTTTCTTAGAATCATTGAAGAAGTTAAATATTTTTAAATAACCAGGCTGGCAATAACAAGCTAGTTGAACATTCTCCTTAGTCTGGCACACAGCTCAGTTTTGTTTCTATGGTTGTACTTTTTGCTTTGCTTTTGCTGAAGAGCCCACTGGTGCTGCAGTGAAGCCAAGAGAATCTCTAGGTCTATTTTAATCCTTCTGGCTAAGAAGGAAAAAACCAATATCCTTAAAATACTGCCCAAACTAGTGCCAAAACAACTTGTCAGAGTTCACTCCACAGTGAGGCAAAAGGGGATTGAGAGGAGGAAAATGAGAGAAACTGAGTGGGAACCCTGAGCTGTACTTTTCTCAATTGCACAACTATTCAATGAAGAGAAAGAAAAACTGGCTGTAAATTGCATCTTCTGGTAATTACAAAAAAAAAATCCCTGGGTGAGGAAAATAAGCCAGAAAAGAACACATTTCTCCCTTCTGCATCTCATGGAAACAGGAAGATTGCTATTCCCATAATTTGGGCAGGAGCACCACAGTTTGCCCCCAGTGGGGATGATTTCTCCCACATTAGGATATTAATTCTCTGAAGTTCATTGAAGACCTCCAACCACAGATGGAAAGGTCAGGGCACACTTGCAATCGCACCAAATTACCTGGAGTAACTTCTGTTCACAAAAAGTTAATTTCCACTCATGCCACTAAGGAAAGAATTCACCAGGAAGTGATCTCAGTGCCTGGTTCTGTTTGGTGGGGGAGCAAAATAAAGAGAGGAAACTCTGTTGATGTATATTTTCATGAAATTGGGCAACTGTATTACATGATTCTACCATGACTTTCTGCCTGGCCAACCACTTTCTTTATGGCATAATTTCCTAACAAGGTGCCAAGAAATTATACATTGAACATTATTACTGCTACTGAATGTTTAGGTTGGTCAGAAAAGTTATTGCCTGAATCAGAGCTGATTATAAAAGGGTAAAAAGTGTATCAAAGGGCAAAAAGCGTATCAAAGGCACCTAAATGCTCCTGAGCAGAAAGTCTGGCTCATTCTAATAAAGGAGGGGAAATGGAGTTTAAAGGTGTTTCAGAAAAAGGATTTTCCCGTGTAAGAAGCATCATTGCTGAGGAACAGAGCAGGCAGCACAGTGGAGAGGCACAGAGGCACACCCCAAGCACTCCAGTGCAGTAGCTGGACATGTCCTTGCTAGTGAAAACAGCCCTGAGTCATCCTCCCAGAGCATTTCCTGCCTCCTCATGATTCCCTCCCTTGGCAGTGGGCAGCCTGCTGCTTTGTCCCCCCACTTCTTCCTTCCTCACAAGAAAGGAGGCAAGAAGAAGGAAATATTTTAGTTAAATTACCCAACCAAAACACTCTGTGAGGTTGTTCTCACCTCCTCTGACCCCGCTGCATTTCTCACAGAGCAGGGGCAGGAGTTTGTAGCTGCCAGCAGAGCAAAGCACATTCCACTTTGGGACAAGACATATGGAAAACTGGCTGCCTCTCTCAGAGCTGTGTGCCAGGGCTGAGTGTTGCCCTCATGTTTATGCAAGTGTTGTCAGGAACAACACTTCAGGATGACTGTGTCCTTTAAATTAAGGAACAGTCCCTGTGTTTACGTCTTCTCGTGTCCCTGCCCTATATCCTCCTTCCACACCTCACCACACTTACACCAAACAGAAGCACTTCAGCTTCAAGTCCTGCAACTCTGCTGAGTAAAAATGGGAAACTCTGTCAGTCAAATTCCCTTTGAAAGTGACACCTTTTGTGCAATACAGTTTAAACATCTTCTGATTTGCCAATTACAACCTACAAATTCCCAATCCAGTTGGTAGATATGAACTCTTACACAAGAAAGCGTTCATTGGACCTTCCCTTTTCCTCAACTCTTTTTCCTACACAGCCTTCCCATGTCTATGCCAGCTGTCCCCTGCATTCCTGCAAAGGCAGCTGGTCACATCTGTCACCCTCAGCATTTGACCGCTGGAGATGTTTGGACAGAAGGAATTCCAATTCAGGCACCTGGAGCCCCATCAGCCGCTGTCTGGAGCTGCTCAGCCAGCGAAATTCCTCCATTCATGGGCTCATTTTCCAACAGCAGGCACGCAGGCATTGTCAGAGCTCAGCTCCCATTCCTGGCACGTAGCAGGGAGGCAGGAGTGTGCCTGGAATGTTTAAGGGCAGCAGGAGCTGGAGGCAGGGATGAGGTAATGGCTCTTGCAGGGATCCAGGGCCACTCACACTCAGCTATTGCTGCTTCCAGCAAAGCCACATTGGCTTCCAACATTTGGGACAGTTTGTATTGCCTTTTAATGGCAATAAAAGGAATCCCCATGCCCATATTTGAACCCAGTGCTTCAATTTACCATTGGTTCTACATTTCAGCTGGTTTGGATGGGATATAATTTATGCTAATCCAAGCACTTGTTTTGGAAAAGAAAGGAGGAAAAATGGCTCCTCCGGGAGAAAAGATAAAACATGCACAGAACAAAGCAAAACACACAAAGCTTTTTTTTTCTTTGGGTGTTCTCACTTAAGGCTAAATGTTTTTAGAAATAATGAGAGTCATACTAAGAACATTCTTCTCCTCTTACTAACTCCTCGGCATGTTAGAGGACAAGTTACATGGAGCGCTTTGATTTTAATTTTTGTTGGAAGCGACTGCGCCTGAATAATCTGCAGTCCAGATGTTGCAACAACAGTAAAGTCCCTCTTAGCACACACACGAGGACAGCAAATGGCTCTGTTGTGAAATCCTGGCCAAGCCTCTTCTCCTCCCCCTTCCTCTTTCTATCAAATCATTCAAAAAAATCATTGAAGATATTAGGGATCAGCTGGCAAAATAAAAGAATTGGTTCAAAGGTGAGGAGAATGAACTCAGTTTGATTTGATTACACATTCTCCCTCCTACTCAATCTGTATTTACAAAGTTCAGAATCATTAGAAATGTTTCCAATAAGCTTCCAAATTCACATTGAAAGGAGGACGGTCCAAAAGCACATGTTTAGAGACCAGATACTAGAATGGATGAGACTGACTCTAAGCAATACAGAAGTATGTTCAGCATCTTAACTGAAATTCATTATGAGCATGATGGGTGTAAATTGAGAACACCAGATTAGTGCACTTATTACAGGAGTTAAATTAATTACTACTTGCAAAACTGTTTTTTACAAACCAAGTAAGCAACATTTGGAAACTTTTAAGGATTTCAAATAGAAACCAAGCTTGCAGCACCTTCTGAGTGTGACAGTATGCAGGAATCCAAATTACCTTCAGTCTCTACCTGGAGATGGAAAATGATGGAAACCTTATACCTCTGTTGAACAGTTAAAGCTGCTTTCATGGAAAATGAAAAATGTGCCTTCTCTCAATATTATTATTGTGTGCCTCAGATTTCCAACAAGAATTTATCTAGAAACTGTAATTTGTAATATTGTCTTTGGTATAATCCCACCAGCACTCAGCAAATTCCACTCATATCTGCTTAGTAAAATAAAAAAAAAACCTTCTTAAATTAATATTCTGGGGAATCCAGAAATGTTGGGAAAAGTCTGCTCCTGGAATTAGTATCCAATTCATATCAACAGTGGGTTTTAAATTGGAATAAAATCCTCCCCATTGAGCAATAAAGGAAGCCAGTAGGGCTTTCAGGGCTAACGATGAAACATCATTGCATATTGCAAACAGATACTGAAGCCTTTTTGTCTCTGTCAATAAATCCTTCAGGAGAACTTAGAAATAGCAGGAACCTTGATAATGGCCTTTTATAAAAGAAACTACAGCAAACCCTTCAGCACAGAGCATTGTAATGCACTGAGGACACATGGGGAACAGTTCTCCATCTGCCACTGCCCTTTCCAGAGAGGAAAAGAGGACAAAAGAAGGGAGGTGGAGGGTGCAAGGAAACTGGGAAAATTTATTGTAAAATTATTGCTGGCCCAGGCTCTGTTCTAGCACTGTAAAGTGGTGTCACGTTCATGTATCACCAAGAAGTACATGTAGGATTAGGCTGAAAAGCCTTAACTATGCCCTGGCATCAAGCTCAGAGCAGTGAAACAGCCCCTGGGCTGCACTTTGCTGCCTCTCCTCACCAGCAATGTCAGCAATCAGCACCAGCAAGACTGGCTCCCATGGCAAGGAACACAATGCCACAGGAGCCCTGCCAGATGGGAGGACCATTTACAGTGCCTGCCAACAGCTGATATCCCAAAGGAGACACTAAACATGACTCCAGGCTCTGCTAGATTAAAAACTGAGTCTGAGCTACGCCAACCCTTATCTCCCATCTTCTGCAACACCAGGCATGGCTGCAACAAGTTTTCAAACCACTCAGATGTTGTCCCCATTTTGCTGACACAGAAGGTGTTTGTGCCCTGTGCCCAGGAGTGCTGAGCAGGCACTGCCCTGTCCCTGTCCCTGTCCCTGCCATGGCCCTGCCCGGTGTGCCAGGGGACACAGTGACCCCGGGCAGTGTTGGCAACAAACACACCCGGCAGCCACACACCCCTGTCACCCCCCTGGTGGCACCAGGCTCTGTGGCCATCCCCGTGCACAGAATGCCAGCCCTGCACTGCTGACCCATGGGCAGGACACATCTCACACTGCTGAGGTTAAACACTTGTCATTAATCTCTCAGAACCATCAGTGCATCAGTAGCAGGATGGAACCTGAAAATCCTACCAGAATGGGGTGCAATAACTGGTAAACCTGGTATTTCCAGCCTGCAGTGAAAACAAACAGGAGAATGAAATCACAGCTCTTCTTTCTTTTTTTTTTTTTTTTTCTCCTTGTTTTTGTTTTTAAAGCAGCAGTCAAAAGGCCTCTTGAAGCCTTGTTTATAAGCAAACCAGTCTCGAAGGCTGGATTTGCATTGGCAGGATTTGCAGCCTGCAAAATAAACCTTTCTAGGTAGTGTTTTCCTTCTGCCTGTGAGGGAGGAATGGTTTCTAGTGCATTTCTCCCAGTCCACATCTCTTTCCAGCTCCACTGAAGAAAATGCCCAATTCAACACAGCTGGCCTGCCCAAGGCTCCCTGGGAGCTGCTGCACTCTGGGCATGCACCTGCAGCCCTTCCTTTGGGGAGGAATGAATGGAACACACACTGCCAGGGGGAATCACTGCTGCCATTCACGGCCACGGCAGGGCACAGAAGCTGTTACTCACTTGCCATTCCTTTGGCAGAAATCATTCCATTTTGGGAGATACTTTACCTTCTAGCTTAGGGGCTGCTACAAAATGCCTTTGAAAAGTGCAAGTACACTTCTTTAATCAACACTCAGGTTCCAAATTGAAGGCCAAGTTGCACTTTGAAAAAAAATCTGTGATCGAGTGATGATCACGGAGCCACAGAATGGTTTGGGCTGGGAGGAATCCTAAAGATGGTTTCTTCCAAACCCTCTGCCATGGGTAGGGACACCTTCCCACAGAACTCCCAGAAAAGTGATTTTCAATTGCCTATAATTTTTTCCCAATGTTCTGTGTTGTCCATTCTCCTGGGAGCTTTGTGCTCTGATGTTTTGCATCTATCAGTGATTAAGTGAACTGACCACCAGCTGTGCTCAACTTTTACCCCACCCATAACTGCCTATCCTAACAAAGGGCCTCTGATAAGAAAACTGTCCTTTGGCTTCTGAAAATTGTTATTAAAATAGGAAAGCCAGAAAAGCTAAAAATTGAAATTTCAATTAAGATGATAGTGACTTTCCATGCTTTTAAAATCCTAATCCTTTTTACCACTTCTGCTCAACAAAGCAGAAGTATTTGCTACAATTTATGCACTTCTTTAAGGTTCTTAATTCTCTGCATTTCAGCCAAGCTTCATGTACCACAAAGAAAGGACATTTGTTAATTAAGGCTTGGGATCTTAATTTGCAAGAAAGATTTCAAAGACATGATGAAATTAACCTGAACTCCTTGTAAAAGACATGCCTAAAATTTCCTCTGGTAGATGCAGACATTTGGAAAAAAAAAGTTGCCTTCTTGTAGTAGCTAAGTTCAAAGCCACTTCTTTCAGTGCTTCCTCCTGGGTGGAGCACACATCCTCCCAGCAGCTGCTGCCAGTGCTGCCCCTGCTCCCTCATTTTAGGATCATAAATCTGTTGTGGAGATAATGTGGTGAACAGACAGTGAAGTGACTCTGCTGCACTGACCTGGCCACTGCACTCACCACTCACCTCCAGATGCAATTTGCAATCCCACCTGATGCACTCCCTAGAGACTCCTGAGCTTTCACAAGAATGAAGCTTTGAAGGTGCTCCAGCTCCAGCTCCGCAAACGAATTTACAGATTTATGTACCATCACACTCTATGACAGTTCAATACCTGACACTGCACATTATGGAAAATGTCACAATCCTCAGACTTGAAGGGCCACAATCAAAGCCCAAGACATGTGGGATATGTGGGGTATTTGGGGACTGTCTGAGGAATCAACAGAATCACACTGACTTAGCAGAAAGTAATGACAATCTTCACTTTGCTTTCAATGCTGGAGATAAAATGCAGTGGAGAAAAGGAAATCACACAGAGCAAAAGATGCACTCAGAGGTGCTGCCTGGAGTTCTGCAGAGTCCTGTCCTGCAGCACTCACTGCTGAGGAGCTGTTCATCACCTCGGAACAATACAGAAAACAGGTTTATCTTAGTGCAAATCTGTGCAGCAAGGTCACTTTGATCTGTTTCAAACAACTGCCTCTATTCTTGTCTGTTCCTGATGTTTACTTTTCACTTTCAGCCTCCCACTGACGTGTCACTAGCAGCACCTGACAGCTTCAATGCTCTCATTCACCCCTGCATGCTGCCTGGGCACTTTTTCCATTCACTTTTTCCCTACACCCTCCTGCAGCTGACTCAAAAGACTCTTACCAAGCCTGAGGCTCACTGAGCATTGACTGCTCGAGGCTCAATTGCTGTGCAAAACTCAGGCAAACACCAAGTGTTAAATGTCAGCCAACAGCACCAACACCTTCCTCCCCACCTGCCCTGCCAAGGATGTTATTTTCCAATTTTCTAAAAAAGAGCCAATTGCAGTATTTTCCTACCCATTCAACCTCACAAGCAGCAATCCTATGACTTGCATAATTCCAATTGGCTGGAAGCTCCCATAAAGGCATTTTCACACAGATTACAAACTAAACCTGGAAGTGTTTACAGCCAAACTTGGGGCTGTAATGCACAGCTCATGTGATGGCAGCAAAAAGCTTTAACTTACTACAATGTTAGAACAAATACACGAGGAACCACCAACCTATCAATCCAAACACATCAAAGCACTGCTATCTGAAAAGGAGGCCTGAAATCACTCAAGCCACAGAGAAAACATAGGAAAACTATTAGTCATAGGCAGAAATACAAATTTTGTCATAGTTCTGTGATAAATGATAAATATTCATTTAGTATAAAAAAATATTCAGTGCATTGGCTTTTAGCATCACAGTTTTAATGAAATCTACTGAACAAATTCCAGGCCCTGCCAGTGTTAAACAGGAAACTCCTCATATGCTGCATGTTGTTTCTAGTTCCTATCCAATGAGTTTTACAGCACCTACATGTTTAGGGCAGGAAAAATCTGAATTTTTTATAACATAACACAAAAAAATGGATCAGGATCAAGCCACCATATTTTTCCCCAAGAAGGGAGTTGGATTAATCTTCAATAATTTACTACCATTCCTACACCCATAATTACATTTTTTCTTTTTCTCCTGAAGCTGTTAAAGTATGAAGACATCAACTTAAACTTGAGCATGAACAGTCACCACAAGCACCTTTTTATTCACTGCAAGGTCAGTACCAGACACCAGCCTTACCTTACCTGTTACAAGAAGAATATTCCTGGCTCATTCTCAGTGACACTGAGAGGAAGGCAGGAGCTGCTGTACTTACTTGTTAAAAAGATTCAGCCCAATCCTATAATGGCGTTTCCTGATAACATCGTTACTGAAGGCAGGGGAATCCCAGCTGTTTCGAGTCTCTTTGTGGTAGGTTTGTTTGCTCAAGGTTTGCTCCCTTAGGCTGTCCCTAGAAGAGGATTCCGAGCTGCAATTTATTGTATCATTGGAGTTGGAAGTGCTGTTGATGCTGTCGTTGTCTCCATCAGAGTAATCAGACTCTGATTTGCTTTGCCTGTTTGCTGTGCCATTGATGGCCAAGTGACTGTCTATGGGCCTAGCCCTGTGCCTGGCCTCCTGCTCCTCCCGGGTGATGATCTTGGCAGGAATGCTGTGAGGGATATGTTTGGGGCTGCCTTGCTGGCTGGGGATGCCTCGGTCGTACGCATTCTGTCTCTTTAACGAGCCCCTCTCCGAGCGGTCGCTCAAGTCCACGGAACTGTCACTGGGCGGCTCGATGGTGAGCAGGGGGAGGTGATCCATCCTCATCCTCTGCTCCTGGCATTCCAGTGATGGGGTACTCCTGCAGCTCGTATCAGTGTCTAACTTATCGTCTTTGTGGGTCATGGACCAGTACTCCTGGGAAGAGTTCACGGAGCGGAGCCTCAAGTCCGACTCCGTGCTGGACGGCCTGTCCACGGACTGGGAGAGCGGCAGGGGTGGGGACAGCTCCTCCTCGTCGATGTACAACGTGACATCGCTGTAGGACGCCGTCATCTCGTCCAGCTTCCTGTGATCCACGTTGTGCATCGCTGCTTTGCTGGGGGCGCAGCTCTCCCTCTCCATCTCCCGGCTCCTGACCTGCTCCGCGCTCTGGATTTCATCCGCGTGCAGGCTGCGGCAGTTCAGCGCGTCGTCGATGGATTCCGCCAGGGATTTCACCTGCCTGGAAAAAGCATCCTCCAGTTCTGTTATAGCATCAGAGAAATCAGTGGACGCCGCCGGGGACTTCATGGTCGCCGTCTCCCCGAGCTCGTTGCACTCCGACGGTACCAGGGAGCCCAGCTTTGACCCATCATTCGTAACAGAAACTTGCTTCCCCTCGAAGTAGGAGCTGTGGACTTTCTCAGGTCCTTCAAAGGAAAACTGCATTCTCATATTGGACAGGACGATGCGCCTTGACATGCGGTTCTCGGACATAGAACTGCGCAGGCGCTCGAAGTTCTTGTTCATCTGATACTGGCGGAAGGCGGTCTGGATGGTGCGGGCAGCATGTCTGGTGATCAGACGGCCCCCATACTTCCGTTCCAGCATCTCCACCTGCCAGGGAACACACGCACCCCGCGTCACTTCGTGCAGCTCGGGACAAGGGGAACGCCTCACAAAAACATTTCACTCTCGTAACCTCTTTAATAGACTTTATATGTATTGGTTTTGAAAGTAAAAACTCAAAATTCCAATGATGAACAGAATAGTTATCTGCAATTTCCACCATAAAATACAAAAGTATATTAATTCACCTCACAGATGTAAGAGAATATCAGTTGCAATAAGTTCTTCCTTCCTTTCTGTGACAACAAAAACACCTGGGTTTCAAAATGACTCATTTTCTTAGAAAAACATTTTGCATGATTACATTCTAATACACTCCTGGAGCATACAATCTCAGTTCCAAGAACTCTTTTTACTTTTAACAGTATTAACTGTTAAAACTACTAAATCTTAATTAAACCGTTAATATCTTTTACACTTTTCTCTGGGAGGTGGGGAAGGCGTATGGGACAAAGAACAACAGAGTTAAGAGTCCCAAGTGAAGTGATGCTAGAAAAGACTTCTCCCAATTCACAGACACACCCGAGGCAGCAGAGCACAAATACCTGCTTATCCTGTAGGTCTGAGGAGAGTTCATAGCTCTCGGAAAGCGACCGGGACCGTTTGATGGCCTCCTCCTCGGCCTGTTTGCGCAGGATGGAGGCGGAGTGCTGCAGCTTGGGCCGGCGGGCTCGCTGCTGGCCCGGCGCGATGGAGTAGAGCCCGTAGGGGTGCTCGTAGTGCTCGGGGCTCAGGGCGGAGCTGTGCGTTATAGGGCCCTGCGGGTATCCGGACGGGCTATCCAGGGACGTGCCGGTCTCGCTGCTGGGAGCCTCCCCCTCAACGCTGCACAACGAGAGAGAGAGACAGCAAAAGCCTCGGGTGAGCCCAGCACACCGAAATTCTCCCCAGCAAACAGCGCAGTTCTGCTTTAGTTTCAGTTTGTGTAGGCATCCAGCAAGTTTTGCTGTTTGCACGCAGGTGTTTCAAGTAATGTGGCTTTCATGACAAACGCCTCAGTTTTTGCTGCAGTTTGTGCTGCAGTTTTTGCAAGTCTCAATCTGTCATGCCCATGACATCTTTAGAGCATAAGTCAAACAGGAGAATGGAGGCTTCAAGCATTATTTAACTTTATACACTAATTTCTAATAATATCCTGAGTAAGTCACTCTGTAAAATGAATGCAAACTTCTAATTTCTTAAAAGACTGCTTATTTCCAAGCCTCTCCATTCAAAATGACAGATGCTTATTTATGCCTCTCTTTGCTTTGACCAATTAAAGCAATATTCTCTTACCTTTATATTACAATTTGACATAAAAGGATTACTCTCATGGAGATAGGGATTTAATGGATCTTGAGAGCTATGATATTTCTAAAAACTGAAGTTGGGAAAAGAATTTGCAAGAGAAATCTCATTTATTTCCCTGCAAGTGAAAGATTGCTCCCATGGGATACTTTTGGTAGGTTTTGGAGTAAAAGCATCCCAAGGGATGGTGTTTCTAGCTAATGAAAGCAACTTGGTTTCAGATGAAGAAAGCTCAATAGCACCCATCTAGCAAAGAGACTACATTGTTTTCACACAAATGCTGTTATTGCCAAGGAATAAAGGAAAGGAAAAACACCTTTTCTATTAAAAGGGATGCACACAATAAGAAACATTGTAAAACCGAGCCCTAGGTGTATTCTGAAGTACTGATGACTAACAGCAATTTGTATTTGGGTTGTATTTGCAGGAGGGCACGCTCACATTGCCATACATGCACTTTCACTCTTCCATCTTTTCATGTTTCACACCAATATTTACTGTCTGTCTCATCCTGTGTACACAGAACATTGACAGAAAAACGATTTATTTTTTTTCAATTCCTGAAAAGACTCAGCAAACACTTCACACATGCACCAACACAAGCAGCACTTCCCCTACCTTTTGTTTTAGGAACGGCACATCCAAACTCCAAAGAAATAAAACTCCACATTCCCACCACACCCTGTATTTTTTTCCTTCGTTCATCTGTACTTAAAAGCCAAAGCCCTCCTGTTGTCTCTCAGCTGTCCCTTCAAAAAGTACAGAGCAATTTCTGAAAGAATGTTCTCCACCGACTGAAGAGCTGAGGGTTAACCCCGGCCAAACTCTCTCAGCTTGAACAGTTTGTACTTTTTAAAGGGAAGGAGAAAAAAAAAGCCCCTTAGATTTCTTAAAATGCTTCTATAAACATTTAAACTGAAAGCAAGTCCTCTCTCTTTGCCCATCAAAATATGACTGAAACCAAAAGGTATTTTCAAACATACTTAACCCAGGCTGGAAATACTTGCAGTGTGCACACATTGCTTTTTCCAAAAAGGAAGCTGACAGGAAACTAATCCCTTTCCCTCCGTGATACAGCTGGCTTTCAACTTAAAAATGATAAACTATGCAGAGTTCTGCAGTGACATTGAAACTGTGTAAGCACCCGCTAAAAACAAACAGGTCATTCTCTCTGAAGCATCCATTAAAGACACGGTATGATACTGAGCTGCTTCACATTCTCTTTTAAACACTGAAATTCCTTCCTCTGCTCTGCCAGCTGTGAGCTGTGCTATTTTGGACAGCACATCCTAGCTGCAAGTTTATTTGTGAGTACTTTTCATACAAGCATGGCAAATTTGTTTTTAACAGGAAGGCTGGAATTATCTTCTTCGGTTCTGTTGACATTTTCTGCCTTCCTCACCCTTGCATTGTGAACTATTTAATATCCCTTCCATGCTGATTATAACCTCCTGTTGACATTTTAATAACACTACCTTCCATGGATCCCTTAACCTTTTCCTCAACAAAAAGGGCACTGCCCTAATCACAAGAAGTTGGAAGGATATCTGCCCAGAGTTCTGACTAAAGTTAAGGGTTCCTTCTTAATTTTTAGTTTGCCTTTTGTACTTTTTCCAGGTATAAATGTGATGCTTGACTGACTGTAATGCTCGCTCTCATTTTGCTCATGGGCCTATTCCCTGCCACCTGACCTTTGAAGCATGGAAATAATTACATTTACAACAGGCACAACAAGAGCTCTTCCAAGCAAACACACGTGCACAGGCTTTAAGGCTTTCCCCCATTCAGCTCTTCCCGGCCTCCCAGGAGCAGCTGAACCTCCATATGAATTATTTCATTAAAGTGAAACTTCACTGGCCAAGAAAAGCAGCTTGCTTTCTACTTCTTCTACTTTACATATGTTTGGAGAAGAAAAACATGTCAACAAATATGACTTGTGCGAAGCTGCAAGGATGGCAAGTTGGCTTGCTGCACGGAGGGAGCAGCACAGAGCCGGCAGCAGGGCTCGCCGAGCCAGCTCCCAGCAGGCCTGGGCCGCTGCAGGTTATCAGACATGCAACAGCCCTCTGCAAGAAGGCTGGAAGGGCACTCTGGGGATCTCCAGAGGTGCCAGCCTGACCTCAGCGCTGGGCAGGTCACAGGGCAGGTCACCCTGAGTGTCAGCACAACCTGGGGAGCAGGGCTGGCCAGCGTGGGGCTGGGAAAGGCAGGTCCTGCCTGACCGACCTGCTCTCCTCCTGGGACAGGGCGAGCTGCTTCAGGGCGAGGACAGGCTGTGCATGTCACCTGCTGGGACCTCAGCAAAGCTCTGGCACTGTTCCTGCCAGCCCTCTCCTGCAGAAACTGGCTGCTCTGCACAGGTGCTCTGCTCCCTGGGGGGGACAGTTTAAAATCCGGGTGGATGTGGCACCTGGGCACACGGGGCAGGGGTGGCCTTGGCACTGCTGGGGGATGGTTGGACTCGGTGGCCTGGGAGGGCCTCTCCGACCCAATTCTGTAACCCAGACTCAGAACAAGAGCAGTCACTGCAGGGTTACAGGGGTGGTTTTTATCTGTGCACTCACTAAAACTGCCAGCACACAAAAATGTCGAGGGCTCTGCTCCTGGCTTGCAGTGAGAACCAGGAGAAGTCTCCCTGGACTGAGGGGGAAGCTGAGACACCTCTGCAGCCCTGCTCCCCCTGCACACCCTGCACACACTGCCTCTCTCCGATGCTGACACATTAAGGACATCAAGCACACTACAAAAATGGACACTGTAATACTGTTAATTACTATTACTTAGGCTTTTACTATATATACACATACATATATATTATATTAAAGAAATGTTAATTAAAAATCCCAGCTGGAATTAGGAACTGCTTCTTAATAACGGTCTCCAATTTGAGGCATCTGCTACCTACCAGACACGTCCAGTACAATTACTGATAATTTCATTGTTAAAAAAAATATTCTGGTGGAATTAATTTGGTTTATCTCCCTGCAATGTGCAACTGCATATTACTAGTGAGCCCAGCAATCTGTTGAATATTCTAATTGTGTGTTATTAGGAGAATGCAAAACAGCTGAAATTAACCTAGAAGTCCAACTGTTTTATTGCACTCCTGTTTCAGCAGAAAATAGACGTTCATTATCTGCCAAGCCAGAAAAAGTGAAAGGTTGCTTGCAAGAATTTTACAAAGAAGCAGAGAATGGAACAGCTGAAGAATGAAAATGAAATATTTAAAAATAATTAGTATTACTAATATGACTTTGCATGAACAAAAATTTAAAATAGAGCCATTGAAAAACTTTATACAACTAAATAACTTTTTGAAACAGTTGCCAGCACTGACTGAATTAGCATTTTGTCAGAAACTGAAAATTTCTTCCTGCATAAACCTCACCTTATAATACTGTTAAAAAAATCCAGAGTGACAAAAAGGGGAGGAGCTGCTGTTGCTAGGAAAAGGTCCTGATTTTACAGCCATTTCCCACAATTCAGGATGAGTTCCTTGCAAGAACTACCTCATCAGAAGAAGCTCAGTCTCCTCTCTCCCTCTCCAGTTGTGTGGTTAGCCATGACCAAAGCAAAACATTTCCTCTGCAGGCATTTCAGCAGCACAAGCCTGGCAGGTCTTTTCTTCCCTGGCTCTCACTTCACACTTTCAGTTATTACTTCTAATCACAAAGGCTGTAATTAGCACCAGTACCTTAAATCCACTACCATATTTTAAAATTTTAAAACAGTAACATATTATTCATGATGTTTGACTATCTACTGTCATTCTTTATTTTTCATTTTTATATTCACACCTTCCTGTTCCTTCAAATCTTGCCAAACTATTAGCAAAGAAAAAACAAAACAAAAAAAAAAAACCAAAAAAAAATCACAAACCAGCAAACAAAAAAAAAAAAAAAAAAAAAACAAACACAAAAAAGACAATATTTTGAAAATAAGAGAACTTCAACATTTGAGCTTAAAATGGAAATCTTAAAAAAGACCTGAATTCCAGAAAGGAGCAAACCCCAAGCTTTTCCATGAGTATGGATTTATCTGTTCCACTGACTAATGGCAAAATGACCAGAGGAGCTGGTTTGGATGCAGAGGCACAAGAATTTATCTGCCAGAGAATTTATACTATGAAAGACAGACATTTGATAACCAGAAAAGCAGAAAGTCCCTTTCCTCCTGAGGCCCAGAACCTTATCTTTAACACTTTGTGCATATAAAAAGGAAGTATATAACAATACCATCACATGCAAGCAATGATTCAGTGCTGCCTCTCACCCCAGAAACCCCCCAGTTTCAAGCAGTCAAGTGTCCCTGTGCATTTTTAGAACTAAAATATGAAGATAATGGGAACATATGCTTACAGAAATCACCCAAATGTTCAAACTGGTTTGCTGTAGATTTAGTTTGGAACAAAGAAATGAAACATGTTTCTAAATAATGCAAATGCCAAACCCAAACTGCATGCAACATTCTAAAATAGAAGAAGATCCTCCCAGCAGAACAGAGCAATTGCTTGAGAAGCTGTTTTACAATGAGCATTCTCTGAAATCAGAATTATTTTCATCACTCTTTCAGAATGGACTTTCAACAGTGTACTATAAAGACATGAAATTGAAAACAGGCCCTAACAACTGGATAGTACACACATGAGAACCAATCAGCATTATATTAATCCTGTTAAAAATTTGTTTTGGACACAAAGAGAAGTATGGCAATATAATAAGTTTGTGCTGTTACATCTTTAAAGATTTTTCCATAGCATGAACACATGGGTACACTGAATAAATTTCTTTTCTTCTACATTGTGGAAAGGCAGCATGAGTATTACAAATACAGCAATAAAAACATGCTCAGCTTAAAATTCTAGTCAGCACAGGGTGATAAAGGCACTCAGCTTGGCCATGACAGTGCAAGGGCTCTGTTCTTTGGGAAGCAGGGAGGTTTTAAAGCACGGCTGTGGTAGAGCAGCCCTAAAACTCCAGGTAGTCAGCACAGCCTGAATTAAAATGGAGATTAATGAAGAATCGATACTTTATTTTATTTGTTGCAACTGTGAAGCATTTGCATGAGTGGTTCTTCGTGAAATTCCTCAGCCAAATCATCCTTCTCTCACTTGCCTGCTTTTCTATGGATTCATATAATTTATTTCCCTCTTCAAGAAAAATGCAATGTAAAGCTGGTTCCCTTGAAGTCACACCTACTCACAGAACAATTCAGCAAACTCATCTTCTTCCTTTGTTCCAGAAACTTTTCTGCCCATAAACACCAACATATCCACAGCTGAAGTATCCAGATACCTTCTTGGGACTCTGCCTTAGGATTTATGAGATGGATTTAAATGCAAACCACAGAGTGAAGCTTTTTGCATTAAAATCTCATTTCATAAACATCATTTCCAGTAAAACTTCTGCCTCACTCAAAAATAAATATTCTGTATAAACAGGTCCAAATGCCCAGGGAGGAAGAATTGCTACGCATCTGTTTTACACCAACCATCTCTTCAAATGTGGAGGTTAAAACCAGTCAAACTGTGATCTTAGCTCCTAATTATAGATTTCCACTTGAAATAGACCCAAATTCTCTACCTAGCCCAGGGAATGCAGACCAGAAGTCGCCCCTGGAACCAAGTGGGTAACAGAGAGAAGCAGGATGGCAGCTGCGGCAGCAGCTGGTGCGGCCAGGCACTTCCAGCACGACGGCTGAAACAAACACTCAAATAGCAAAAATGTTCAGGCCAAATGTGGCCATGCCACATAGGAACAAACCTCTCCAAAAGTCAATGTCTTGCACATAACTTTGCCTTTACAAGTGCAATGAAGCCCTGGTCTGAATGTATGATTTTAAATGACAATTGCCAGCAGAACTCTGCTCTCCAGAGCCGTGCTCCCCACACCACCTCAGCTCACAGAGCCCTCCTTTGGCACAGGGCACAGCCCTCTGCTTCAAAGCTGCCTCGTGCTTCAGTACCTGTGCTGCTGTCTGCCACAAACCAGGAGTGCATTTAATTAAAGTTATGATGTGTGTGCACTGTATTGTCTCCAATTACCCACCAAACATTCTCCATTAATTCTCAAAATGCACAACTGGCCATATGTACTTCACACAAGCCATGGTTTAGCATTTTCTCCACCCCCCAATACAATAATCCCCACTGGAGTGAGAACATTTGAGCAGAAGTTTATTATTAATGCAGTTTGAACTAGAACCTAGTCCTTATTGCCATGTCTGGTTTGTGCTGTCTAGTAAACAGAAGTCAATTATATTAAGAACTTACACAAATTCCTGAATTCAATAAGCACAATAGCATTAACAAACCAATCTGCCTTCAAATACACCCTGCCAAGAGTTCAAAGCCATTATGATGGACAACAGCATTCACAGGCAGTGACAAAAGCTTTGATCCAGCAGAGAAATATTGACCAATGTGTTTTAGTTCCAATGCACTCTCAATTCAGCTGTTTCTGCTCTAAACAAATGAAACCTTTGAATGCACATCAAAGTAATGTCCCAGGTAATTCATCTGACTGAAGTCAAATATCATTGCAAGAAAAATCCAGACACCATTTGCATGTGTCTCAGAAGCAAACCCTAACAAAGCAGTCACTTATTCTGTAATATTCTGTGGTGAGAGTGCCAATAAGAGCAGCCTGGGTCAAACAGTCTGAGAGGCACTGAGGGAGGGCAGAGCTCCACAGGCAGGTACCCCTGAGTGCCTGCAAACCTG
Organism: Melospiza georgiana; assembly: GCF_028018845.1. Lineage (NCBI taxonomy): Eukaryota > Metazoa > Chordata > Aves > Passeriformes > Passerellidae > Melospiza > Melospiza georgiana. The sequence continues at coordinate 20,817,479 of NC_080440.1, read as the reverse complement.
CAGCTGCTCCCTGCTCCTGATTCCCAAAGCACACAACAACCCCAGCACCCCTCCCCGGGCCGCTGGCAAGCTGTAATTCTCACTGAGCAACCCCGTAAAAGGCATTAACAAAAACACTCTGTGAAAAAGGGCATTTTGACCCACACTCTTAGATGCCATCAGCAGCAGCAGAGAGCAGAGTGAAAGATGAGAGGTTATTCTCTCCCCACTGAAGCAGAATGCAGGAATGAATGCACTGCATCTTCTGACACGGAGATGGGCAGCAGTGAGATGGAAATAGAGCCAGACCACCCACCCATTTTAGGCAGCAACACAACAGGGTTAAGAACTAAGAATATCCCTTTGGGAAAAGCTTATTGAGACCATCTTCAGCTTCCAAGAGCACAAGGAAGGTTAACCAGCTCTCAGATCACCTCTGTCAAACAGTGGCAGCATACTGACCATCAGACACAAGAACGTGCAGAAGGATCCACCCAGCCAACCCTCCCCAGTGCCATTAAATGCCTGTGAACCTCCCTGCTGAAGGCAAAGCTGTACTTTATTGTCATTATTTAGCAAGAGTAACAAGGGGACTGGCAGCACCAACAGAACCTGGGTACAGCTTACAAATGTTCACTTCTATCTCAGGTGAAGTCAGCCAGCATCACTCGCTGTCCATCTGTGTTAATCATCACCCAGTGTATGTTTTTTCAGCAACAACTCTAAAAAATTGATATTATCAAAAGATGACTATGGGGTGATAATTTGAGGCTTGTGGTTCAAACCAGCCCAAGTTTTAGAATTTTTTTTATGGCCAGTTCTTCTTCTTGATGTGTCAGCATAAAAATTAACATCTGAAAATGTCCTATGTGCTTCAAAAGGATGCTTTGTTTCTTACATAGTTCTTACATAGCTTTCTTCTAAAGCTAACTATTTTAATGTAACTGTGCTGTCTGTGGGATGGATCCCTTAACAAAATCTGTGAAGGTTTGCCTCCCACTGCAGACTTTGTCCTGTCCCTGCTAGGCAAACTTTTACACAACATGATAAGCTTGAAAAATTTGTGGAGTTTCTCAATGCAGCTGTAGTAGAATTTGACCTCAACTATTTGCAATTTATTTAGGTACACCATTCAGCAGCAGAAATCCTCCTAATTTAGCAAACCCACACTATATATGACAGGGACTGAAGATAGCAATATATTAGCACACATTCCACTGTCTATATGACACACCCTTCAGACACTGCTAAGCTTAAAAAGGAAGATTTAGTGTGTGCAGCTGAAAAATCCTGATTTGCACACACAGCTGAAGCAGCATTTGATACAGTGCAAGAATCCTGGGTGTCCTGTGCCAGCCATCCTCCTCTTTCACCTCCTCAGCTGTTGTGTCGAGCCTGTCCCAGGAAGGGCTGAGAGAAGGGCTCTGCTGCTGGGCAGTCAGGCTCTGGCAGAGAGCAGCACTGATTTCCTCTTCCCACTCAGGTCTCGGGGGATAAAACTCTTCTTTCCCCTCTGCTGTTCCATGTGTGATAGAAACATGAACTGCTTTGAAGATGCTTAACAAAATCCTGTTTAATGACCCAATGTTTCAGGCCCAGAAATGTCATACCTGGAACATTCTAGTTAAATAGATAGTTAAAACTATCTCAGATCAAATCTAAATCAAACTAATATAAATCGAATCAGTAAAACAAAAATTAAATATCAATCAAATTAGATCAGATATAGATCAAATAAAGTCTAACACTTGAGTCATTTTAAAGGTTTGCTCCTGCACTATTTGAATTGCTTACAAGTACAACACAGTACAGAGCACTGGGAGCAACTCTGGAGCAGACCAGTCCTTCCCAGTCTGTGAGGGAAATTAAGAAGCAGCATAAACAAAGAGCATGAGAGGGTCCATGCAGCAGAAATGACAATAAACCATCTTTCTGTACTGGACACTGCCTTGAGTAAATATTGAGTAATAACAACTGTTTTCATTTAGAGCATATTTTAACTTCTGTAGCAAATGAATGTTGTACAAAAGGATCTATTTAGAACAACCAAAGGATTTCCTTACAATGACTTATTATATATTGTTATTATCTAATAAGTTGTGCTTTCAAACAATGGCACTGATGAACATGAGATACCTTGCTGTCTCTCTAGGATTTAAGAAATTGTTGGTCAAAATTATCTTCTTTAAAATCAGAAAGGGATTGTTCAACTTTCTAGTGGTTGATTGACTTCCCTCTGTAGTTACAAATAAAACTCAAAAAATTACAGAGTAACATACTTTAAAAGGCCAATCCAAAAGGAGGATGGGCTGTTATAAGTCTGATCAGAGAAACCTCACACTGATCTAAATGAATCTAAAAGTATCTATAATATAAAAGTGAATCTGAAAGTATCTATAATATAAAAGTCTCACTCCATTTTAATCACTGCACAAACCCTCCACTTTGCCAACTTTGCTGTGCCAAGTCTCAAAAAACAAAAACCAACCCAAAAAGAGAATGAAACCCTACCAGTTTTCTCTAAGGGAAAACAATGTAATTTTGAAATGCTGAAGTGCAAATGGGCATGGGAAGCTCTCAGGCAGGAGAGGACAGGACGAGCACACAGCGCTTGCTCCTGCTGCCAGGGAAGCTCAGGGTGTTGTTACCCAGCAGTGAGAGCAGCACTGGCCTGGAGCTCTCTGCCCACACCAGGAGAGGTGGTGTAACTCACTGCAACAGGAGCACTGCTCACCTCTCTGTAATCACAGGCATCCTCATAAAAGGGAGATTTTATCCTCTGCTGCACACCCAAGGTTTAGATCAGAGTGTACAGAACACAGTGGCTAAGGAAACCAAATAATGGATTTTTTGTTGGGAGTATGGGGCTTGGTGGAAAAGACAGTGTTGTAGATGATCCTTAGGTTCAAGGCAATGTGTTCAAACAGAAGGTTTTGCAGACACACTCAAAGATACCACACATAAATCTTTACTCTTGTAGAATTGAGACCTCAGAAGATTGCTCATAACCTCTAAATCAGCCAAAGAGCTGACAGATGCTTTTTCTCATTCACAAACTTCCTTCCTTTCACATTTCCCCTCCGTTGTGCTGAGTCTATACATTTTACAGCTCTTTCTCTGTCAGAGAGGAATTAGGAGAGGCTTTCAATAGAACTTCTGACTCACGTCACTGATGACAGAGTGACACAGGTAGCAACTCCAGCCTTGGAAATCTTTTACTGCACACACAGAGGAGCAGCAGCTTCTGGGCTGTGCAGGCCATGTTGGAGCTGCCCAGCACTGCTGGCCCCCAGAACCACCAATCCCCTGCCCTGCCTTCAGCTTGGAGTTGGACTGAGGATCCCTGTGGGCCCTCCCAGCTCAGGAATACTCTGGGACAGTGTCTGTGATGGGGCTGCAGCTTGGCTTAGCTGGGGCTGCACGTGAGGCTGCTCAACCCCAACAGGAGTTGTCTAAAATACACAACTTGGATAACTCCTGGTCATCTGTAGGCTCTTCATCACAGCAAAGTTCACAGATCTTTCCACAATGGAAAAGTGTCTTTCTGGACAGGGGTAGAAGCCCAGTTCCTGAAAACAAGGGTCACCACTTTCTGAAATGAAAATGTGATATCGTGCAAAGACAGATTTTGAAAATTGCAACCAAAGACAGTGAGAAATGGTCTTGTGTAACACACTGCACTGTGGTAGGAAAACCTGGAATACTTTTCTTCTAGGCTAACCTAATCAAAAACATCTTAATGACTTCTTAATAACACATAAAGAATCCAAGTTTGCATCACATTGTCATCATTTGGGACAAGTTCCTTTAAGTGCAGGTAATCCTCTGTTCTCTCTCACTTCACAAGGCATTAATGACTAGTATTAACAGGAATCTATCAGCTGTAAAGTCCCATTCTCTCAAATCCAAGAGAATTAAAATCAGCTCCTTCTTCAGTTTCTACTGATGCTCGACATCACTGGTATCTTCTAAATAAGACTCAGGGAGTAAAATACAAGAAAAGAAAATATAAAAAATAATAATGAACTTCCTTTCATGAACCCAAGAACAGCTGACATTATCTAACATTTAACACCTTGTGAAAAGGTCACCTTGAAGCACAAGAATCCCCCCAGACACCTCTAGAATGGAAATTCAACAGCCAGTTCACAGCACATTACTACAATGAAGAACCACACAGAAAGAAAAATAGTTTTATTCCTGATTGAGAACACAGAGTGATGTCAGATTGAGAGAAAACCTATTCTTAGGCTGCAGCATGACCAGAGGGTCAGGGATTTGTGCAGGCCTGCTCTCTGCACTCAGATCCCTGGAGCTGCAGCTGGGTCAGGAACACTGCTGTCCCTCTGGTTTGAAGGATGACTTCCTGACACAGCCCCCAAACCAGCAGGGACACCCAGTCTGTGGTTCTGTCTTTAAAGGCAGGACAGCTCCCCACTAAATCATCCATCCCTTCCCATGGGTGTACCCCAGGAATTCACTGCCATGCCTGTCCCAGCCTGACCACGACAATGGAATAATCTCTCCTGTGACCACTCCCCCTCCAGGCTCCCAAAAAGCATCACTGCACTCAGCTAAACCCAGAGCAGCTCCTGCTGCCGTTTCCAGCTCTCGGTGTGACCTGAGATGGAGCTGGGCCCCTTCTGCTGTAAAGCTGGGAGTGAAAATTCAATTAAAAACAAACTGTGAGTGCTCCTGTAGTGCAGAGTCAGGGCTGGCTGCAAACATTCCCTGTGACAGAAAAGCCTTCAGCTTTGCCTCGTGTGAGGATGACTGGAAAGGTCATGGATATATTAACAAACACAAGGAAGTTGGTTTTCTTTTTCTGTGTTCATGACACATCCATCCTTCTAAATCTGGTGAGTTTTAAGGGCCACTTTTTGCAATTTTTTGGACTAAATAATACAAGCATCCCTCAAAACAAGCTCAGGATTCTTTTTCTCTGGCCATGCCCTGTATGTAGCCACTGCTGTAAATGCAAGTCAGGTCATGGCCGTGGCATTTTGTTTGTGCTTGCACAGCAGAAGGCAACTGGGAATTGTGTCCTTTGTTCATAAGCACAAGTTTAACTGGGATGACACTGAACTACTGAGAGAATCTCATTAACAGATATAATACATCAATTTCCTGTACTAAAGGCTATCAAAGCCATCATTCTAATTTTCTGCTTCTCTCACAGAGACTAAACAGTTTGATTTTTTTATCATACCAAAGCTTGTCTTTTTAACATTATTTTTATTAAAGACATCTCTACAGTTATTTTATGAGAACGATTCTAGTCCTTTGTCTATTGTAAGCAAGCAAAAGGATTTATTTAGTTAAATTTGCATTCCCCTTTAACGTAATACTGGGGCTTTGTGCTACAGTGGATTAAAGCAGCATCTGTTCTTCTCTGGAAACCTGGAGTCAAATCACAGCACTGCAGTGAAGTTGCCATCTCTGTCTGTACCCTAAATGGAACCTAAATAAAATTCAAATGGATTCCCAGAAGACACGAGAAGGGCTGTGTAAGTAAAATATTTTTGATTAATAATCTTGCTAAAAAAGTCCATGATCAGTAACTGGTTTTGCATAACAAAGATTCATGAATTAAACAAAACCTGTATTTACATAATTTTTGACATTAAAGGCAATATACAAGATACTAAAAGTGAACTTTTAGCCCCAAACACAGGGCTGATTCTGCTCTTGGAACTACACAGCCTTCTGAGGCAACAAAAATAAAGCAGCAAGCTCAGGAATATAAATTTGGCTTGTGGCCTGTACCCTGTTTAAATACAAATGACATCTAAACAAAGCATGGTTCACAAAAGCAATGCACCAACACACTTTCCCCCCTAACTCACGAGCCACCTCCTCATAATTCCAGTTGCTCTGTGGGTCAGGCAGTGCCTGGGTTAGGGGCACATCCTCACAAATTTAATTTGTAACAAACAGAGCAATCAGGGCTCCACCTTGGTTACAGTTTCTGAGTTCTCTTGCAGTTCTGTTATTAAATAAACATAAAAAGAAATAATTGATTGACAGCTGCTGTGATTCAAATAGGCCTGACTCTGAAATTAATGATAAAATTACCATTGGGTCTAACAGAGGAATAACCATGTAAACACTGAAGGAGCAAAAAAAATTGCATCCTGAAAGACCGTTATGAATTATGGTAAATCCTTGCAGTGAAAAGGCACAACAACCCAGGCTTGGGCTGTGGTGCTTCACAATTTTTTTTTTTAAATCCAGTATTCAAAAATACCTTAAACCCTCCTTTGCACCTCTCAGAGTCCTGCAGGAGCTGGAAGCTCCTGGCTCACTCAGAAAGCAGCTCCTCACTTCCATCACTTGTGTCCCAAGGATTTTTTACTGCACTTTGGACGCCAGTGGTGTTCAGCCCCAGGGAACAAACTGGGGTGTGTGAGCAGCTGTTTAACACCTCCAGGCAATGGCACCCCCCACCAGAGCACTGCCTGCCTCTGGAGCAGCTCTCACCATCCATCTCCTCCTGCTGTGCCCAGGGCAGGCACGGCCTGCAGGCATCCCTGGAGCCATCAGCCAAGGGTGCTGATCAGCTCCACCACTGAGGGATCTGCCCCTCTGCAGAGCTGGGGCCCTGAACTGACATCTGCAGAACCCAGGGAACACATCATGGGTGTGAAGGTAAAGTGTTGTTTCAGAGGAGCTGTTCCACCCACAGTCCTTGCGCTGCTCCTGAGGCCCTCAGAGGCACAAACAGCCCCAGCCTCCAAGCTGTGGAGGAGTTTTCTCCTCATGGAGACCCAGTTTTGGGAGAAACACTTTCTACAGCCATATGAACAGATCCTCTTGAAAGATTTTTCATTTTGCAAACATGAAATGGTCACAGGGTGAGAAAACCGATGTAAGGCCATGAAATCCTAAGAAATCACTTCCCATTTCTCCAGAGGAACACCCAGCAAACCACTGCTGAAGGCACCAGCAGAGAATGTCTCCTTGCAGGCCCTCCCTGGAGCCAGTCCCTGCAACCTTGCAATACAAGACTCCTACAAGAACAACAAATCAGAGTTACTGTTCAACTTGGTATTTGCACTTTTCAGTGCAAAAACTGAATCCTTGGGCTTCCTTGCCTGAAAGCTGCCAATAATTCCATGAAACTGAACTGCAGGTTGTTTATTAACTGCACCAGGATTCCCAGAGGGCTTCTAAAGGGGCAAAGAAGCTCAGTGCTGTTGATACTGAATGCTGTTGATGCTGTTTTCACTAGTCAGCTCCAGTATCTTGGATGATAATGAATTATTTCAGATTGGTAGAAATAAACAAACAAACAAAAAAAGGATGATAGATGACTTCTCATGGGAAACCCGAACATTTGAGCTTCTATTTAACCAGGAGAAAAAAAGCCCAGCTGACTACTTTGTAACAGTACTCTCAATATCTTTCAGGAACTAGAACAGGACATCTCAACAGCAAAACCAAACCTGGTACAAAAGTAGAACTAAAATGGAAAATTGGTCATTTTATTCAGCATGGCTGTAGTTCTCCCAAAGCACCCGACAGATGTAATGAATTCTGTGTTTATATGAAGGATATCTGCCACAAGAATAGACACAGTTAAATACAACCATCCAAACTAAGTGCTCAGCAATTCCTCTTTTAGCACATCAGGCAGAATAATCAAGTTTAACTGAAAGGAAGTGCATAGCAATGTACAAATGGAGGAAAAAAGTCTGAAACAATGATGAATAACAGAACGCTACTGTGTAATAGGCAAATCTGTCACTAAAGTAACTGTTATGAATTATGTTTTTAGCAAGGCATGCAAAGGTAACATCATTTATGCAAACATTGCCAACTCCACACAGGAAACTTACATTATTCTTTTCCTTAAGGATAAAAAATGGGCTGAAGGATCATTAAATGTATGACTAAACTGTACTATGAAACACTTCTCTTTATAAAAAAATATTTTGACTTTTTTTTCTAGAAAAGCAACTGTTGCATTCATACATAGTTACACTGAATCCAGTCATTTCCTCCTTTTATATTTTTCCACACATGCCCACACCCAATTTAAGATGTTTTCTATCTTTAGCTAAGTTGAATGCTCTTTTACAGTCCAACAGCTCGGCATTTGGCCGAATCACTTCGTGGAATGAACTTCCACAATGCACGGGAGATAAATTCATTCTGCAAGTGCACTGCAAGTGCAGGATAACTTTTTTAGTTTATCATAAACCCACACACAGCATCACACCAGAAGAAAACTCGTTTGTGCCTGGAGTTTTCAGGCAGCTCATCAACAAAGCTTTGCGTTGCTGTACCTTTGACACACATTATTTTGGTAGTTAAGAACATCCTTACAACAGGGACTGTATGTGTTAACATGACAAACCCCACTCTCTGTTCCTCCTGTGGCAGTTATTCAAGTATCTGTTCTTTAAAGGCCTTAGAATGAAACTATTTTTTTCTTGTATCTTATTTTCTGGCTGCGGGCAGAGTGGCGAATGTTGATTTACCCCTGTGAGTGTGACACACCTTCCCATGCAGCCAGGGCAAGGCCAGGTCTCCGGCCAGCCCCAGACACCGGGAACAGCCTGTACCAGAGCTCTGCAGTCAAACTCGCACTGCTTTGACACAAATCATGTGATTCCCGGCTCTCTCCCGAAAAGCAGTGTTTACACATCGGTGTCTGGAGCGGCACACGCCAGGTCAGCTCACAGCCCGCTGCCACAGCTGCCGATTTATGGCTCTGCCTGTCACCCACAGCCAGCGCAGCGCAGCGGGGCCGCCCGGGACGCCGCGTTAAACCACGGAGATGATTTAAGATGATTTAACCCTGGGCTCCTGCAGGGCAGCCAGAGCCTCCGCCTGTCCCCGCTGCCGAGCCAGGACACAGGGAACGAGCTCCCGATCGCCGCGACCCAGAGACATCCCGGGGACAGCGGGGGCGACCCAGGGACAATCCCGGGGACAACTTGGAGGACCCCAGGGACAATCCCCAGGGACAAAAGGGGTGCTCCCAGCCCAGCAGGACCCCCCAGTCCCATCCTCCCGCACCGCCCCACAGCGAGCCCGGGCAGCGGCGGCGTTGGCGGCGCGGAGCCCTTTGTGCGGCAGCGGCGGCGCGGGGCTCACCCCCGCAGCCCTCGGCAGCGCTCACCAGCTGTCCAGCTCCAGCTCCAGCAGCGACTGGGTCCGCTCCGAGCTGCAGTGCAGGCACCACATGGCCGGGCCGGAGTGTCGGGCGGGGAGCTCCGCGCCACCATAGCCGCCCCTCGGCCGCCCCGCCCCGCGCCCGCTCCCCTCAGCCGCCGGCGGCGGGGCAGGGAAGCGGGCAGAGCGCACGCGTGGGGGCGGGATTCCCGGGTAAAGCGCGGCTGGCAGGGTCCCGGCACTCCAGCAGCCCGCACACCCCTCACCCTGCCCCGTGCGGCTCCAGCGGGCACGGTTTTCCAAGGGCTGCTCTCACACCCCTCACCACGCCCGGGGGATTTTCGGTGCCGCTCCAGCGGGCACGGTTCTCCAAAATCCCTCACACCAGCCGCCCTCACACCCCTCACCCTGCCCGAGGGTCTCTCGGTGCGGCCCCAGCGGTCACTGTTCTCCAAGGGCTCCCCTCACTCCAGCAGCCCTCAGACTCCGCACCGTGCCCCGGGGCCCCTCGGGCCGGCTCCGGCGGGCACTGTTCTCCAAGGGCTGCCCTCACACCCCTCACCATGCCCGGGGGATTTTCGGTGCGGCTCCAGCAGGCACGGTTCTCCAAAACCCCTCACACCAGCCGCCCTCACACCCCTCACCGTGGCGGGGGGCCCCTCGGGCCCCCTGACAACAAAATCGCGACCACCCTTCCCACAGCTTCATATCCTATAATAACACAACAAAGCTCCGCTAGCCAAGCTCTGTAGTTTAGGGAAACTTTAGTCAGGAACTGAAAGCGTCGCTCTTGCGCACCGGGTGCGAGGAGGAGCACGGCGCAAAGATGCGCACACGACGTATCTCGTATTGCTACATCCCATGAGGGCTGATCACGTCTTTCAAGGTGGTGAAAAGAATCGAGGCAATTTTAGTTAAACCCCCTTAAACATTTGGATGGAGTGTGCATTTTGCATAGTTTCCTAAGGAAGCGTTAGGCATAGATTCCAATAAGGCTGGGTTTAACTAGCTTTCAGTGAAACTCAAACACGTTAAGGAAGGACACACCTACACCGGCTGTTTTCATAGGAATGTCACTGCAAGACTCTGACCAGAGACTATTTACGCTGCAGTGCCTGCTTTCAACATCTAATGATTATCCAGACAGCCTCTTCCCCGAATGTCTGGGATCCACAACAACCCCACGTTTTTCTGGTCCTGACTCAATGCCTCCTGCATCAAGCTTCGTCTCTACTTGTAAACAGACACAAATCCAAAGCAGACACAGGCAGTTCCCAAAAGTCAACTTCTACGGAAACCAGTTTCCATTTAGGAACCAAGTGCAGACAGTTTTAGCGTGGGCTGTGAAGGGAGGAGACACTGGAAAGTGTGGCTGGAAAGCTCTGACCTCCAAAGCAGTCACAGAATTTTCTGAAGAATGTGCTTTTCTGAAGCCACTTCAAACACAATCTTCCTTCCACAGATATGATCATGCTAGATCAGCAAATAACCAAGCAATACAAACACATCCCTTTCCAAACACTGCGTGGATAGTTGTTACAGATGGCTTCCCCCCCCCCCATCAATGTCAAGCATCCAGAATTCTCAATTTAGTTTTGACCATTCAGGTACAAAGTTTTTGTTAAGTTATTTTTTGCTTGAATATGTTGTTAAAATTTAATGTAGAGATTTTAAATGCCCAAATCATCTACACATTTAAGATCTCGTATGTATTCCAACGAGGGGAATTAAACACAGAAAAACAAATTCTTGCTGCACTACGCAGACAACATTGTGGTTTCTGAGTTGAGGCAGCCTGTTGCCGTTATTTTTGGAGGGATTTTTTTGTGAATGTTTCAGCATTCCAAATGCATTTTAATTCAACCTTAATCAATAATGTACATTCAATTTTCCCTCAGGTAACAGTAACTGTAATCCACACCACACAATCCACCCTGTCTCAGGTGGTGATTTAGCAGAGATCTCTATGACTTCTTAGGACAATCTTTGGTGGCACTTGCTAAGTTTCTTTGCCATCCTGATGGCAGAGGTGCTGAACACACAGAGCTGATGTTTCAGGCTCCAGAAAACAGGCGTAGGAGAGGCTTTTCTATCAACACAGAGCCAAACGTGGGCTTCTCCAGCACTTCATTGATCTGCACTCTGCATAGGAAGCTTTGGCAGAACCAGTAGGATGTATGTTCTCTGTTGTCCTCCTGCTGCTATTTTGGCACCGAACTAGTGTTAGAGCTGCCACTAAGATATTGTGGAAATTTGTAGTGCAGTGTAAAGAGATCAAAGAGTGACTTTTTATGTCCTACTATCCTTATTCCTGGCAATTTGTTGGAGCACAACTAACAGCCCAACACAAAGTGATCTTTGCTCCGTTAGATCGACTTGACTTAAGCACAAATGAAGGAACTGGGAAATCTCTCTGAAGAGGAAGTAAACAAAGATTTTAAAGTGTGATTTTACACTTTCCAGACCAGCCCAGAAGTTTGAGGGAAATAATTGTGAAGCAAGTGGGCTGGCTGACCTTGGGAAGAGCTTATTGTGACAAGCAGCTCACTCATTGCAGCTGCTGCTTCGTTCACTTTGGACCACTGCAGTTTCCAGCCTGTTGCCCAACAAACGGCACTCTCAAACTACAATATCTCAGCAGTGAATGACTCCCTCAGACCATTCAACCCTCCCTGCTAAAGCTAAACCTATTTCATTTCTAATACAGAAATAGAATTAAACCTTAGATTAAATGCAGCACTGAGATTTTGGTTTATCCAGTAATTTACATAAATCACTGCTATTTAATGTGTTAATGACTAAAACAAAGTTTGTAAACCCCCAGAGTGCAACAAACTCAATTTGTAATTATGAGCACACAGCAATTTGTACAATATGCCATCTAAATCTACAGTAATTATGACCCTGCTTAAAGGGTAATTCCCACTTTAATCACATTTAATACACCATTATTTCCAAGATCTGAGAAGGCTGAAAAATAGGCATTTGTTTTGCATTTTGCTTGAATACAAGCAAAGGGTTACACAGGCAAAAAAACCCCAGAAGAAACTGCTAGGGCGTAGTTTTCTTCCTGCAGAGTATAAATACAGCCATGCAGCATTGTACAATAAACTGCATATACAGGTCAAAATACCTGTTATTCCTCTCACAGTGGGATTTGAGGGGATATTAATGAAAAAAATATGCTAACCCATGTGGATCCTCAACATCCTGCCTCCCATGGTGAATTCTCTGTTCCTCATGCTCTCCCTCCACCCATGCTTTATCTGTACACCTAATGTAAACCTAAATAAAATAAGTATTCAGTAAAAAAGTTTGGGATAGATCAGTTTCAAGGATGTACAGCACAATCCTCTTTCACATTGTTCTCTTCTGGTGCACAGTGAGAATTATCAGTGAACAGTAATCAATGCTCTAACCATATAAAACATTACAATGTTCCCACATGACCTGGAATGACATGGGAATTCTCAAGTATGCCAGGGAATTCTTCAAAAGCTAACATGCTCCTGTACTCATCCCAGTTTTGTGTCCCCGCTAAGTGGATTTATCTTTTCTCATACACATTTCTGCATTTTCCATGGCTCTGTACTAGATTATTTCATTTTTTAATGCCAACACACAAAAATCAGCATAAAAACAATAACTATAACTTCAGTTCATTTCTTCAACTGAACTTATAAAGCCTTTAAACAAACACATCTGGGAAAAGGCTTTATGCTGTCAGTTGCTACGGAGAAGGCAAAACAATGAATCTTTGTACTCTTTTTTGCTCTCCAAAGAACAAATCCTAAGTCTATTTAAGGCAAAGGAAATCTTCACTGGTTTCCAGGGCTTGGACACCCCAAAGTGGTGCTTTTTTTCCATGTATCTCAAAGCCCCTCACCTTTTCAAAACCTAAACAAGTTTATTGCTGTATGAATGATGGGAATACTGAAGCATAGTGATTATAAACCGTAGCAGAGGAAAATTAGAATAACTTCTGTCAGTTGCCTTGCAGATCAGTGGGAGAACTAAAAGTGAAACAGATCTATCTACATGCTCTGCTTCTTTATCCCCTCCCACAAAACAAGATGCTGCACTCTACAGTGGGAGGAAATATCAGTCTGTGTTGTTTGCCCTCAAAAGAAACCTTGCCAGAGAAAGGCTGTGCTCTCCAGCAAAGTCTCTCCATACCCTGGCTAGAGGATTTGGTTAAGAGCAGCAATTTTGGAACAAAGAAGGAAATTCCACATGATAACAAGGTTTCAAAATGCTAAATACACTGATTTACCAAGGCTGGCGCATGCAAACCAGGCAACCCTGCAAACTACAGCAAGTTATGAAGCACATATACAAAATCACAGTGCTGAGAGAAACAATGCCTAAAGAGGCTTAGACTGCAGTCAAACCATTAGACCAGAGCCAGGATTCCTGACTGAAAATTCCCTGCTGTCACCACTCTGACCTGGTTTTGTCTCTCAGAGTCAGTAGTTGATCCTACAAACCCTCATTTGTGCTAGAAGCTATTGTAAACTGTATTAGTGGTGCACTATAACACTGCCTGACTATTTACATCCGCGGCAGCAACACTGGGGAAAGTAACATTAGGCAGAGCTTTTTTGAACATGATTTAGGTTTGTCTCTCAGACAGCTCTGAATGCTGCTCACGCTGCTTCTGAGCTGATGTGTTCATCCTCTGGCCCTGCCTCTGCTCCCCATAGTGCAGCTCACAGCAAGACACAGTTTTGGTTTTCCACAAAATCAATCCATTACTAGATAACTGCATTTCATTATAACATTATCAAGAGATTTAAAATTTCTCTTAACAGATCCACAGGCACATGAAACTTTTTTTTTTTTTGTACAAAAACCAAATACCTCCCTTTGAAAAGAATTTAGCAGAGGCCTTTCTGCAGCTGTCACTGTTGCTGCCACTCACCCCAGCAGTGAAACGATACCTGAGGAGCAGAAGCTGCCAGAAAGGTCAGTCAGCACTGAGGGGCAGTTCTTCAAGAGGAAACATTTCTTTTTCATAAATCCATGCACAGAAGGAGAGTGGATGCTTGGAAATCCCCCAAAGGCAGTACAGAGGCTGATAAGGAGCTAGAGAGCCCCCTTAGAAAGAAGTTCATCTGGAAGCCAAGAAAGCCACTCTGTTCACCAGAAATCGTAGATGGAATAAAAGGGAAAGGGAAACTCTGTTCTGAATTTGTGGGGCAATAAAGGCAGGACTCTGTACCAGGAATTCAAGGTGATCGCAATTATAGTTCTGCTGATACCATTATGTGTATAAAACTCCTTTGTTCCTTCCAATAAAATATGTACAGGGGTGGCTCCCTCATTCTCCTCACGTGGAGTGGCACTTTCTCTGTGGAATCCAGAGTTGCCACAGCCCAGGACACACCCAGACATTTGCAGCACCAGGTCACAGGGTTCCTGTGCCTGCATGTTTGGTGCCACTGCTGAGCAAGGGTGGTGGGCACCCATGGGGAAACTCAGGGAGTAAGGAACATATCCTGCTGCTCTAAACCAGCAGGCCTCACAGAGGGAAAGCTGAAACCATGGATTCCCCCTTCCAGAATGTTAGTCTTAATAAAAGCCTGAAAAAGTAATTGTTACTGAATAAAATACCTTGCAATGAATTTGGACAGAAAACACACATTGAGATGACACAAATAATGCAGGTGGCTAATACACTTTGGGTTAAACCTCTTGAGTTGTGTAAACCAACTGAACCCAAATCATCCTTTAAAAATATTCCATACCAGAGGTTCCTCAGAGCTTCCTCTTTTTTTCTGCTTTCATTCAGGGCAGTAATAATATATTTTCTGCAAGAAGTATTTCTTTGGGATTAATTAATGGCAGCCAAGATTAAACATTGTCTAGTTATGCTTCATGTCATCAACATCTCAAAAGCTCTCCATCCCCAAGAAAAGCATGATTATGTTTACTTGATATTTAATGTTTTGGGGTTTTTTCTAGTTTGAACAATTCATACATTTACTGAGATGTGTGAGCTTCAGTGCACACACTAAAATCAAGCAGAAAGACACATGACCGATTTTAACATTTTTTACTAATATTTTCTACTTCTACAAAATACAGAATTGTGTTTCTTTGAACACATATGTGAAAATAATTACAAACCCCACAGACAGTGGCCGAAGGCTTGGGAACATAATTACTACTTAGCCTTAAAGTAAATACTGGAATGTTGCTACTTCAATCCTGGACAGAACTGTCTCTCCAGCAGCATTTGTGACATCTGGCTCAGGATAATGTGCTGCTCTCAGAGATCACGCGTGCCGTGTGTGCCATGCAGAAGGACATATTTTCCATGAGTGCCTTTCTGCAAGCACCATTCGAAACCAAGGAATTTTTCTACTTGAAGCTCAGACTGTGTTACACTTGTTTATTTTAATAGCAACTACCAAGTTTAAACTGTCAGTAAAATGACAGGCATCGCTGCAATTCCCATATATAAATCATAATTTTTTAAAAAATTAGCAAAATCGATTTTTAAGGTAATCACTTTTTCACTAACTGCATATTTAAACCTGTGGGTAAGAAGAAGATTATAAGGAAGATCTTACTATTTACCTAATGAAGTTAGATTTAAAGGCATTTCATGGAAATATTTTCATGGTTTCTGTATTAGTGCATGGCTGTGCAGTGCAACTACTTTTAAACCCAGAAAAATATTTATCTACACTCCCATTTTGTCAAATCCATCAGCATTGAGATGCACTGTAGTACTCAGATAGAAAACTTGATTAAAACTTGATTAATTTTAATTTTTAAATATTAAAATTAATATTTATGGACACTTCTTTTTGGCATTGCACATCCCTGAGCCAATCCTGCAGGCGGCTGTGCCACCACAGGGTCCCTGTGCACACAATGCAGCAGAGGCCTCTGCTGAAGCTTTCTGCAGAGCGCAAAGGGTGGTGGCCATGGCAAAGCAAACCAACAAAGCGACATTCCCCAGCAGTGCTCATGCAGCAAAATGAGTCCTGGGCTAAGGTTACCTCTGCAGACACAGGTCAGGGAACAGCTGTGTGTGTGTGACACCACTGTGCCAACAGAGCTCAGCCCCCACTCACCGACATCAGGCCATGGACCACACTCAAGAACTATCAAAACTCAATCCTAGCTGAAAGTAACAACAAATATTGACCTTTTCCGTGGTAATCTTTATAGGGAATAGAAACTCTAGTGTTGTAAACAAAAACAGGAATAGAAACAAGGACAACACACCTTGGAGAAACACCCACACCAACACGGAATGAAGAGCATAAATAAAAGGAATAATTTTGTTCCTGCTTCCTGGCTGGAGTCTGGAGGGTAGCACAGCAAGTTCCAGTGCCCTCTCTATAGAACATGCTGAACTCTCAGAAAAAAGGCTGGGCAGCTCAAGCTGCTTCCACAGGGAGACAGGGCACCTCTCCTCATCCTGCCCAAGCTCTGGATAAAATCTGGAATAAAAAAACAATCTGGATAAAAAAGCAAAGGGTCCCTCTTGCCTTAAGGGGAGAACAGAATGGTTTCACTGAATGGCACACAGAGAGGGCAGCCTGACCCCCTCTCCTTTTATCTCCTCTGAAAGGGTATTTCTACACACCACCAACACCACCTGCCCCACAAGGTATGGGGTAAGGTACCTATACATAAACCAAAGCATATTTTAAATCACTGCCTCCAAAAGGCAAAAATGGCAAAAGAAATCCCATTTTTCACACCCAAAACAGCAGGGCTGAGACAGGGCACCTCTCTGTGCCCACTGGGCTGAGACAGAGCAGCAGAGTGTGCCCACTGTTCCACTGCTGCTCCAGCCAGCTCCCCATCCCAACCATAACCTGAAAATACACCTACTGTCCATCCCTGTAAACTTGGGAAAAGAGGTGAGGTGTAAAAGGGTAGGACAACATTGCCTTATCTTTCCTTCCACTGTTAAACCAGAAGGAAGAAGCAATCAGAAAATACCAACTCTAAATGGCACAGCTGCATTTTACACGCCATGCATCAGGGATTTAGAGACAGGGCATTTACAGAGGGATCAGCCCAAGCCAAGGAGACAGGTACTTGTGTTTGGCACCAGTCCTGCTGAGTGTGCAGGTCCAGAGCACAGAGATACACACGTGACACCTTCACATTGTCTTCTCTATCACACTGACCTACACAGCGTGTAAGGCAAAAAAGGACCAGAAAAACCCCTCTTTCCAAGTCTTTGGTGATTACATTTTGATTACAATTGATTACATAACCGATTACATTTGCCAATATGTTAAATGGAAGAAGAAATGGGTGTCGCCAGTGTTAGATCTGTGGGGGAAACACCCAGATTTGCCTTAAATCTCTCCTAGGCACCATTAGCAAAATACCAACAGAGAGAACAATTTGCACATGGGTATGCACAGTAGATCTTCGTTCACAGATGAGCAAGATCTATATTTTATTCCTTTTGGAAATGCATAACTCCTGAATTTTACAACAATAATTGTACTTTGGCACAACTGTATACTGACACTGAAGACATCAGGGTGCTGAATTTTCATCTTTTAAAATTGTTACTTATTGCAGTCCTTGTTTTCAATCTGGATAAAAGAGCAAAGGATCCCTCTTGCCTTAAGGGAAGAACAGAATGGTTTCACTGAATGGCACACAGACAGGGCAGCCTGACCCCCTCTCCTTTTACCTCCTCTGAAAGGGTATTTCCACACACCACCAACACCACCTGCCCCACAAGGTGGGGCATAAACCTAAGCATATTTTAAATCACTGCCTTCAAAAGGCAAAAATGGCAAAAGAAATCCCATTTCTCACACCCAAAACAGAAAGGTTATTTTGCAATAAACTATAGCACTGAAGTGAAAATTCACTGAAGTGAAAATTCACTTTTAACTTTCAATTGACCTTTTGTCCTGTCACAGAAAACATTTAATGAATTAAGTCTCATCTAAATCTTAGACAAAAAGAAAATGAAAATCCATTATGTTAATTAATTACACCATACAATTAAGGGTGGGTATCCTTTCAAATCCAAACAGTTAATTTACAACTAGAACCACCCCAGGTGCCCTAGGAAAAGCTGCCAACCAATCTAGAGATTAGGAAGAGGAAGTAATTTGAAATGTGAATTCATTGGCTTTACCATCCCATGTTCTTTCCTCCCCACACCCCCCAGTCTAGGTGGCCATGCTATGAACTTCCAGTTTGTATCTTGGCAAATAAAACTACTCTGAGGCAATAAAAGAGACAAAGAATGCATTGTAAATGGATGATCTTTGGCATCCACCAAAGATTACTAAGTGAATCAGTTTATATTAATGTTACTTATCTTCACCAATGTGCAGGAAATATACTGTGGACTCAAAGGGACTCCAATCTCTGCTACTACTCCTCCTCCTACTCTTCAGCACACACAGGACTGCAAGAGCACTGGCAATTTAATCAATTTGTATTTTGTGTTATCTGACCAGAGAGATTTCCTCCTCCTCTAGGGTAGGATTTATCCTGGTGCGCTCAAAGCTCTGTTTGGCGAGAAGCCAGAAAACTGAATTACAAGAAACACTTTATTTTGTTGATGGGATTGCAGACAGGTGACTGGGGCAGAGCACAGCCAGTTCCTGGTACCAGCCACCACAGGCAGAGGATGATGGAGAGGAGGGATACAGTTCCAGTCAGGGCTGCTCTGTGGAAACCACAGCGGAAAGCTTTCCATCCTCATGAGCCTGGCAGGGGCTGGCAGCAGAGCTGGACAGGGAGCAGGCTGTTTCAGAGAGGGGATCCATCTAGAATCCTCTGGGGGCTTCTAGTACAAACAACGTTTCATGGCCTGTGAATCTGAGCTCCTATCCCAAACCAAAGTTAAGCTAAGCTTAAGGTGCAAACTTGGCTGTGGATGAGAGACCCCAGCAGGGGAAACCAAAGAGGTGACACAACCTAACACCAAAGAGGTGACACAATCTAACACCTAAGGGTCACCAAATCCCTTATCAGAAGCGGCAGGTGTTCAGTTCCTGAACAACCATGAGGATAAATTTTAGTCTTCTAATTCTCCCCTATGAATTCCCCAGCAGTGCCAGAGAACATCACCCAAATGTGATGTACAGGCCCCTGTAACCATGCACAAGCCCAGAGGGACATAAAAAATATTTATAGTGTCAAACCTCCCATCACATTCACCATGAGCATTGCTTTGGGCCTGAAGCCTGTAACATAAAACCAGCATACTGAGGATTGCAACCCCATTGCAATGAAGGAAACAGTGGAGGACCAGCACTTTCATGTTTAGTTGTCAACTAAAAACCCCAATGTTTAATTCTAGGAAGAGAATTCTGACTTGCTAGAGATAGAAGAAAAATGGAGATAACTGCAGCTCAACAAGAAGTGTTGGAAACCTGTTCCATTTCCTTGATTGGATCACCAGCTTGGATATTATGCCATCTTTCGTTTAAATTATGAATTACAAAGTAATTGAAATGTGAAGTATTGCTCAATCAGTTTAAAAATTAATCTCAAGAAATTCAGGCATACTTGATTTACAATTATTTTTCTTCCTACCAAAAATACCAGCAAAATCTGAAAAATTAAGAACTTTTAATCTTACAACTTTGTATCTGATATTCTCAAGTGACAACACAAAATCCTCCTGTTTTTACAGGGAGATGAGCACAACATTTAATTGCCCAGGCAGTGGAGGGTGTCCAAACTGTATCAGGTGCTTGCTCTACAGCCATTCCAGGAGCTTCTCTCCCACATCACTCCACAGGCTTTTGTTACCCACCACAATGAGTTTCAACAAGTAACTTAAAACTGGCAGCAAAGATGCACCTTTATTTACAGGGTTCTCTTTCCACGCAGCGTAGACAAAGCACCTGCCAGTGCTCAGCAGAAATGAGATCATCCATTTTGCTTTCAGGTTGCCAGCAGACCCTGTCCTGAAGTTCTTTAGTGATGTTTTCTTACACTTATTTTATATTAAATATCTACTTACAGCATATTCTAGCTATTGAGGATGAGAGTATTGATAGCAGGAAGGTATTGGTTGTGGTTTGTAGTTATTTAGTCATCAAATTAGCTTTCACCAGTGGAGAAATAAAAAGTATCCCTTTTTCTGCTGTCCCAAAACCTCCTCCATAACCCAGAAGGAATGAAACAGCCAAACAGTCCAAGCTGGAGTTATTTCCAATGGATTCTTTTTGAAATTCCCAGCAAAATGCACATTCTGAACAATGTAGAAAGATCACCTGATAGACAATCCAAAATCCTGATTTTTTTTCCTGGAATGGATACTGCCAGTGGCACCAATGGAGCTATTCCCAAGAGAGGAGGAGTTTGAAGTTCCTGCCCTCAGCATTCAATGACACAGAGCTGAGAGCTGGGATCTGGGCTTTGGTTAGGTCTGAAGAAGGCACTCACACTGCCACGCACCAGAGCAGCAGCTCAGTTCTCTGTGCCAGGGCTGTTGGGAGCAAGCTCCAGTTGAGGATTGCTGAAAGGAAGAGGAACCATTAACACAGAGGAAAGGTGACCCTTCCGTGCTGTGACAGAATATTCAGGGCTGGCCTTCATCTACATCTCCTCTGAAACACAACCTTGAGAGCTCTGACAAAAACCTGCCTGACCACAGACCTGCATTTACCCTCCCTACAATGCAAACAAATGCAAGTAGAGCAAAAAAGAACCCCAAACATTCAAAATGAAGCACGCTGAATTCAAGCCTCTCAAGCACCCACAGCAACAATATTTCATGCAGAATCAAAGACAGACTTTAGAGCGGAAATCTTCTGAAAATCCCTGCATATGCTGTCCAAAGCATAATGCTACAGTGATGATGGCACATACACCCTTCAATTATTTCACTTCTAAAAATGAAGGATTAATTATTTTAAACCTGATGAAGACCAGATACTTCTGCAAAGTTTTCAAATAAAAATAACTTCTTGTCTGTGATGAATTTTATCACACTAAGAAAATTACCATAGAAAAATCTCAGGAATTCATTATTTACTCAGACTAATTCCAACTGCCTGCCACATTTTCTCCATCCAGAATAGTTTTCCATAGAAAACTCAGCTCTGTACTGAGAGGGCTCCACATGCCCATGTCCTCACACAAACTCCACAGAAAGCATTACATGAGCTCATCGACAACTGTGAGATAAGAACCGCAAAAGGGAGGCAATAAACGCTCCAAAAAATTCAGGGGGTTTTATTTTGGATAAGATTTCCCTGCATTTATGCTCCCAGAACATGCTGACTCACATGTACAGCTGGAGCTGGCAGAACAGCATCTCCCTCGGAGGTGACAATTCCCTCTGTGCTTGTGAAGGAAGCAGAGAAGATGTGACTGCATGAGAGGAAAAGCAGCAGAGTTTGGAGCTAACAGCAGCTAACCAGGCTGTCTGGATGTGTGGTCACCACAGGCAGAGCCTGAACAGCTCTGCTGGAGGAGAGGGGTTTGGCAAAATCCCAGATGGGGAACAAACGCCTGGAGCAAGTCAGGCTCTGCGAGGGAAGCACCCAGAAACACACGGAATGTTCCGAGTCTGCACCACTCAAAACACAATTTAATCCATTTACCAAAGCCATTAGAACGTTTCCCTCTGGGTAAAAGACAAAGGCACAAAAAGCATCTCCTCTTGGCTTGTTTCTATGAAGTGTGGTCAGACATACTTGCATCAAGAGGCCAAACAAGAATGAGCATGAGGCTGAAATTAAGTCTTCCTGGCTGCTCTGGTAAAATAATTTAGGATGTAATTTTTATTTTAATATACGCTGTTAGTTGGTGCATTAGCCATGTTTTGAAAGTTTTTCTTCTCTGCACCATTCTCTCTTTTTGGACCCCAGTGGGTTTATTAGAACCAAGCCACCCAGACTCTCTCTGCCATGCTGTCAACACAGCAGTTACATAAACCTGATCCATTTAATTTGTTATGCTCAAAGCCCAGCTACTGCAGCCAGTTTGGAAACAATGCTAATATTCCATGGGCTCAGAGGACAGGCACCATCAGCTCCAAGGGAGCAGCCTGCCCAGCAGCTGCCACAGCTCCCACTGCCTGCCGTGGGAAGGGGGGAGGATGCTGATCCTAACCATTCTTGTTCTATTTATGGCTAAAGCACAACATACATCAGGTACAAACCTCAAATCTGTGTGCAGCTCTTGGGAAGTGTTCCTGAAAAGCTGTAAATCTAAAGCTCTGTAAGTAGAAAGCAATCTCAAAAATGAGTGAAAGTTTGCTGGGAGAAACAACCTCTTCATCTGATTCTTTTAAAATGGTGCAAAATAATATGGGTTTTCCAATTAGTTATATTAAAATAGATAAAGATTATGATTGGCAATAAAAGGCTCAACATGGATGTACAATTTTGGTTTGCAGCATGGAAAGGCTGCAGTATAAATAATCCAAGTGACCTTTCAGGTTGAACCAAGCAACATGGTGCCATAATTCCTCATGCAGGATAAAACCACCACAGAGCTGACAGTGAGCAGAATAACCTGAGAGGTTTGAGACAGCTGCTGGAACAAAGACTCTACTGAAATAGCTCTGTATTTATACCCAGCTCCTAGAAGAACATAAGAGATAAAACTCAACCACCTTTGCTCGATGAAAGAGGAAACAATTTAATTTTGAGAGGCACGTCTATCTCTGCTGCTTTCTGTTCATGTAAACCTGGCACTTTGCATTAAAATCCTGCAGCTGAGCAGACTGGTTATTATTTCACCTGACACTGCTAAAGAGCATTTAGGTCAGTCTGCACAAAGAGCCAGACCTTTCCTGATGCCAGTTTTCAGCACTGTTGGACGCTGAAGGGTTTTGTGATGAAGCTGTCACGTTCCCACCTGGCAGAATTGAAGATCAGGTGACACACCACGCGTTTTGCTGACGTTGTGCTGGTTTAGGAAATGAAGAGTCTATCAATATTTGCTTTGGGAAACGTTTCTCCCCAAATCTCTCAGATGCAGCTTGCTAGAACTTCCTCCTGCTGGCAAGAGAGCACGGTACATTCACTGCCACAATGATGAAATGAGGTCCCTTCGTGCTCACAGACAAATGTGCATTGAAGTCATCCTGCTGCAGTGGGGGGAAACACGCAGCAGCTTTCACAAAGCCTTCCCTGAACAAAAGGTTTAAACATCTTTAGGGACTTTGCCTTACCCTGAGATGGAGAGGGTATTCTGGTTGCATGAATATATATATGGATAAACAGGATTTTTAGGGCATGAGACCCCCAGAAGGTCATTATCAACAGTATTATTCAGCTGTTTTTTCCAATATGGTTTGTTTCAGAGTTGCTCTTGATAAACAGATGAATAATGAAAGAGGTGTGATCCTGCTGAAGCAAAAGTAAATGAAATGAAGGCAGAAACACTGGAAAATGAGACAAAAAACCACAGTAAATGCATTCAGCAATGTCCAACACTTTTAAAAACCTTGATAGTTCCACTGAAACCGCAGTGGCTGCTATCAGCCACCAGCTGGGAATCCCAACTGATGAGAGCCACAACCACTGTGCTATTTTGTTCATATTTTCCAAACAACAGACGGAAAAGAGTGAATTTCAGAAGATTAATAAACACGTCACGTTGTAATTATTTTGTTCCTTCTGCATGTAGTAAAAGCTAATGTTTTTTTTTACTGCATGTTCTAACTCAGATTTTGTATTTGCTATATTAAGGCACTCTGTAAGGAAATATAAAACCTACATTCATGCCTTATGTGCAAGCCTATTTTGTTGAAGGATTTATAAATATTAACAAGATAAAATTTACAAATGCAAAAGACACCATTTGCAGCTGTAAATGTTTAATTCTGAGGGAACAGGAACAACATTTTCATCTTCATGCAAGTCATGAGCTATATTAGAAGAATTCTGATGTACAAGTGTTAAAATAGCAGGACAAGCCAGAAGTGATGAGAGGTGATTCAAAGTCTTTTCTGCTACCCCTTCTAGTCTCAGTTCAATATATATATTTAAAAGATCTGCTTGGTATTGGCAGCAATCTGGAAAGTGGAAGCCCAAATGATAATATTAGTTTTATTAATTCAATATCCCCTTCCTCCAGGTCAGTGGTCACTCAAAGTCAACATTTTAGATGTTGACTTGGCTAAATGGGAAGTTACACCACAAACTACTAAAATCTAAACTCCTTATGAATAATACTTCCAGCATGGCAAAGGGATAATGGAAGACCTTTGTAATCACTGCAAAGAGGACTATTTATTTTATTTATTTTATTTATTTCTTCACTTTCACTGGTGTGAGGTGAGGGGAGGGTTTTATTCCCTTGCAGCTGTCACTTAACACAGAAGTAAAGAAATGACAGCACAGAAAGAAGAATGCAGCGTAGGAGAAGAGTCCCCACAGGCTGTGACACAGAGTAAGCACCACAAAAAGCAAAGCCTTCAATGTGAAATGGGAAGGAAAAAGAAAATTCTTCCCTGTAATCAACCTGCCATTCTGCCTAGGCCAACTCCTGCACCATCAGCAGTAAATACCTGCTGATTTGACACATCACCCAACTGTCATATCATCTCTGAAGAGAATTTGTTGATGAAGGTGTTTTCCAGACCGGTAAATAAACAACAACATCACAACCTATTTCTCAGGTATAAACAGCCAGGCAAAGGGAAGATGAGCTGCATATTGTGCTATTAAACTCTTTAAGTATAATTTACAGCTAATTGCCTTTCACAGTGGGGGAAACCCATCCCTCCCCAGCCAGCTCCATGCTTGATTTTTTATCCAGCTTCCCCAGGCTTTAATTGCCTGCTCAGACTGGGAGGGGAGGCTCCAGCAGCACCATCAGCAGGGGCAGCTCAGCAGAAATGTGCAGTTTTAGTGCTTTGCTGCAGGCCAAGAGTTCCAGGGAGGGAAAGCCTCATGTCTTCTCCCCCTCACTGAATACTGGTGCACCGTGGTAATTACAAAATACCACCAGAGAGGCCTTGCAGTCTTTTTCCAGGTCCAAAAGGCAGCTTTGACTTTTTAGTTCACAAACAGAAAAATTGAATTATGGTGTTCTAACAAACATTGCAACTATTAGGACTGCATTTATGAGGTGATGGATGCCCAGAATCCAGTTGGCTCTTTGGCTTCAGTCATTTCACCACAACACAAAATGCTGTAGTGGGGTCTGGAAACTGCTGGAATTTCAGAGTCCTCTTGGCCCTGAATTACCCATGGTATTATTCTTAAATCTTTCAAGAGTAAATAACCCTTTATTGATTAAATTGCTTTTAAACCCCTGCTTTAGTCTCTTGATTTTAGGTGTGTACATGTAATTTTGCAGACAGACACAATATGCTTGGGTTTTTTTATCTCTACAGAATGTACTTGCTCTCAAACCCCAAGGGTGAGGGCACCGAGACAGCAGTGCAGGCCAGGATGCAACAGCAGTTTTAAATTATGCTGCAACTGACTTGAGAGCAGCATGTGAAGCAGTGTCCTTACAACAGCTGAAAGGTCTTTAATGAATTCCAAAGCAAAAACATTCACTTCTGAATTTTCACTTTAGCAGGTGCCCAAAATGATGCAGTGCACACTGTAAACAGTTCTGTCCTGTAAATGATAACAAAGAGAAATCATTTACGAGACAACCACACTCCACAATATGTGCTGTACATCACACACTGCAGGCACTGCTTGGCTATTTCAGGAAATGTTCTTATGCTCACATTTTCTCCTTTGGCCCATGTGGACAGACACAAACATCTCCCAGCTCTCAGCAGCTCTTCACCTGCACCAATTCCCCACAGCCCCTGTGCCTGTCCTTACCTCCAGGTTGTGTTTATCTTCAGGTCAAGCCTATGATAATAAGCAGCACTTTCTGCTTCAGGTTTATATTGTTCATCTACTTCTATTATCTTCAAAACAAGCTGTAAAAGTGCATTTAAAAGCCCTCACCTCAAATTTATTTACACAGCATGGATATACACTGGAGTAGAAACTGAGCAAGGTCTCATCTGGCTTTCTGGAAGGAACAATAAAACTGCCCAGTCCCCAGAGTGAGATTAGGTTTTCTTTATGATCCTCTGTCTAGGAGCTGCTCCTGTTTTTACAACCCAGCACAGTGAGGATGAGATGATTTTGGATATGGGCATTGCCACATGTCAACCCATTCACAGAAGAGCCAATTTCAGTAAAACTGAAATATCTCCTATTCTTTGCCCTGACCCTCCCTCCCACCTGCATGAAATAAATTCTGTGGGAGCCAATTCATGGTTCAGGGGAAGAAAAGGTCACATCTCTGTTTTGAAAGCCTTTCCTGGACATCCTCTCCTCTCTACATGTGTTGGTATTTTACTCTGCCTCGGAGGGGCAAGGGGAGAGCTCAGCTGGCCAGAGCAGGGTGCTGGGGGTTCAACCCCTGGGTGGGCCATTCTCTTAAGGACTTGGTGGTCCCTGTGGGTCCCTTCCAGCTCAGAATATTCTGTGATTCTGTGTGAATCTGTGAATCTGAGCCAGGTTTCTGTGAGGGACAGTGGCCACTTCCTCACCAATGCTGCAGCAGCTCAGCAGGACAATGCCCAGGCAGGGAGAACAGCTCCAGGTGCTCCAGGCTCCTCCTCAGGGAAAGCACAACTTTTTCCCCATCCGGCAGAGCCTGCAGTAATTTCAGGAATCAGGAGCAACAATTTGATCCCTTTCTGCCTTGCTGCCATGACCCAAAGATGCTCACAGCCTGGAAGATGCTCTGGGTGTCCAGAGCAAACCTCAGCCACGCTGAGCCCTCTGTGGGTCACTCCAGGGCACACGTGGGTGCCTGGGGCTCCTGGGTTTGCCCTGTGACACAGGCTGGGAGCAGCTTCCAGGGTGCTGATGGTGCCCTGGGCAGGCTGACCCAGAGCAGAGGCTGGACAGAGCTAAAGAACAAAGCAGGGATTTATTAAAAGGCCTCCATGGATGCACCTTGGGCAGCGCAAGAGCCCAGCCAGGGCTGCACCCAAGATGAACCAAAATGGTCAGAGATGGGCACAGGGTCTCTCACTGTGATCAGTTCTGCTCCATTTGCATGTTGGGGTTCATTGTCCAATTACATCTTTAGGTTATGAAGTCCTATCCTGCTTGTTTTTCTCTCTTCAGTCCACATTGTTTGTGCTTTTGGGGCTGAGATTGGGATCATTTGTCCTTGGTGCCCAGCTGGAGCAGGAATTGTTTTGTCTCCCTGCTCTGTGCACAGAGCTCCCCATCCCCTGATACAAAGCCCAGACCTACACACTAAAGCAGCACAGAATGTGTAAAATATAAAAGCTAAACCTGAGACATCATTTTCCCCCTGGAAAGGACTCCTCCAGCCAGGCAGTCTCCCTGAACTTGTTATGCAACAGGCCTACAAGCAGTTCATTCAGCTCAGCCTGAGGATTACTCTGGTTCAGCTGGACACTTGCAGCTTAATCCTGGCCAAGCCACAGAGTGTGGCAAAGCATTCCTGGGATGTGCTGACGGGAAGAATCTGCGGCCAGAAGCCAACCAAGTATGTAAACTTTCAGAAAGCAGCATTTCCTCAGACACTCAGTGTCCATTCTCCACTCCCCTCCCAGCAATCACATCAGGAACTGTCAGAGCCCAGCTCGCTCCAGGAAAAGCATGGAAGGTGGCACTGCAGCACTATTGCAGATGACAGCTCAGGGTCAGCAGCAGGCCACAGCTGGAGGGAGCTGAGAGAGGAGAATCTCACAGTGCCGGCACTAAAAGGGCTCTGCCTCAGATTTTACTCTCAGTTTGCTCTGAAGCAAAGCAACAGTTCTGCTCTCAGCGAGTAAGGACGGTGTTGTCTTGGCTGCCTGTCCATGTAGGCACATTTAATTATCACAGATCCACAAAAGAACCAATTATGTTCCAAATTAAACTCCCTCTCTTGTTCCTGCCCTTTAATGTGCTGACAAATAAAAGCATGAAATGATTTGTATTCATCATCAGGATGGCTGGGAGAGGTTCAGAGCTTGCAGATGTAACCAGGCCAGGAGAAAAATGTTTGTGCTCAGGAGGGAATTTTAATTGCAGATGTTTTGCACAAGGTAACGAGGGACCTGTGTGCTGAGGCTGCAAGGAAAAAATACTCTGAGGATTCTCTTCCAATTGAAACTAAATTTATAGAATTTTTAATTATAAACATTAAATTAGGATTACATCACCATGAAGCCAATACCTCATCCCTCTTGGTGATGGTGATCTCAACCACAAAACTCACTACTCCACCCTGTTTTGGCAAATTAAAGGAAGCAGTTGTTTGGAGCATTTTATGAATATTGAAAATGTATTTCCTCATACTCTGGCTAAAAGTTCCTTTTTATTTTTTGATAAAAATGAAGAGAAAGAGAGGTTCGGGTATTAGAAAAATGCATTTCAAGTCCTCTAAGGACGTTTCTGGAACCTTACTGAGAGGGATCAAACCTGCATTTGTAAAGTCCTGCTTCAGATCTCTATATTGAGAAATAAACATATGTTATTCTAAGCAAAAATTCCTCCCTCTAAATTTAGAGTTCCATAAATGTGCAGTGCTTTGGCAGCCAAACAAAACAGGTATTTTCACACAAAGAAACCCTTCTTGATTGTGTTACAGAGAGAGCCTTGGCAGGCAGGAATCTGTAGCAGAGCTAAAACTGGTCCTGCACTGAAGGGAAGCTGCCTGGTGGCTGCTCCATGCTGACAAGGCAGCTGTGCCATGGGGTGGGAGGTAAAGGCTGCTTTAAAATTAATTGTTTGGCGTGGGAGCCAGGCCTGCAGATGAAGGGAGCTGATGTGCCCTGGTGTAGAACATCCCCTGGGGGTTCTGCTGACCAGGGGCAGCCCAGGCTGCTCCACAGGGGCTGCTGGGCTTTGCAGGAGCATCATGGAGCTGTTTCAGCTGGGAACACAAAAATGTTTGTCCAGTTAAATAAAGCTCCTGTCCAAGAGCAGCTTTTGTGGTTTCTTCACACGCCTGGGGCCACACGGGATAAAACCCTGCCCTTGTTTCAGAGCTGCAGTGCTGAGCTGAGCTGCCCCAGCTCAGGAACCCCCCAGCAGTGACAGGGACAGGAATCTGCTGTTTCTGCACCAAAAGGCTCTGCCACAGATCCTTTACATCAGAGTGTCTCAGCTGGCCAGGCCTGAGCTCAGCCAGGCCCAGCAAGGCTCTCAGAATTTGGCAGATGAAGGTCAGACTCAGAGGAGGGAGCTGGATCCTGCACAGGCATAATTTAGTGTCACAGAAATGCCTTCCAGAGCTGTCCTACCATTCTTCAGCTAATAGGGTGGCTATTTAAAGAAAGAAGGCTCTTTGCAGTGCTCAAATCATTTGGAACACGACTGCTGTGTGACCAGCTTTGGTCACACATTTTTCTATTCTTATTTAGGGAACCGAGACCATCTAGTTATTTCTGCTCAACTGAAGGCATCAATTAAAATATTCATTCCCATTAGCTCTGATTCTCTGGAACACTTGCAGACAGAGTACCTGCCAGAACCAGACCACAGCCAGCAAAATGCTCAGGAAGGGCTGAATAGTTTGGTATGAAGTCTCAAGTATTTTCATTTCACTTCATGCCCACAAGCCTTTCTTTCTTTTACATGACAATACGAGGCAGTCTCAGCTCTATGCTGTCAGGACAGTCACAAATTAGTGTCTCTATGGCTGGTGAAACAGTGCAGTGACAAGTACAATCAGGCAAGGCAAGCTCTCTCATTAAATGTTCAGATGCATGGAAACAGCCAGGCACTTTTCCCTCTAGGATCTGCAGGAGTTGAAACACACCAGTCTGAAGCTGTGAAAGATCACAAATGCACATTTAAGAACTCCAGAGAAGTGTGGGAGATGCCCACCATATCTCCTCAGAATGTCACTGGTTTTGTCAATACTCAGGCTGCTCACAAAATAAATTGGGAGGTACAAACACAAAGCATCACACAGCCAGTGCAAATTCCCCTTCTCCAGGAATGGCTGCATTTCCTGGCAGACCGTGTCTGATGGCTTAAGGACTCAGATGAGCTCATTATTTGGCCATTATTACCCACTGCTCCAGATCAAACCCCCCCAAAGTCCCTGTTCCTCTCCCCAGCTTTTCCCAGTGAGGTACCAGAGGTGTGTCCCAGCTGGCGAGGGTCTCTGCTGCCCAAAGGTTTCTGTCTGCACACAAACCAAAGGGTTCTGCAGACAGAAACCTTTGGGCAGCACCTTTCAGCACCCACCAGCCTGAGGTTTGCCCTCTGCTGCTCTTGGTACAAAGCCACAAATCAGGGTTGTACCTTCCTATGCTTGAAAAGTGTGAAGGTTTCTCCCCTCAGATACACATCCTTGTCTCCTGTTCTGCTTTCAGCTGCCTCAAACTGCACCTCCCACCCCCCAAATTCAGCACTGTTGGGTGAGGAGCAGGTGTGCCCTGGGGGAATGTTCCAAACAGAGCTCAGCAGGAGCACTGACCCAGCCAGGGGTGCTGCAGGGCAGCATCCCCCACTCGTGTCCCTCTGGGGCTGCTTGGGACCAGTCTTGGTGCCCAAACCAGCCAAGAAACTTCCCCAGGGAAGGACCAGCCACGTTGAACTCAATCCTGAAAGTCTAAAGTCAGACAAGTTATGAAGGGGGGGAGTAACAGCACAAACCTGGGGAGGAGAAAACATCTTCCAAGCCAGGAATTGACAGAAATCAGTCTGAGAGCATCTCACTGGGATCTCCATGGAGGCAACTGCAGAGAGAGCTGGTCCTGCAGAGGAGCTGCATATCAAAATGTGGATTTTCTCTGGTGTGCCTCAGTAACCCCATCACTGCCCCCTGCAAAGGAGTTGCTTTGGCCTGCATTTCCTGGTATGATCCCAATGAATCTTCCTCAGGTGCAACACTGGAGAGAGCAGACCAACCTGCGCAACCTCCTGGGCAGCTGGAGAACTGAGATCAGCTGAGATCATGAAAATGGCACGTGTGCAGGAGTGCCACACCACCACATCTACTATATTTGTACATTTTTAGAAAAAAATTGTTACATGGCATATATCTTTTCACCCTATAAACTATGTATTTACAGCAAAAAAACCCTTTTTCAAAATTCTAAACCAGAGAAAAAGCATAAAGCCAAACCTATGCCTATAATGCACATACTTTTAAAAAAGTGTATAGAAAGCATTAATATTTGATTTTCCACATGTGACCTACTATTTCACATTTTACAATTTGTTACTCCAAGTAACCCAGCTCTATTAGATACAAACCTAAATTTAATCCAGAGCACCCAGACAATCACTACACAGCCTGTGAATCTGAGAGACAGAATTTACTCAATTCCATTTTAATTTCTATTGTGTGTGAAAGTGTTTAGAGTGTGAGCCTTGCTAAGAGATGACAGAATGTCATTATACAGTGATTCAAATGCTTTCAAGACTGCTAAGAAACCTCCACTACAATGACAGGCCTTGTGAAGTGCTTTAGAAATGCTGTTTCATCCTTTCCAGACGGGTTTAGGATAAGAAAATTCATATAAGAAGATGATATATTTCCAGCACACAGGTTAACCTTTAAACTTGCTGTAATCATATTATCCAGAATGGGATCAGACCTGCAGCACTGGCATCACATGGTCCTTCTGAGCTGAGGGTTTGTTCTGTTTGCTGTGAGAAGCAGAGAATCTGGGAGGGCTCTCTCACGAGATGTCCCCGTTCCCCTTGTCCAGGTCCTCCTCTCGGGGGCTCTGGAATTCCTCAGCCAGGCTGAACATCAGCTTCCTTCAAAAGCACTGAGCTCAGGAAAGGGGAAACAGCCTTACTTAGCATTCATGTGCCAAGATAAATAAGAATGTCAGAGGAAGTGAGCGTTTTAGAAGATTGGGTAAACACACCCTGCGAGGGTGGCTCACTTTTCCTAGAATGTTCAAACACCCACACGTTCTTCATACCAAAATATCAACTGGGAATGAAATCTCTTCATGGCACAATTCCACTGTGATTACAAGCAAACAAAGGAGTGCAGCCTGTGCCCAGGATCACATTTGGCTCCCAGTAGACACAGTTTCTTTTCCCCAGAGCGAGATTTCTGGTCCCACCATGATCTGTGTGGCACCCAGAGACAGCTCTGTGCTCTCCAAAACATCAGCCAGCTGAAAGTGGGATTTAGCACAGAGCCAATCTTCTCTGGTTCAGCCAAGAAATAAGTCAATCCAGGCAGTAACCATTATATACAGCTTTATCTACTGAATTCTGAGCAACAGATAAGGGAGACAGAGCAGCACCATGATGATAAATCAAGGTACACAGCTCCCCAGTTTTCTTTCAGAGAATAAATGAATGAATAATCTCATCAGAGACTGCCCTACTCCAATACCAAAGTGGAGACCTGAAGAATCCTACCAAAGGATATCCTTCAGAAATATATTTATATATATATATATATATCAAGATTGTGTTAACCCTGGGTTTGAATGCTGCTTTCCCATTTACAGACAAATAGTTTCCAAACTGAAACAAATTAATAAAACTCAACTTCCTACATGTCTCTGCTGCCACAGTTGCGCTGTGAGCTGCAGTTCATGCTCTGAGCAATGAGAGGCTCCCTGCCGAAGCTTCCAGGGCAGCTCACAATGGCAGGGTCAGGAACTGAGTGTGCCAAGGCAGCTGGAGAAGGGGACAGACCTGGCTGTTCACAATCCAATTAAAATCTAATCGTGAAGAAAACAATTCTCATTTGCTGCTTTGGTGCACAAGCTGGATTCCTTGGAAGAAGCCCTGTTTGGCTCCATAAGGAGCCAGCTCATCAGGCAGAAGCAGCTGGGATCTGCTTGGCTGGTGCTGGGATCCTTTTTCAGCAGGCACAGCGATCAGATGAGGTGCTGCGAGCAGAGGATGATGTAACCCTACCCAGAGTGCTGTGGGGAGGCTGGAGCCTCACACAAATATCTGGAGCTCACCGGAGAGAAAAGCTGGCACAGCACACACAGCACCAAGTGCAGGCTCAGGGCTCTCAGCCCTGCTGCTGCTCCCGACCTCCAGCACCAGGTCTGCTCCGTTCTGCCTCAAAGCAACCAGCAAACCCTGCTGCTATTGACATGCAAACATGCACACCAGGCATTTGCTTTATTTCAGCCCTCCCAGACCTGACACTGCCTAACAAACAGCTTGTGCTGGGTGCAGAAAGCTCAGCAATGTGAACTGCTCCAGTTTTGCCCCTTTTGCATACAAACACTCTGTATTCTCCTAGAACTGACAGCTCCCTCATCCACTTCCACTCATGGCTGAGCTTGGAGCCAAACAGAAGTTGCACATAAATCTCCTCTTAGGTTTTCCTTATCTTTTTACAAAAACAGTGGCTGTGAAGGCTGAACGGGAAAGCTGGGGCTGGGCTTTTGCTCAGTGCCCTACAGGAATGGGGACAGGAGCAAAATCAAAGCTCCTGCAGATCTGTGCAGGCTGGGGCAGAGGGATGCAGCATCCAGCCAGGGACTGCTGCTGCTCAGAACTGCACTGGGACTCAGGGGGATACAGAATTCCAGCCCTCGTCGGGCTGTGGAGCACCTGAGCCAGCACCTGGGAGGGAACAAAGTCCTCTGGTGTTCTGTGCCCTGCCCAGCACTGAGCCACGTCTGGAACAGGAGCTGTGTGAGCTCTGTGGGCTCTGTGCTGACAGGGTTGGACATGGCCAGCTCAGTCCTGCACAGCCACCCCTGGGAGCTCCTCAGAGCGGATCCCTCTGGAATCCAGGCTGGGCACCTGCAGCACCACCTGCTCCCAAGGCTCCCTGTCCTCCCTGGCAAGCTGGGCCACCCCACTGTTGGGGAAGGTGAAACAGGAAAGCCTTCTAAATATGTGCTTGGCAAAGGATTTTGAGAATATAGAAACAATAAGCGAGATTGAAATGAAAGCAAGCTCTGAGTTACCTTAGTTAGTGAACAACTTGAAAACAATGGTGTGGCCAGCTGAAGGTAATCCCCTTTTGATGAAACAAGACCCTCTTCTTGCAGGCAGGTCTAAGAGTCTGAGCAGACCCTACAGCTTGGCAGAAGGGGTCTAAAGAGGAGTTTTAGGGTTTAAAATGTAACACAGTATGGTAATGTAATGATTCTTATAGGCTGTATGTAAATGCTGTAGGATTTGTATATTGTACTAGACTGGTTAGTGAGAATCAGAATATTCAACAGAGAAGATGATTTATTGTATTGTAACGAGAACTTTGCTCACTTACTTTTATTCTCTTACTCTTGCCTCTTAGCTCTTGCCTTTTACTCTCTTATGCTTTTTCTCTCTCACCCTCTCTCCCCCTCTCTTCTCTGGGGCCTGCTCTGAGCTGTGGCTGCAGCTCCCAGCAGGGCCCTGCACCCAGGCCCTGTGCAATAAACCCCAAATCCCAGCAGGGCCCTGCACCCAGGCACTGTGCAATAAACCCCAAATCCCAGCAGGGCCCTGCACCCAGGCACTGTGCAATAAACCCCAAATCCCAGCAGGGCCCTGCACCCAGGCCCTTTGCAATAAACCCCAAATCCCAGCAGGGCCCTGCACCCAGGCCCTGTGCAATAAACCCCAAATCCCAGCAGGGCCCTGCACCCAGGCCCTTTGCAATAAACCCCAAGTTCCAGACCTGGCTGCAGAGACCTCTGCTCTCCATCCATCCCCACCATCCTATCCCCGTCAATCCTACACCCCACACTCCTGGCACACTCCTGGCCCTCAGGGGCTGTGCAGGGTGAGCAGAAGCTCTGGATGGTGCTAAGCCAACACAGCCATGGAGGGAAGAGGTGAAGGGAGCACCAGGCAGGAGCTCTGGGGAGAGGCAAAGTCCAGGTGGGTGAAGAGACAAACAAATGGCACTAAAGAGGAGTCCATGACAACAGGGACACAGCAACCACAAACAGGAAAGGAAGGAGGGAGAGCAGGGTGAAATTTAACCCCACAATGATTTTCTTTGGCTCATTTCCTTTCCAGCCAGCCTTCCACACTTGGCTCAGCAGGTTAATGTTACCATCACTGATCCCCCAGCAATGCTTTAGAAATTCATGTGTGCCACTCATTTAGGAGCATAAGGGCCCATGATAAGTTCCTCTCTGGGATACAAATGCCTTATGCCCTGACACCTAAACCAGGGTGCTGCTCTGCCCTTCCCATTCCCCACCTCATCACTTCTGTTACTGATAACAGAATGGTGTTTTATGTTTCCATTGGGCTATTCATCACGTTAATCAAGAGATACAAAGCATCATGGTTACTTTAACATGTCCCACAAATAGTATCCAACTAGTAAAGTCTGTTTACCAGGAAATATTTTCCTGAGGCCCTTTGCTGGAAAGAAACACATCTGAGGCCACCCCTCTTTGGCAGCAGCTATCAAACAAGGAAAAAGAGAGCAGTGTCTAAAAGGAAATACATTTTTTTTCCCCTTTTGGAACTGAATCCAAGAATATTCTCTGGGTGAAGCCCCTGGAAGGGGTACACAGCTGAACCAACAGCCTTCACTGCACACTCTGAGTAACACAATAAACACACACCAGGCCATTTCGCCAGCCACACTCTTTGATCCCTGCCTTCTCCTCTGCTGATTGCTGCCTTGAAGAATCTCAATTGATCCAAATCTTGGCCAAAATCTTAGGAAAATACTGTTGGAGTGGACAACATGGGTATGAAAGGCTCTGCCTGGAGCCCAAGGAGTTGTTCACAGCCCACCCCCTGAAATATCCAGGGTTTTGTCCTTCAGGGTGATCCCACCACAGCTGGGCTGCTGATGCCTTCTGCCTCTGCACTGTGACTTCAGCACTGCACTAATGCCTGAGAAAACTGGGAGGACTGGGAAAGATCCTTTTCCTGAGTGTCCTTTCCCTGTGTGCAGCAGATATTGGTTGTTTCCAGTGCTGTTGGTGCTATTTTGACTGCTGTGCTCACTATGGGACTGCAGGGCAGTGCAGCTGAGCTCCCCTGGGTTTTAAGCACACCAGAAGGAGCAGGGTGCAGTCAGTGCTGTCACATGGAACCCGTGATTACAGCCACCCCAGTTATCCTGTCAGCTCTGCAAGCACTGAGGGGAACTCACCTCGAGAGCTGCTCGTGCCCAAAAGAGCCCAAAGTGTTTGCCAGGGGCTGTGCTGGGCACATCTCACGTGCACACACACAAACCACACCTGTACAAATGGACCAAGCCCATGAAACTGATCCTGCCCAGCGCTCCCAGGCTGCTGGCAGAGCACAGAACTGAAAGGAAGGTTTCTAAAACCCAACTCTGCCTCTAATATCAACTTTCCCCTGCAGCTGAACAAATCATTCTCTCCTTTCCTCTCCCTCAGTCTTTCCATCTGGAAAATGAAGACATTTGCATCTGTGCTATGGGTACCTGTGCTGTGCATTTCAATCAGCAAATGTTTATAAAAATCATTTCAGGAGGAAAATCTAC
Organism: Melospiza georgiana; assembly: GCF_028018845.1. NCBI lineage: Eukaryota > Metazoa > Chordata > Aves > Passeriformes > Passerellidae > Melospiza > Melospiza georgiana. The sequence goes on along the minus strand of NC_080440.1, from coordinate 20,781,056 downwards.
GTAGTTCTGATTTAATACCTTTATTTATGTTTTTGTGGAGCAAAACAAAACCCAGCAAAGCCCACAAACCCAGGATTGTTCACCAGGGATCTGATTCATTGTCCATGGAATTTATTTTCCTTAAGGTTGTGGCACAGGCACCTCAGGGCTGATATTAAATATGAAGGAGTTCTTATTGCAGCTCCAGACCTGCCAGCTATCACAACAGATAAAATGGTACCAGGCAGCAGATTTACCTCTCCTCCCCCTCCTCCAAAGCACAGCCCAGTCCTGGCCCTGTGGGTGCCTCCACACTGAGCAGGGACTGCAGCTCCCACATCAGCAATTCCTGCTGGAAAAGGTATTTCCCCCCCGACAGCATCTCCTTGGTCCATGTTCCCACTGCCCACATCAGAAAACTTCTGAGTGCCCAAAACTCTTCCTAAACTCCAGGCTGCTCAGTCCTCACATGTACACAGTCTGTGAATTTTTTTTTCAGAGACCTAAAGGAACGAGGAGTCTGGATTAAACTGAATTTCAGTAGGATTTTTCACACTGGTGAATGCAGCTGTTGGAGGAAGCAGCCAGCTAAGCTGTTTCTTGCAGGAGGCACGGACATACAGTTTTCCCTTGCTGAAAAGCAATTTTTTTTTCTTCCACGTTGTTTCTTTTCCTGTCATCTCCCTTTTCATGCTTCAGGAGGCGAATTTGTTTTTCACCTTCAGGAGGTGAATTTTGCAATGGGCACAGCACAGCAGCCTGGCAACCTTCTGTGCTTTGCCAAATCTCAATTCCTGCTTCTGAAGGAGTCCCCTCTAACCAATGCAGAGACTGCTCCTGGGAGAAATCTCAAAGCAAAATCCAACTTTCCTGCTGGGCTGTTCCCTTTCCCCAGAGCTCCTGCAGGGTTTGGCTTGGCTGGGAGTGGGACAAGCCTCGAGCCCCTGCCCTCCAGGAATTCAGCATTTCAGCAAGAAGGACCTCAGGGCCCCCAGTTTCCCCCTCAATTTGTGAATGGAATACCAAACTTTCACACCCAACATGCACAGCCTTTACTGTCCAGGTTACAGAAAAGCCAAAAACATGCTCTGGATCTTCAAATAACTGATCAGGTATAACTACAAGCACTTGTATATCATTATCTATCTATCTATCTATCTATCTATCTATCTATCTATCTATCTATCTATCTATCTATCTATCTATCTGTCTGTCTATCTATCTATCTTTGTATATATATATTTGTATATATATACACAAATATATATATTATATACAAGTATATATAATATATATTTTAATATATAATTTCAAAATGCATGACTGCAATGCATTTTTAAATTATATATTTATGCATTATATATAAATATGCATTTATAAATTCAAGACCTCGATTTTTCCTTAGGCTGCAGACCAGTATCTTTTGGTACCATTTAACTGACAAAGCCCCTGTTTTAACTTATTTATTTTAAAAAATATTAGAAAAAACCCCCTAGATTATTGCTTTCAAATGGTACTGTGTTTGAAACCAAATGATAGCTTAGTGGGGGGGAAAGGTAATTTTCAGTGGTATTAAGCAGTATTTTTCTCTTCCTCAAGCACTTTAAAAAGCACAAAGCAGAGTTTCTCTCTTGCTGGTGGAGCCCTGGGTGCTGCAAACAGATGAGGTGAGTGACCCATCCCTCAGGAACCCAGCACAGACCCTGGCAGGCGCTGGTCAAAGTCCTGCCCTGGCTGAGGAGAAGAGCAGTGCCCACATTGCTGGGCTGCCCAAGGAGAACACAGGAGCAGGGGAGAGCTCAGAGCTGGTGTCCCTGTGACCTTCTCCCCGTGCCAGTGCCTCAGCCCAAACAGCCCTTAAGCCACCTGGCACCTCCCAGTCTGCCTAAAGACCCCCAGATTTCCATGGCACTGCCAACCCACCCCAGACCTCTGCCCATGAACCCTCACTGTGCTCAGAACTCAGCTCCAAATTCCCAGGGCTCGTACCCAGCCCTGCTCCACAGCACAGAAACTCTGCTCCATTCATGTCAGTGAGCCTATGACAGGCAAGGGCATGTCCCATTCTGCCCCTGAAGATCCCATAAAACAGCACTCTGTGAATTTTAACTTTAACTCAGCTTATGCCTTCAGGGGGTTTTTCATCCCTTTACTTCCAGCTGCGTGTGGCAATTAAAAGCTCCATAAGATCACCATGTCCCAGTCAAACTGCTGTGCAAAGCCTGACAGCATCAGCTGTGATCCCGTGACTTTCTGACGAGCAGCTCCTCCAGACCTTGGGTTTTTAATGGGAATTTGAAACTTCTGCCCGGAGCTGAGCTCGGATTCCTGCTGCCCTGTTCCAGACATTCCGCGTTTCAGGGAACACGGGCAGCCCAAAGTAGTCCCACCTAACTGGTACCTCATTAAAATAAAGATATATTAATCTACTATCACTAATCTAATATCTCTTAAACCCAATGACTCTGACAGGAATTAGAAAAATTGTTGTAAAAATGTATTAAGCCCAAGAAATGTATTACATGGACTAAGAGCTATAAAAAACAAATGAAGCCCCCTAAATCCCAGCCCTTACATAAGGAGAGAGCACCTATGGGCAGTGCCAGGGCTGTGCTCGGGGAACTCTGCTGAGAATCCATTCCCATGTCTGTCCCATGGATCTGCACCTTCCCATGGACAGCACAGCCAGAGATCGATTTAATCCACCTGAACCACACTCATGGTTTGCATAAACCCCTCCTTCCCCGACTGCATGGATTGCAGCGATGGAACCGAAACACTCTGCTCCCTCTGCCGTAGGATTGTTTATTGTCCTGATGATTTATTTAGGGGCACATACACAAAGAAGAATAAATACATCCAGCAACAAAATCAACAGAAATTCACCCGAAGGGATTCAGGGTGGGCACGGGCTCGATTGACTAAATGCAAACAAGAAACCCGAACCTCCAGCCTGGAATCAATGCCAGCAATCTACATAACACAGCACATCAGCTGCGATGATTAACACCCTTATTTTTCTGCTGAGAACTTGATATGCATTTATAGGGATGAAACGCGACATTCCGTTAATTCCAGCGAGTTACATGAGTAGCTCTGCCTTGAAAAGCCTGGCTCTCTGTCATTACCGGGGAAGCAAAACCTTCGTACATGACTACTTCAGGCATTACAGAAAGCCGTATAATTAGAAAATGTCATCTGCTGCACCCGGAACGCCGGGGCTCGCCTCCCCCAGCCCGATACACGCAGAAACAGAATTTATTCCCATTTCCCCCCGCCGCCAGCCCGACACATTGAATCATGCCCGTAGCGAAGCTCCCGCTGCAGCAACTTCTGCAGTGCATCACCATCCACCGCTCACCCACCTCTGCCTCCATCGCTCCGCGGGCTGCGGTGCCCGGGCAGGCACCGCCTGGGTTCCGTGCGCGGGGGATGCTCCCCGGGAGCTGCCCGGGGCTGGCCGGGCTCGGCTCGGCTCGGCTCGGCTCCCGTGCCGAGCATGGTGCGGGGCCGGCCCAGCCCAGCCCAGCAGCTGTGCGGGCACAGCCGCACTCGCTGCAAGGTCAGCGCCCCGCCAGCCCTGCAGCGCTGCCGAGCGGCTGCCAGAGCCCGAGCTGAGCCAGCGCCGAGCCCGGCGCCAGGTACCGCCGGCCCAAAATGCAGCGCTGGTAGCCTTATTTTTGTTATTATTGATATTATTATTATTATTATTAGCAACTCGCGGCTCGCGGTCTGCAACGATACCGGCGATGCAGAAGCGGCAGAATGCCGTAGCGCAACTTTCACGCCCAAGCAGAAAGTGTTTTGTCTCCTGACTGTAATTCTATTAATGATTATTTTTCCTGTGGATTGTTCTCTTAAACCCGGCTGGAGCAGGCAGGAATGTATCAGCCCCTGCCTTGGGCAGCTCAGTGCAGGGCACACTGGAGGAAGGCTCCCACCCTCCTCCCTGTCAGACCCCCAGCCTGGTCTGTTTTACACTCCCTCTCAAAAATGTGTGGGTCAGGCTTCTCCTCCCCCCAGGGAAAGCAATTTTACCCCACCTCTCCTCTCCTGCAAAGCCATCTCCTGTACCACTGAAATTCCTGTGTTTGTGCTGCTGGGGCAGTTCAGTGCAGCTTGAACCCACCCCCAGATGAACACCAACACCCGGGTGTTTCTGGGTGCAGGGCAGCCCTGAGAAATTTAGGGTTTAAAGTCATGGATTACTTAAAAACTAACTCTGTTTTTGCTGTTTCTGGTCAAACTTGGGCGAAGTTTTCACATGTGCTCTTTAGCACAGCCTCAGCACAGACTCTTCCAGTGATGCTCACCAGTTGTCATGGTTCAAACAGCAGCAAACTACACACATGTAATAAAACAGTAAACCAAGGTCTGTCCAACCACCTGCCAGATCTTTTCCACTTTCACAGAGAAATCCCTTGAAAAGGAAATTTTTTGAACAAGAATTTCTCTGGAGTTTTGCAAAAGGGGTGGCAGGTCAGGAGCTTGACTTTAGGAGTAAAATCCACAGAAACAGCATCTGAAGGACTTCATGCAGCCTCTCCTACCTGTCAGACATCTGTGCAGCATCTGTGTGATGATGCAGCATCCTACTGACTGCCTCTAGCCAGGGGTAGGGAAGTGCCCTGTCCCTGTCTGGGACACAAATACCACAAGTTCAGCTGGGCTGCACTCAGAGCCCGAGGCTTTTACAGCCCTTTTCTCAAATCTGATAAAGGGTTTCTGTGAACTGCCTCAGTTCTTACTTCTCTGATGATAAAATCACGGCATTTCATTCAGCTCTGTTCGTCTTCTGGGCTGGCATCACTAATGGTGACTTTCAGAGCCACTGCAGGGTACTGGAAGCTCTTCCAAGGGCTGGGGAGCTCGGCAGAAAGGTGACTCAGGACTGACAGAGGAGGTGTTACCCTCGTGACAAACCCTCCCCTGGTGACCAGGGGCTGCACCCAGTCCCAAACCCAGTCCCAAACCCAGTCCCAAACCCAGTCTCAAACCCCTCTGGCTCATCTGCTGGCTGTTCCCTCTCCTTCCCTCATTGTTGTCCTGGTCCCTCCTGAGGGACAGGACATCTCTCCAGTTTGCTGTCCCAGGGATGCTCCTTCCCACACGCCCATCTCCTCGAGCTTTCAGCTTTCCTCTGCATGGAGTGGGTGCTTCAGGAGATACAGAGGATGTTTCATCCCTTTAAGGAGAAATGTCATTCCATTGTAGGAGAAATGTGGTGTTCCAGGGGCCTGGAGCTGAGGTGTGCATGGGACAAAGCCTTGGCCACCAGATGGGCTCCCTGCAGGGCCATGGGAATGGGAATGTGGCCCCACAGAGCCAGGAGGGAGGGAATTCAGCTGGGAAGGGAGGTCCAGAGGGTACAGAGGGAACAGGAGCAGCTCTGTGTGCTGGGCTCCTGTCTCCTCACCCTCCTCAGGTGCTGCTCTGGCAGAGCCCAAGCCCCCAGAGCAGGCAGGACCCATCTCCTGTGTGAGTCCTGCTGGATGGGAGCCCCTGCTCCAGAGAGGGGATCTGGGATCCCCTTCCTCATCCTGGCCGTGCAGTCTGTCCCTGAGAGCACACAGCTCTCCCTGCAGGGTTCAAGGTCAAACACAGCTGCCCAAAATCTCAGACATCTTCCCAGTGACTGAGGCACCTCCTGCATCCTCCTGGAAAGCTTCCCAGTAAAGAGGGGGGGAAAGAACAGCAAAAAAACCCTAAAAAATCTGAATGTGCTGCCTCTCCAAAATCAGAGAACTATCAATCCACACCAGAGGTCCTTACCAGCCTGCTTCAGCTTCCCCTGAGGAAAAACTGAAGATGATTTCCACTGTCGTCTGTTCAGCACTTCTGAGATTTTCAATGCAAAGATGCTGAATAAGTGCAAAATGTTACTGAAATCCGTGTTGGTAAGAACAAGTTCCATCACTGCTGCAATAATTAGAATAAAACCCAAGAGTACCAAGGCTGCAGCTGGAGCTGGAGTGAGCACCGAGCTGGCTGGGCTGGCTGGAGGAAGGCGTCCATCCTCCTCCTCCCTCAGAGCTGCAAACCTGATCCCTCTCCACTCTGGGAACAGCTTGGTTCTTGCTGTTATTTTTGCTGCACTGCTGAGGCTGTTTGGGAGCTGGAGGAGGTCATTGTTTCGTAAGAGCTGATTCACTTCTCCTCATGTTTGCACCCTGGAACCTCACAGGACTCCGTGGGCTCAGCCCGATTGGAAGCACATCAGCTGTGATGTCACCACGAGGATTTTGACCTTCAGAGGCAGAAAAGCTCCCAGAGTGGAGCTCAGACACCTGGGATGAGGCACAAGCCACGGGAAAGCCAGGCAGAGCTGAGGAGCCAAAAGGGCTCTGGGCCCAGGAAGGGCAGAGTTTGCAGAAATCCTGATAAAAGTTGTGCAGTGACACTGGAGTGGCTGCTTTGCTTTTAAACAGCATCATTTGCACGTTTACATCAGCTAAAAGTCCAGCACCTTCTCAGGGGAGTTCTCCCTCAAAGGCAAAGCAGACAAAGCTCAACACCACGCAATTCTGACATCACTTTCCTTCACTCCTGGAAAGCCAGAGAAATCCTAACCAGCATTTATCAGAATCACCCTTGTCCTAAAGCAGCCCACAGACAAGATAAAAGTGTCAGGAAGCTTTGCCTTGACTGGCTGCAGATTGCAAACTGCAGCTGAAAGGGCCTGAATCAGTCAGAACTGTGCTTCCTCCCTGCCCCTGAGCTCCCACAGCTCCGGCTCAGAGCTGCCATCCTGTGTGCCTGCCCTCCAGGGTGTGGGACATGGCAGGTTTGGCATGGGCCAGGATTGGGATGGGCCAGGATTGGGACATGACAGGTTTGGGATGGGCCACTGAACAAAATCCCCATCCCAGCCCTCCAGCCCCCGTGCACAGACAGTGTATTTCACACAGCCTGTGTATTTCACATTTATCACAGCCTAAGGACACAATTCCCAGCTCCTCCCCAGCCAGAGCAGGTTCTGTGCCAGCCCTGCTGAGGGCCAGGGCACCTCCTGGCCACCATGGCTGAGTGAGCCATTCCAGCAATCCCTCTTTCCTTTGTTTCCTTGGGAAAGCTCAGCCCAGCACACGGCACCATGGTCAGACACTGCCTTGGTTCTGCAGCCCAGAGGAAAACAAAACCCTCCAGCCCGGCCTGTCCAGCTCAGCACTGCAGGGCTAGGATGGATTTAATACCCTGTATTTGTGTGTGTGTCCTGAGCTGTCCTGGTCAGGATGGTTCTCCAGCCCATAAATACAACTGCAAAAGGTCTTGGAACCTTCATGAATTCAGAAACCTTCCCTCCACCAGCATATTAATAAAAGCAGATTAACTCAAGCAAATGTTACCTGCTGGGTGCAACAACTGTGGCCTCTGAAAGTTATAGGGGTCAAAATGAAATCACTCCTGAGCAGCTCATTTGCACTGTGATTTTTTCACCATCATCTCTCAGGATTTAATTTTTTAAGATAAAGTCTTTTTTTTTTTTTTTTTTTTTTTTCGTTCTGGACTAGTGACTGCCAAAGCAGAGCTGAAGGTAGCACCTATGTGCTGACACCCACAGTGCCATTTCCATCACCTTTAGAATAATGCCCAGGCAAGAGGTAAGAAATCACAGCACAGAGGGCTGGGAATTAGAGGACAGAGAGCAGCTTCAGCTACATTGCTGGCAATAATTTAGCACAGCAATGGAGATATGCAAGAACATCAAGGCAGATGATTTCATTGCTGCTGCCTGTGGAAGCAGAGATGAATCCACAGCTGAACCTTCCAGCTCATCTGCAAAGAGGGGAAACTGCTGGGGACTGAAACAAAGCTCAGCTGGGCCCTGTGAAAACCTGGGAAATAGAGAAATATGTTCCCTGTATATATTTTAATTTTGATCCTGGCTGTTTTGGAGGCAGAACAGCAGTGAGTGAGTGGCTGTGGGCAGCTCCACGCTGGGCTGGAGCTGTGCTGCTGGAGGTCCCTGTGCTGCTGGAGGTGCCTTTGCCCCTTGCTGTCCCCTCCTGAGGTCTGAGGCTCTGCAGAGAGGGGCTCTGCAGCCCCTGAGATGGGATCAGACATTCCCCACTGCAGGAAGGAGCTGCCAACCCTCAGAGCACTGCTGAGAGGGGCACAGCCCTCGGCCCTGGCTGAGCTTCACAGATGGGGAAGCACAGGAAAAAAAAAAGCAAAAAAAACCAGTCAGAGGCAAGAATTTTGGTTAAAAATGAAGAATCACTGCACACCCCATACATTCATTAAAAATAAACCCCAGACAAGTGGTATCTCACATGCTGAGCAGCCTTAGCAGTGACAGTGAACAATCCTGGAGTTTGTTCCTGCTCTCCTGCTGCAGGTTGGTAACTGCACTCACAGACCCTGCAGCACGTGTGGGGCATCTCCAGGGATGGGAACAATCCCTGCCCCCTTTGTTGGGAATGCTGCTCCCTTCCCAGAGGAGAGATCCCTTTGTTTGTGTGTGGGTGAAGGCATCAGCTCCCCTCAGAATGAGCCTGCTGCCACAGGCTCCTGTGCCATCCCTTCCCTGGCCTTGCAGGGACTCTCTCTGTCACTCTGCTGCCGTTTATTTGATAGATGTTCATTCCTTTAGCGAGGCAGCCTCAGCCATGTTCTCCTTATTTCCCAGCTGAAGTTTGATTGCTGGCAGGGCACACATTGAGGGGGGCATGGGGACCATGGGGATGAGCCTGACTGCAGTCACTGCACTCCAAAATCAGAGATCACAACCAAACCAATCCACCCAGGAGCAGCACACACTGCACAGCTGGGAAATCACAGCATGGGGAAGCTGAAACATATTCAAACGTTGACACAAATATATTGGAGGAAATGCATCAAAGAGTTGGCTGATGACACTCTCAGGGCAATATAAACTGGGATGTAATAGAAGAAAGAAGTTTTTTTTACAATGAGGGTGATAAAACATGGGAACAGGGTGCCCAGAGCAGCTGTGGCTGCCCCTGGATCCCTGGCGGTGCCCAAGGCCAGGCTGGACACTGGGGCTGGGAGCAGCCTGGGACAGTGGGAGGTGTCCCTGCCATGGCAGGGGTGGCACTGGAGGGGCTTTGAGGTCCCTTCCCACCCAAACCAGTCTGGGATTCTGTGAATTAATACTTGCATCATGTTTAGTGCAAGCAGAAATAGTTTCTAAATATCCAAGCTTTGCAAGGATTTGACCTCCGCTATTTGTTTGATTCCACTTTGATCTTCCTTATTGAGACTGATCACCCTGAGCCAACGCTCCCTCCTTCCTCCCCTATCCATGCACCACATCCCCCAAAGATGGGCAGGTCCAGGAATTTGGGCAGGCCCAGGAACCCTTCCCACCGTGCCAGTTTTGAGTCTCCCAGCCCTGCCCTGATGCTCCCCAGCTCTCCCCAACTCCAGAGCTCATTTCCACCAAACCCTGGTGGGTTCTGCTCTGTCCCTTCCCAGGGAGCCTCTCCAGGACCCTTCCCTATCACTGAATTTGCTCCTGGCTCCTCATCTCCCCTCCCCAGGGCCTTGGGAAGGTTCTCAGCAACCTCCTCTCACCTACTGCACCTCAGGTGCTTCCCAGTTCCTCCTGCTGTTCCTGAATTCCTCTGCACTCCCGCCACAACCTTGGCAGCTGCATTTGGAATATCCTGACCATGGTTATGTTCAATTCCTTACTGAACCAGGGGCTGTGATTTGGCTGCACCTTGAGGGGCTCCCAGCACCAGGTGAGTCAGGCAAACCCTCTCATGTCTTGCTCAGGTAAAGAGCCCACTTGCACATGACCATTCCTCAGGAAAACAAGATGAATTTGGTCCCTTTTTCCCAGTCTCCAGTTATTTCATGTTTGCCTTTTTTCTCTTCTACACTTATGGCCACAAAAGAGCAAAATCTCCATTTAATTTTTAAGACTTCTCCATATTTAACTACAGTTTGTTAAGCCTTCCCAGCACAGGCTGCTCATTTGTATCTCCTCAGAACTGGTCCAAAATGCAAGTCACAGAAAATCATCCCCAGGACCTGTAGCCCATGAATATACAGTCGTGACTGATATAAAATTTTAATACTTGACTGTGACTAAATGAGATAAGCATATTACAAAGAGAGAGGTTCATAATAAAATTCATTTTCCAAGGTCCATTTTGCAAAAAGCAGCTCATCTCTTTCTCACAGGGAACAGCACTTGGACTTGAAAAAAGCGTTTTGAATCTGAATCATTGGGATTTGCTTTCTTTGTTATTGAGATTTTCAGGCTTTTTTTTTTTTTTAACTAATTTTTCAGAAAAAATGAGACTCAGATGTAGAACAGCCCAAAGGAAAAAAATGCAGAAGGAAAATATTGGCCTAGAATAAAAAGGAAATTGGATTTAACAGAAATTTTTCTATGTTCTTACAAGGAGCAACAGCTGGAACAGAGGTGCTGGGGGGCTGTGCTCAGGTGAGAGCCTCTCACTCAGGTGTGCTCAGTGCTTTGAACTCCACCCAGGGATCAGTGGAAAGTGTAGACCTTATGTAGACTCAGGATTAAAATCTCGTGGGCAGCTTTTGCTTTGCTGGACAATTCTGTGGATTTTTTGACTGGACCAGAGTCTTGTATAGTTCAAGGAAACCACATTAAAAGATAAATATTATGAAGAAAATAATTTCAAATCTTTTCTTCCCCTTTTCTGCAGATAAGACACACAAGATGGGGCAAGGTTGAGATTTTGACACTGCTCTCAGCTGCTGCACAGTGACAAGGACAGGAAGATTTCTGGCTGAAAAAACCCAATACCCCCATCCATCCCCAAACCCTCCTGGCTTTTAGGGAAGATTTTTAGGGTTTTGGTTGGGTTATTTTGGGAGGGGGGTGTTCAGTTCCCCACTGGTCCCTGGCCCTGCCCTCACATGGGTCCTGCCCCTCATCCAGGACCAGGATCTCCCCTTTCAGAGCCCTTTGGAATGTGAGCCATGAGGTGCCCCCGTGTCAAGGAGCCATCAGGAGCCAGCCAGAGCTGGAAATGGAGCCCTTGACTTTCAATCTGGGTGTAATAATTTTTATTCACTTTAAAACCCCCTTTTCTCCTCCTCCCCAGTAAAGAAGAGAGGGTCTGTTTCCATCATTCCAGAAAGGAAGAGAGGGAAATAGGGCTAAAGGAATCTGTAGGAAAATATTGGAAAAATATTTATAATACTGGAAAATATTGGAAATATGGGAAAAATATTTATAGTTCTACTTCCTGTCTGCTAGGCTTGCCCAAACCTTCTCACTGAGCTGCTTTCCCCGCTCCCAGCACAGACCCTCACAGGCCCAATAAATGCACAAGTTATGAGCTGTAACTCATTTTTAGAAACTTGTGACTTTCAGTGCCTTACAATCACAAACTATCAGACAAATCACCCAAAAAAGAACATTTCCATCAATGTCAACATTGCCTAAAGGAGAGATTTAACAGGCAAAATGCTCCTTCCTTCACCTGCCCCTCTGAGCTTTCTGTCTGATGGGCTTTTACCTGCAGGCTCCTCCTCCCACTCTCTCCCAGAAGATGAAGACAAGAACTTGATTCATTTTTCAGATAATGTGTTAAAGGACTTGATCTATAAAATCAGAGATCTTGTAGCAGGTGCAACACAAATGTGGATCTTCTGTGCTACTGCTCTGCCCCATCTCCATAGATGGAATGAGGTATTTTGGAGCAAGAGATGAAATTTCTTTCCAAAGCCTTTCTCTTCTCTTCTCCTCTTCCTTTCCTTTCCTTGAAATTTCCTTTCCCATTTTCTCTTTCCTTTTCCTAGGACTTTACTCCTCAAATTAAAGAGCAGAAACAGAGGAAACACCTGTGGGAGTTGGTGTGGATGTACAGGTACCCCTGCACAGCTCCTCCAGTTCCTGAGGGGTTTTTTGGAGTTCCCTGGCAGTTTTCCCACAGCAATTAAAACCCCAGAGAAACAGATAAGGCAGGATGATGCTGCTGTGGGGGTTTTTCAAGTGTGTCACAAACCAGAAGTTGTAAAAATCACGTGAGGTTGGGGAAGGTTTTGTTTCTTTTTTTCAGTTGAACTGTCAATCCAAGATCAGGGACATGAGGAAAAGCCTGGGAGTGAGGCACTAAAAAACCTGAATTCATTGATGTTGGAGTGCCAAGCAGAGGTTCCTTGCTCTGGAGTCACACCCATCTCACCTGCTGTGGAGCCCTGGAAAATGAGAATTTCAGATTTCTGTGCTGCACAGAAATCTCTGCTATTCTGACCCCCATGAGAACACTGCACTGACCTGAGGCGATGGAGAAGCTTCCAGAATGGAATGGCAGAACTGGGATTGTGGGTGTGGAGTTTGGATAGAAGTGTGTGATATCACGGGGTGGGAAATCAGAGTTAAGGGTTTAGAAGACAGTAATGGATATAAAGCAAGATGGAGGTTTTAGAGTGGAGCGCAGTCCTTCTTCATCTTCTCCCTCACCTCCTTCTCCATGGGTTTGGGTGGTTTCGTCTAATTGGATAAAAAGTCCAGGTGTTTGGTTATTGGGTTAAAAGTAAAAATGATTTAGGTGTCATTTCTTAATTGGACAGTTTATCCTTAAAAGGCCTTTTAGAGAGGGAGATGGGGCTCCATTTTCAGTTTGTTGGAGTGAAGTGCTGCAGAACTCAGGGTTTGTGAGACTGTGACATAAGTAAGAACTAACAAACATCTGAGCCCCAACAAGAAATTCCGTCTGGTGCATTTAACCCTGACCCTGGAAGAAAAAGAAGATAAAACCCCAGGACCTGCCAGCTGCCCAAGGGTCTCAGCAAGGCCCCTGCACCAGGAATTCCCTCTGGGAATGCTGCCTGCTCCTGATTTAACTTCACCCCACGTCTGCCCTGCTGAGGGACAGGGCTGAGGCGTCTGTCCAACCCAAACGTGAAGAAAAGCAAACCCCACCCGAGGAAATGCAAACCCCACCCGAGGAAATGCAAACCCCACCTGGCTGCCTGAGGAGTGGGAGCCTCTCCGTGAGCAGCCCAGGATCCCTCCCTGAGCCCCACAGAGCAGAGGAAGGGTCAGAGTGGCCTCTCCAGTGCAGCCTGGGGTGAGAATATGGGCTGGAAATCCAAAATCAGCATGGCCACAAGAGTGCATGAGCTGGAAGTGAATTAAGACAGAAATGAAAAGATTTCTAGCTCTGTGAGCAGCAAAATGTCAAAATGACTGAATTATGAGGGAAAAAACATACAACATCCTTGCTTGAAGTGGAAGGGATTAGTGCTGAAAGGCCAGAAATTCCCACTCCAACCTCAGCTCCCTGGAACTGCTGCTTGTCCCATGTTTATCCCTCACCCAGAGCCCCTGCCCCTCTCACCAGAGTCTCATTCTCCCCCTGTCAGTGTGTGCAGGGCTCAGGGATCTCCCACTCCTGATGAGCCCTTGGGCCACCAAAGCTGTCACCCCTGCCCCAGGAACCACCCAGCACCAGCTCTGACAGAGGGCACAGACAGAGCTGCACTAAAAACATGTAAAAATCAATGTATTGTGAAAAGAAAGCATAGGCACAGCTGACTTTCAAGCTGCTGCAATTTTACCAAAGAGTAGCTGCTCTTTGGAAATAAATGCCAGTGTGACAAGTGGGACAGGAAAAATAACATTTTTCCATTTCCCTCTCAATGAGTGTGCTTTACAGTTCATCAATCCAGCATATGCACAGCTCTTCCCAGGTGTAATTCTGATTCAAAAGATCAATTCCTTAAATTGATCTGTTAGAAAAACTGTTTTATTGTTTTACCAGCCCTTTCTCCCCAAAATGAAAGAAACCTGGGGCTACACACAAACTCAGGAGAGCTGGAAATAGAACTCTTCACTTTCAATCGTGGATATGATAATCAGTTCTTATTCACTTTAAATAACCATTTTTCTCCCCCTCCTAAGTAAAGAAGAGCTGGTCTCTTTCCACGTTTGCAAACAGGAAAAGCTAGGAGGCAAAGCTAAAGAAATCCATAGGAAATATCAATACTTGGAATAACTTTCCTTTGCCTGTACTAGTGGGTCTGTGTTTGGCTGTATGACTGCTCAGAGCTTTGGTGAGTCAAGCAAAGAGTTGGATCATGAAAAATGCTTGAGATACCCAGCAAACAGGAATTTATCCTTTAGCTGGAACCAGGTCAGCATTAAAAACCCCTCCTGCTAAAATGCCAAGTGCTCAGCTGAAGGATGGAAACACAGAAAGAATGGTGCTAACTCACAGCTCCTAAAAATAGCTGTATTTTTAAAAGGGTATTTATGTGGAGATAAAGGCAGGGCTGGGCTGCTGTCCTCTCACTCTGTCACTCCCTGCACTCTGCCCCAGCCATCACCCAGACCTGGAGGGATCCTGCAGCCCCAGCCCTGAAGGACAGAGGCAAAGCTCCTCCAAAGGCCAGGGCTGCAGAACACGAGGGCAGCTTTTCTGTTTCCATTTCCAAATGCTCTCTCCGTGCCTGTGGCGAGAGCTGAGCTCCCAATTAACCCCCCATGACCTGCACCTCCATTTCTGACAGAGAGCAGAGCCAGAGCAGCACTGCAGAGGTGGGCAAAGGGAAATGGCTGCATTCAGAGATGTCCCTGGGCAGGGCTCTGTGCTGAGCTGCAGCCTGAAGCCATCCCAGCCAACGAGCAGCATCCACCTCCCCTCCCTGCTCTCCAGACAGCTTTTCCCTGGGGCATGAACTGGCACAAACAGCACCCTGGGAATGTTCTCCCAAGAAGGAACTGTGTTGTCTTATTTATCAAAGGTTCTATTATCACTCTGGTGTAAGGATTCTGTACCACCAGAGTTTCATACCTCCTCAATGCATTCTGTAAGCAGCTCCTCTAAGCACTGACTGCTCCTGGTCCTTGCAGTAACCATCTGACTCCCGTTCTCACCAATCCACTCTTTTATAACACTCTTCTTATTGGCTACAGGTGTGGCCTGTTAACATCAGGCCTGCTCCTGATCTTTAGTAATTGGTTCAGCTGCAACTCTTTAGGGGATAAGATTGCATTCTGTACCACCTTCACTTACCCATCCTGTATCCCCGTACAAAACTGCTCTGCTGGATACACTGAGAGGGGGAATCAGCTTGAACTCGCTGTGGGAGGAGCAAGGACACAGCCCACCTTGGGCAGTCTGGGGCTCAGTGCTCCCAGTGGTACCAAACTGCCCAGGGAGAGGGGCTGTGCCTCTCTTTGTAAAGAGTTCCTGATGTGAGCAGTAACAGCCAGCAGAGCTTAAGCCCAATGTTGAAGTAAAACAATTATTTTTTACAGTTAAGATATTCAGAATGAATCATGAGGTATGAGAAACACCTGCCCGTGTTCAGTGATGGAGACCTGTGGCACCAAAAGCTGAGGTAATGCTGGAGGAAATCCCCTGGGCAGCAGGGCAATGGAATGGGAGGCTCTGAACCAGCACTCTGCCCACAAACTGGGCTTGTTTTAGCCCAAAATGGGATTCCTTTGTACTTCTGCAAAGCAGGTGCACACTCTGCCCAAATCCCAGCTGTCTACGTGATGCCATGGTGGGGCAGAACATCAATTTACACAAATACCCAGAACATGCAGGGGTCAGGTCCTTGCAGGGTGTGCCCAGCACCTCATCCTTCCAAGCCAAGTGTGATGTGCAGGTGTGTGCCCTACAGAAACCCAGGAATGCACAAACTGCACTTTTGTAATTTACATTTATTCTAAATGTGCAAACTTGTAATTTACATTTACTCTAAATGTGCAAACTCCCACTGCCCAGGGGTGGCAGGAGGTCCTTCCCCAAGAACTCTGAAGGCATTTTTATCATATCCACCAAAGCTCCATCTGCCTCTCACAGCTTGCTGAGCTTTACAGAACCAGTTCCTTGGGACAGGACTCCCACTCAGTGTGGGCTCCAGCCCCAGTTACAGATTCTCTGCTTTACATTCACCTATTCCCTATTAAAATTAAGATTACCTGTCAAAATCACCTATTAGCTCATCACCTATTAAAATTTGCACATTGTTTGCTGGGACTGTCCTGCCCAAAGTGCCCCAGAGCTGTCACCTCTGGCCCTGTGTGTCCCCACAGACTGAACAATGATTGTGGAACAGAATATTGACATTTCTGTGGTGCAGATCCTTGCGACTCCACTTGAACTCAGCTGCTCTGCAGGAATTCTCACTTGCAGCCACGTTTGTGGAGCTCTCAGAATTCCACCCAAGGGTTTGGAGAGCACTGCCTTGGACACCTGGCACCCTGCACAAACCCACAGCAAGCTCTGAGACACAAGTCCAGTCTGCTTCCATTCAAGTCCATAAATGCCCCATCAATTACAGAGCCGCCCAGCAGAATTAAGTTGCATTTTGGCTGTTCCACAGCTCTGTCAAAAATCAGTAGCAGGTTCCCACACATTAGCAATTGTCTAAATCATTCCTCTCTCCTCCAAGATCAAAATTACATTAACTTGCACTGCTCAGGCTTCTGTTTTCCCCATCCCCATAAAACAATTAATTACATGTTGGAGAGAGTTCCTTGGCCCACTCTCCTGAAAGCTTTTGTATTCAGTTTATCCAGATGTGCTGCTTGGACAGGTGCTCTTTGTCTTGTGGAAAGCACAACAGAAAATATTACTCTGTAAGAAGTGACAACATTTCCTCACCTGCCTTCCAAAGCACAAGAAATGAGCTGAATTCCCCTTTTCTGCCTTTGGTGACAAATTTACCAGCTGCAATTAATGCCATTCAAATTCTTTCTGCATTAATAACTCAAATATTGCCCTGTGATTGCTGTGGCATGGATTTGCAATGCTCTGCTTATCACGGGGAGCAGCTCCTGGATGATGCATGCCCAGAGTCACCTGCCTCTCCTCCACGTGCTGCACTTGGGTTTTTATAGGTGCTCACATCACCCTGAGCCACTTAGATAACACAGCAGCTTTTATTTGATCACAGCAGAGCCACTGCTGCTCAGAAATTAATAATTACCATTCCTCAGCCCAGGTTAATCCCTAACCAGAGCACTGCAGGTCACAAACCACCTGATCCATGTGGGTTCCTGGGATTCTGTCTCAGAAATCTGAACTTGAGACCATTCAGATGCACCAAGACTTCAGGGCTGGCTTGTGGCAGAGGAAATAAAACCCTCCTTGCACTGATAAATCAGGATTTGTTTCATTATTATTTAGATCAGATGACAAAATGAATGGTGGGTTGAATTTTAAGGGAATTGAAGCAGTAACTGGGTCTGTTCTGGTTCAAGGGCACCAGAGGCTCCATCCCTGGCTGAGGACAGAGCAGCTCCCTGGAGCTGGGGAGGATTCCTGGTGATGGCAGCACCTCCATCCCACTCCTGGGGCTGAGCCACCTCTGCTCCCACACACACATCCCTCCTGAAATCTTCATTCTTGTGTCCCTTTTGTTCCACTGGAACACCAACTCCCTTTTCCACAAGAAAACAAGGAGCACTGCTTGTACAGGACACACACTGTACTGTTCAAATTATCATCTCATTTTTTGCATCTATGTTCCAAAAAGTTGCCTTTCCCTGCACAGAACCCCCTGAATGCCTGATAAAGCAGTGCATTTTTAGCTTTTCTAATTTTCCACGTGCATCAACACTAAATGGAACCTTCTGCAAGAATTAAGCCTGTTTTGTAGCACTACATTTTCAAGTTCTCAAGGTCTCCTGAGTGGGAGTGAGTGCAGAACAGAGGATTTTCCACGAGACCAGCAGAGCACTTTAATGGGACTTTAGAAGGCTGAATAATTCCCCCAGCCAGGGACACTGGGGGCTCTGAGCAGGGCTGGCTGTCTCCTTCAATTATCTGTTCAGCTGTGGCATTTCACACTTCATATTCCTGCTAAATAAAGAATTTCCCTTCAGATGCCACAGCATCTTCCTTTAATGGCACAGCTGATGCACTCACTGCATTTTTAACTAAAACAGCCCTGAACCAACACTCAGCCCTCTTCAAACCTATCAAAGTTCACACCTGAGCCTCAATTTTTGCCTTGAAATTTTTTAAAGATTTTTCTCCATCTCAGGAGTTTCAGGCTAATTCATTTATGAGGATAAACATGAAATATCCAGCCCTGAGAGCGGGCAGGACAGACAGGCTTTGCTGAGGACTCCAGCACTGAACTGAATGAATTTGATCCCACTCTGAAACAGTAAAACTTCTTTTGAAGTCTTGTATTTGCTGTTTTATCTGTAAATACCCATTGATACATACATATAATGCAGTTCTCCCTTACCTGGGCAGGCAAAGTTTTGTACTACAGGTTGGATAAAATATTTAAAGTGTAAATATCTTTCAGATCTTCATACTTTTTTTTTTTTTTTTGTATTTCCAGGAACAATTTCACTAGCCAGATGTGTGATTGCCTGAGTGTAACTGTAATTGTTACCTCTGTAAAGCAGAGTAATTGCCTGTGGCTCCTGTTGCAGCTCTTTGCCACCTGAGCACACACTCCTGAACTCCAAACCACCCAAATATCCACATTATTCCTCCCTGCAGTGAGGCCCAGAGGAAGGATGACCTTCTGCAAAGCAGTTGGTGGCAAAGGAGGGCAGCTTGGCTCAATGATAAAGACTCAGGGCTTAAACGATTCCCTTCAGTCCCTCAGGAGATCTGAGCTCTCCCCAAACCTCTCTCTCCTCCCTGCTCCAGGTCCGGATTTCTTCCAGAGCCTTGTTCCAAGCTGACATTGCCTCTTCCACTCCTTGGTGCTCTTTTCCTCTCCACCTTTTCCATTCTCTGTTAACCCCCAGTGGAGGAATAACCTGAACCCTGTGGGTGAAAACATTGACCACCCAAATTCCAGTCAGCCCTGGGTCTGCTTTTGCTCCCCCTGAAAATGCAGAGGGAAGCCTTGCAGATAACATTTTAGAGAAGGGCTGAGAGGGAAAGGAGAGGTGTGGAGTAAAGAACAAAATGAATTTCCCTGTGCTGCCCAACATGTGCCAGATGCAGTTCCCTCAGGAACAGGCCTGGATGTGGGGCAGGCTTGGGCAGAATCCCAAATCACACAGAGGTTTTATGGCCTCTGGCATCACACAGTGAGCCCTGAGTTAAAGCTCCCAGGCACAGACAGCACGTGCAGCTCTCCCTGCAGTCTGGAGAAACCCAGGGCTGAATTCCCAGAACTGCCCTGCCCTGCCCCATCAGGCAGTTCACTGCTCTATCAAATACACTTCTGGCTTCATTTCAGCCCCAAAGCTGCTAAAAGTCACCCCAAACCCAACAGAGAGCAGTAGCTGATGAGGCAGAAGCAGAATCCCAAATCTTCATTGCTGCCAAAACATCTGCAGCTTCCTCACATGAAGGTTTTGCAAGCTTGCTCACCATAACATAAAGAATTTAATAGCCTAGAAATCACATAAGATAGAAAATCACTGCTTTATTGTTATAGCATAAACAATCTCTGCAATCCTACCATCTCTGGCTGCATTTGGATGATTGTTTTCACATCACATCTGGAGCTGTGGCACTAAGGAACTGAAAGCCCACGTGGTTACAGGAGCTGA
Organism: Melospiza georgiana; assembly: GCF_028018845.1. NCBI lineage: Eukaryota > Metazoa > Chordata > Aves > Passeriformes > Passerellidae > Melospiza > Melospiza georgiana. Next base: position 20,761,633 of record NC_080440.1, on the reverse strand, counting down.
CATTTCAATACTGCCTTGATAGAATTTCCAAACTGCTCTTTGGACTCTCCAGCTGTGCTTGGGAATACTGGAGGAGGAAGGAGGGACTCTTTGAAGAGGGGAACAGATATAAAACCCATGCAAGGGCTGGGAAAAGCAATTATCTCAATGTCTCAGCTGCAAAGTACCAGAATCATTTTTTCAGGGGGAAAACCTATTCAGGCACTGCGTGGGTTAAAAGGAGGATTATTAAATAGCAGGGAAATTAAAGCAAAGGCAAGAAAGAAATGTCTCTTGCAGGGTTATCTCCCAGCCCTGGGAGCCTCAGGGAGAGCTGAAATCCTGCACAGCACCAGAGATTAAAGGGGAAGGTTTAGCACCTTTTGTTGCTCAATATTGATCTGGCTGAGCGCTGAACAGGGGTAATTTTCAGCAAATGACTGTCCTGAGCTGCAGAACACAAAATGAGGGGATGCACACACCTCCTCCTGCCTGCCCACTGCCTTTGTTCCCCACAGCCCCCGGACTGATGCATTACACAGCTAAGCAGATGCTAAAACTGGTTTTAATTTTGCCTGGAAGACAGATTGCTGTGTGCGGAGTGCTGAGGGGAGCAGGGTTGCGTTTATATTGAAATGATGGAGTGAAATTCAGCAGCTGCCCAGGCAGTCTGTCAGCCCCTGTGCTACTGCAAGCAGCCAGGAAGTCAAACACATGCACAGCTTTCCTTTCCACAGCCAAATTAAAGAAAAACAATCAACAAACCAAGCCCAGAGCAGGAGGCATCACGTGCAGAGCAGCCAGGACCCCTTTTGGGAAGGGAATTATCAATTCACATCACTCTGTCCACCTGCTAACAGGGCTGAGCACTAGAAATGTAAAATAAGTGGAGCTGCTTGGTGTTTGAAAGGGGAAACAGGGATGGGGGACAGGGAGAAACTGAGGGGGGGAATAAAAAGCAATGAGATTTCCAAAACTCACCCATTATTCCCTGCAGGTCAGCAGAAAGCAAAGTGCTCCTAGGAGAGCTCTTATTTCCATTCCCTTCCTCTATCAAGTTCTTAATAGATTCAAACTTCAATTTATTTCTTTTTTTTTTTTTTTTTTTAATTTTTAATTCTTCCTTCAAAGGCAATTTTGGGTAAATAATTCAAAAGCCTGTGAGCTGTGTGGCTGCAGCCAGGCTGGGGAGGCAGAGCTGGAAAGCTCTTTGGAACCTCCTGTCAGCTTTAAACATCACGTCTGAAATTAAGCACGTTTACTATAATTAAACCAGATTATCAGCCACCTGTGCTGAGGGCTTTAGCAAGGTGCTTGGCCAGGGCACCACGCTCCATCAGAGCAGCAGAGGAGTGAGCACATCCACAGGAGGCTGCGGATGCAGAGGGGAGAGAGGGAACTCAGCTGGCAGCTCCTGGAATTGCACAAGGTGCTGATTTCATCGAGGTCTGAGTGTACCTGGGAGGGAGAACAGCCACACACAGAGCTCATCAGCCTCAGGCCCACTGCTGGGCAGCCCTTCACAGGCAAAAACTCCTTAAACATGCCGAAAACCATCCATTTTTGTGGCCTACATCATATAAGTGTGTATATATATATCTATATGTATGTGTGTGTGTGTGTATATATATATACATACATACACACACATATATATGTATATTTATGCATTACATACAATATAAAATACATATATTACATATTTATATGTGTTTTCTATAAGTATATATATTCTTTTTAGCCCAACTTTGGAGTTGCTTTGTCCTTGAACACCCTGGTTTTGTGACAAGCCAAGGTGAGTTATTTGGAGTTATATCCTTGAACACCCTGTTATTATGTCCTTGAACACCCTGTTTTTGTGACAAGCCAAGGTGTTTCCTGAGAGCCACCTCTCCCCTCCCAGCCAGGTTTTTGGTGGTTTCAGGGACTGAGGATCTGCTCCTAAACCTGCTTAGAGGAGCTAAGCACCACGGCACAAAATGAGGTTTTCTCTCCATTAGAGCACCCAGCTGGGAGGTTTGCTGAGGCATTCAGCACATCCCAAATCCAATTGCTTAAGCAGCTTTGCTGGGATCTTGTCTGCTGCACTCCCTGTGCTCCTGCCCTGAGCCACACAGGCACAATCAGAGGGTGCAGAGGAAAAGCTGGAAAAGCTTTCCCTTGGAGCAGGGAATGTTCCTCTGGGACAGCACCCTGAATTGAATCCACACCTGGAATGCCTGAAAGCTAAAAGAGAAAAAATCAGCAGAAGAGAGACAGCACAAAATTGGCCAAGTGTGTAGAAATTGTTACCTGCAGACAAGAAAGAGGATTTTCTACTCATCCTGTTAAAGCAGTTCCTCCAGCTTTGGGCAGCCCAATTGGTTTCTGCTGGTGTCTGCCCAGCTCTGCACAGACAGAACAGACCAGACCACAAACTACCTCATGTGAGAAATATCTCATTGCTACTGGAGCAAGAGCTGCAATGTTTGCTTTATTTTGAAAATAAAGATAACTGAAAACTGTAGCAGAATGATTCCAAGAGCCATCAGTTTGAGGGCACACTGTACCATTTTCCAGGTTCACTGGTTTTCTCCTGAGAGCAAATGTGAAATCCTGGTTGAGTTAGTGGGAGTTTCCCCTCTGACTCTCAAGGGCATCAAAGCAATCCCTTAAATTGCATTTTCATTCACTTGAACCACATGTAAATAACAGGTTTGTTCAGAGATGGACCTGACAGAAGAGTGATCACAGCAGCTGTCAGGAGCAAAATTCCTCCCTGCTCCTCATTCCCTGTGCAGACACAAATAGCATGGACAGACTTCACAGGGCACCACAAATGTCCTGGCAGAGCCCTCCAACCTTGGCATAAATGTGCAAGCCAAGGAAATTCACACAGATTTGTGCAAGTTTCAACTTTAAAAGTGGGGATTGGTTGATTTTTGTTGGGGTTTTCCCCCCTTTTTTGTGTTTGGCTTTTTTTCTCAGTGTCAAAGCAGAATACTGCACCTTTCCAACACAAACCCATGAAACAACCAAACCAGCACTTCCTCAAAACATTTAACTCAGTTTCTAATTTAACCTAGGGCTTGATCTGAAGTTTTGAAGGTATTTTGAATACTCTGCACTGTTTGGAAATGGCATCAGTTTGACCTCTGCACTCCATGCAATGTAAAATAGATCACAGGAGAGCACTGATGCAATCCCCAGCTTCTGTCCAGACCTCCTGGCCAGACTTCCCAGAGCTCAGAATCTCTTTCTGTCTTGCTTTCTGCTTATACGCAAACACTGAACCACAGTGTTTGGGGAATTTGAAGCAAGAGAAACTCCCACCATGCTGTCTTCCAGAACTCAGAGAGGCTCTAAACATCAGGAATTAGAAATCTAAGTCCTCATCTCCATGAAAGAACTCACTCTACAATATTGAAGATTTTAAAAATAGACAATTAAATCAACACATCACCACATCCATTATCACGGGCACAGGATACCAGACTGGTTTGGGATAAAGGGATCTTAAAATCATCTTGTTCCCCCCCTGCCATGGCAGGGACACCTTCCACTACCCCAGGTTTCTCCAAGCCCTGTCCAACCTGGTCTGGAATATTCACAAGCTGTTTAACTGTAGAATACAATAAAAAATAACCCCAAAGACAGAAGCTGCATTGCTGTATTTTTGTTTAGCTACCAATGATGATAAACTTTACAGCCAGGATGTGCTTCAGCAGTGCTGAACATCAAAATGGTTTGAAATTTGTATTGATCATTCTATGAAATCACACAGGCTTTAACTGCCCACAGAAACAGTAGAAGTAAACATTAACATTATCCTCACTGGGTGCCTTTTATTCCTGCCCTTTTCAGGGCACCTTGGAAACTCCAGCTGTAGGAATGGATGGGAAGGGGGTGCTGAACAAAGCAGCAGAACCTGTGCTCTGGGAAAGCTCCCTCCCAGCCCAGCAATCCTCAGGAAAAGTCAATGGACAAACCACATAAATATTTGATAGCAACATAACAAACTGCCTCAATACTGCAAGGGTGAGGGGAAAGAATTAAAAAATCCAGGGCACATGTGAAGCTCTCTGGTAGATAAGTCATGTCCTGATATCAGCCATCTGGGATCTGAACCCTGGAGCTGCCCCTCAGCTGGACAGCATTTGTTGCCTGAGCTGGTTAATTAGAAGGATCTCCAGCTTGAAGAGGAGAAAACACTTGAAAAATATTTGCCAAAGAACCACAAGCCTCAGTTTGAGACTTTTCCAGAGCCTGTCTTCCATTCAAGAACTAACAGAGTTATGTTTATTTGCATGTGAATTGATTATATTAAGGCTTTTGCAGCCTCTGCAAGGAATTACTTTGTGACACATTGGTTGGAGGGGGAAAAAAAGCTTCAGCAGCAGCAAATTCCCCAGACAAACCACAGATTCATTCAACAGAAGTAATTACTTTAGCAAATGTTGGTGGATTTTAATGCCAAGAGGAGGATTCCAGGTACTTTTAAAGCTTGTCAGCCCAGCTGATACCCAGAAACATCTTTAGTCAGTGTGATGTAACATTGACACAGCACTTAATCAGAAAAATAGGCTGTTTCTCCAACAAAGGGATTTTAACAAATGCCACATTTCATTTTTATTAATATATTCCAAGCTGATGTCATGTGGTCTCTAGATTTCCCCTGGAGATACAGATTTGAAAAGTCCAGAGGGAAATGATAATTCTGTACACTGCTTTGTTGACATATGAGCTCTGAAATTACCATTGGAAAAAAATCCCAAGGTCTGCAAAGATAATTTCACAACCCAGAGTGCTCCAAGCCCTGTGCTGAAGAGTTCTAAAAGCTTTTTGAAAGGAAAGTTATAAAGAATGTATGACCAGCACAGATTTGGGCCACTTTTTAAGGCCATTTTTTAAAGCACTGAGCAAAGTTCATCTCCCTTTTTAATGAACTCCGACTGTTTGGACAAAATGTTTCCCTCCCTTCCCTCCCAGCAGAGTCAGACACAGTGAAATTCATCTTCTGTGCTTTGATAGACGTGAAAAATTAGAGACAGAGATGGAAAAGGCCGAGACTTCCTCCAGGTCTCTTGTTTTCTTAGCAGTCCATCTGTTCCAGACACATCTGGACATCAGCACCCCAAGGACACGGATGGCTCCTTTCTCTGCCTTCCCTGAGAAATCAGGGACACAGCTCCTTTATTAATGGCATCATTAGGCAGGGCAGGGAGCAGGCACAGAGCAGGACTGAGCTCCCAGTCAGTGGAAGCACAGGAGCCCTGGGAGCTGATGCTCGGAGCACAGGGCAGGTCAGCACTCACCCGGCTGGGAGGGACAGCGGAGCAGCGCTTTGTCATTCCCTCAAAGGGGAACAAAGTCAGGGAAGGTTGTCCTCTCCTCTGCTCAACTTATTTGTTTGCACTTTGGAAAGCTCATCTTTACCCTGCCCCAGAATTCCTGTGGAGAATCAGAGAGCCCGGGAACTCACTCCTTCAGAGCCCAAATTCAGGTCACTGACAGCCACCCAGCAGCAGATGAAAATGGCTATAAAATTATTGTATTAATGTCCATGTCTTAAAGGCCTTCTGAGTGCTCATCTCCAGGGCTTCCTAATTCATTATCTGAACTACTCAATGAACACACCCCAGCACCAAACCATCGACACCTCAGTGTACTTAAAATACAAACCAGGGGATTTCTCCTCCTCCAAACAGCTTCACACCATTGAGCACTCAGTAGGTACCCTCGGGTGCTCAGAGCTTTCCCTAAGGCTCTTAAATGCCTGAAACACACTTTTCTTCAAAGTCAGAGGAAACGATCAAATATTGATACAAAACTGTAAGCCTGCGAAGCTCATTGAACAATTGAACAATGCTATGAAACACAAAGTATCAGATACAGAAATAGCTTGCAAAAGGGTTTTTTGGGTGTGGTTTTTCTTCCCTTGGGGTTTTTTGGGGTTTTTTACCTGGTTTAAGGAAGCAGCTGAACAGCCACATGCCTGCTATGTGATGTTTGATGTCCGAGTCCTCCCTGAAGAGCACTGGGACTTGTATTAACATGGAACCACAGAATCCCAGACAGGTTTGGCTGGGCAGGGACCTCAAAGCCCATCTCATTCCACCCCCCTGCCATGGGCAGGGACAGCTTCCACTGGACCAGGCTGCTCCCAGCCCTGTCCAGCCTGGCCTGGAACACTGCAAATGTGCAATTTTAATTCTGGATATCTCTGCATGAACACCCAGCCCCATCTTTGCTTGAAAGGGCACACACAGCACAGGCATTCAGTGGAGTCCACTCCCAATTTCCATGAAAACTCCAGTGTTTCCATGGTTTGGAGGAAATGGCCCTGCCAAACTATTTTTATGTGGATTCTTTTCCTTATCTCTGACCATGGATTGTTACAGTCACAAACCAGCGTGTGGGGACAGAGAACACAGGACAGCACAGGCACAAAAACATTTACAAAGTGTCATTTACACCCTTTCCAGCATAATTTTTCACTCTCCATCCCATTGTTATTCCTGAGGAATACCAACAAGACAGGCATTAATGGGATTAGTCTCCCTTTAGACCTGGATTTCAGCTACTGTGCAAAACTCAAATCATCTGAGCAACAAATCTGCTCAAGCACTTAGACTGTGCAGGTGGAATAACCTGCAAAATGCACTGGTTCCAGAGCCTGGAAAGAGGAGAAACAACTTGGGACAAGTCTTTCAAGAGGCTGCCTTTATGGTTTGTGTTCTTCTGCATGTGTTTGTTTTAAAGAAATTAACACTGGAAATTTTAAAGAATTAACCTTTGGAAAGCAGTCAAGTATTTATCTGCATTTGATGGCCCCTTTCCTCCATGAGTGTTTGCTACATTAACTTGAAAATACAGTCAGTGAAATTCTACCATCAGGTCTTTGTGTCCATGGCCAGAAAAGCCTCACAGCTGAGCACTCCAAGGCCCCTTGTGGAAAAGTGCTTAAATTCAGGGCTGTGTGCCCACTACAGCAGCAGGGCTAGGCTCTCCTAAAGAGTCAGATTAAGCAGTGTGCCTGGCTTTCACTAATTTTAAAACAACAAGAGATAATTTCAAATGGGTAACAATGTACCGAATAGATTGATCTGCCCCAATCTCATTGATTTGGTGAATAATTCACTCTTGCTTAAACATGGAAGAGGATTAAGCCATACAAAAATCTGCTGATACAAACACACCTACCTGTGCAAAATCCCTGTGCAGCAGTTGCAGGTCCTTTGTGGACACCCAGCAGTTCCAAGGAAATTGGAATTGAGCTTTAACCCTAAGCTGAACACACAAGACTAAAAATATGCAATTTAACACATAATGTCTCCTAATTTTATTGTGAAACTTCTGTTAAACCAGCTTCTATTTCTTAGGAACACAATAAACCCCACAATAGCAGCCTGGGGGCTGTCTTGATGGGTTTTATAAAGGCTTTTTTATGACTGGATCTGCCAATAGCTATTTCTTCTGTGCCCTTCTTCCCAAAGGCAAGCAGGGCTTGCTCTTAGATAAGAGGATCCAAAGCAAAGTACAAATGTGCCTTTTATCTTCCCAGAGGCATCAGCAGCTCAGCATCTCCTTCCCACAGCTTCCTCTGAAGCTGCCTGGATCCCTCGGCCACGGGAGCGCTTCCCAGCTGGACCCTGAGATAATCATGGAATCATTTCCCAGCATCACAGAGCCCCAGAATGGCTTGGGTTGGAACAGACCTTAAATCTCACCTTGTTCCACCCCCTGCCAGGGGCAGGGGCACCTTGAGCTGGGCCAGGCTGGTGCCTCCGGGCTGGCAGGGCTGGCCCTGGGCACTCACTGCCCCAGCAGTTCTGAGGGGAGAAAGAGCCAGGAACCATTGCAGGGTCAGAGCTGGGACAAACCTTCAGAACACCTGAGACAAAGAGATCCTCACCAGAGCTGTGGGCAGCAGAGGAGCCTGCAGCCACACTGTGCTTTGAACAGGGACATGTGCTGTCCACAAGGCTTGGAACACATTCCAAAGGCTCCTGAGCAGCACAAAGGTTGCACTTTCCCCGGCACTGGGCTCCCTGTGGGCTGAGCCTGCCCAAAGTTTTGGAAATGCCTCTTGCTCTGGCCCAAGGAGGCATCCAGGCTGCAGGCAGAAGAGCAGGATCAGCCTGTGCCCTGTCATGGGGGCACAACGTGCTGGCACTGCCGAGCTCTGAGCCCGGGCTGTCCCCAGCCCTGCCCCTGCCCCGCTGCCGGCACTCTGCGTGTCTCAGGTGCTGCAGGAGCACACACCACCTCAGCTCAGCCTCAGTGCTCCAATTTCCTAAATCCTAATTTCTTAAACCTTAAAACCTAGGGAGTGCTGATTTCCAAGATCTCCTTGGAAAGATGGCTTTACTTGCCATCCAAACACAGTGAAGTGGCTCTCAGGAAGGTGAATGGTGACACAAGCGTGGCTGCGATTCAGCCCTCAGTGTCCAAGAGGACTCCCGTGTTAGAAAACCAATTTATGTGAAAATAAATGGCTTTCAGGAGAGCTGAACCAGAATGCTCTGTGTCAGGATGTAATTCCCCTGTGTAATTCCCAGCCACAGAGCTCTCCCTGTGCAGAGCAGCCCCATCAGAGCATGAAAGTGGCCCCCTGATGCCATGCAGGAATATCATTCCTTGCTCTGGTACCACAGCTAATGAGAATTCATTGAATGCAAAATGCCATGCACACTGCTGAGACTTTTCCAGAAGGCCAAGGCAGGTGTGACTAACTCAGGAGCATATTTAATTGTTAATTGATCAGCTTGCAGCTCCACACCCCATGCAGCACCCTCAGCATGGAAATGCAGCAGCTCAGGCTGCCCTGCCTTGCCCACCTCCAGCTCTGCTCAAGTGTCATTAACCAGCCAGCAAATAGGAACGTGAGGAGCTTTGATTTTATTTTAATTTATTTGTCTGTTCCTGCAGTTGTCACGAGAGCCTCATTAAGCAGCTCTGCCAGCCCTGCCTCCCCCAGCAGTGGTGAGCACAGGAAACCCCCCAGCAACCCAAGCCCTCTTCAAACACCTCACACCCTCGATCCCTGTCAGGCAGTTAATTATACCCATGAATTATTGTCTCTGCTAAAGATGACTGAACGTGTGACACTTTGCTTACTGCATGAATTCCTGCTGGTTTTATGATTACTGTCAAAGAAAATGATTAATAGGTAGACATTGCATCAAGGACAGCAACAACACAGCAAGAATTAGAATCTATACTTGTATAGCAAAATTAATTCCTGTAAGGAAAGGAATAAAACTTTTACCAGGCATTTAGGCAGAAGACAGTTTCCTTAAAATAATTTCCCACCCCCGTTTTCATACTATGATCAATCCCCAGCACAGATGTTACTGACATGATTCATAAGCTTTACATTGATCAGTACTTACCAATTCCTAAAACGTCATCTGACTCCTTCTGGAAAATGCATGATCTTGTTAAAAGCAGATAAGCTCAGAGCTTTATGTTCTCCCTACCTAATTTGCTTTGCTGTCGACAGTAAAGATAATTCTGTTCAAGCCGAAGAGCAGGGAATGCTCCCATTTAATTTATTTCTTTGTACATTCAGAACAAAAAGACCCAAGCTCATGGGCTACTTCAGGAGTTAAAAAATATCAAAACTACAAACAACTGAGTAATTGAAGGACAGCAGCAGCAGCACCCTTTCAGAGCAAAGCCTGAATGCCAATTTCTAACTCAGTCTGAGGAGACAAGGAGCAGCAATGGAAGCAGCAAAAATCTCAAACTAATTCTGCCCAAAAAGCTGCCATGGATATTTTTACCACATGCCTCACCTCCAGCAAGCACCGAAGTACAAAAAGCTGCCTTGAACAGAATGAAACTCCTCTACCACTAGACAAACAATTCTACCAGCTCAGTAACCCATGGTTCTGCTCCAACAGGCTCTTTGGAAAGGTCTGTGTAAATAAATAATAAAACAGGCTGTTAACTTCTCTGGACTGCCCTGGATTAGGTTTCTGACGTCTAGGGTTTCAGTGCATGTCATCAGACCCTGCACCCTGCAAGCACAGAGCCTTGGCAGAGTCCAGCCCAGGGCTGCTGAAAGTTTGAGCAAAACTTGATGCAGTAATTTTAATGCAAAGACATTAAAACTCAAAAGAGTGCTGGAAGTTGATTTAATTTTGAGCTACTTAGCTAAGCTGGCTTCTGGTCCTTTCACCTTTCCTTTCAATGGAACAGCAGAACCTTGGATATGCAGCTGGTGTGGGCAGGGAGTGAGGGCAGCTCCAGCCCTCACCCATCCCTTCCACATTCCAGAGTCAGGGATTGGGGGGGACCCCTGGGGGTCATCCAGTCCAACCTCCCTGCCCCAGAACATCTCCTGCAATTATCTGAGCTGCCCTAAAATCCCCACATGGGAGTTCCAGTGCTGCACTGGCAGTGCCTGTACAGGGCAGCCACCCTCACCTCGAGGGTTCTGTACAAAGAAACACTTAAATACCTGCAAATATTGCAAACTCTGGTGCTTTACGGCAACCCTCAAGCAAGGATTAATCTGCAATCACCTGCTGCCTCTGCCAGCCCCTGCCTGTGCATTTTGAGCTTTTATCAATAATAATATAGACTGCAAGACAAGAAGAACACACAGAAGTAAAAGTGGGAGCATTTTAATGAGTGCTCATAACAAAAAAAAAGGCAGGAGGAGCTGATGAAGTTCTGGCCCTCTGCTCTAAGAGGGCTGTAACCCATAACCAGCTGAAGCTCACTGAACCTAAACCAGAAAGCTCTCATTTACATGAACAATCAGATTGAAATAACCCAGCCGTGTAAGCACCCACCCACCCTGCCTGAACACAAGCAACATGTAAATGACTTTTTAAAAAAAAACAATTCCAAGCAGAACCCAGCAGTGTAATTCTGCCCTTGAACAAGCTGCTCCAGGTAGAGGAATTGATGCCACGGTGATTCCCTGCAGCTGCCTGTGCACAGACCAGGCAGAGCAGGGCAGACACTCACCCAAATAATTTTCATTTTAGGATGCAAAATGCACAGGACACGCTCACACACCCCCAACACAGCGTTCTGAGGACATCAAGGTGGTGCCACCCTGGCCATGATTTGTTCCACCGGCACTGGGAGTGCATCAGGCATTCCCCAGCAGCGTGGGGCTGCCAGGCTGAGCACATCTCCCAGCAGAACAAGGCTTAGGGGACAGCAGAACAAAAACAAGGGGACAGCCACAGCCCCACCACACCCAAACAGGCACCAGAAAACCATCCCTGCCTGAGGACTAAAGCTCTGAGATCAGTAACAATGACTTGCATTTGGCTTTGTCTTGTAGCTTCTCAAGTGCAGCCTTTTGCAGTTGACAAAGAAACCCACGTAGAAGCTGAATACAAAGATAGACAGGTTGTGGAGATAAATGTGGATATAGCTGTGTTTGTGGTGCTGGCTTTTCTTTTTAATCTTATAAATGAATTTTTAGTAATTCTCATCGGTGTTTAAGCCATAAAATAGCTACAGAAAATCACACTGGTAACATCTGATCTTAATGAAAGGCGCCAACTCCAGTGCTCCCCACTGTAACAATACATAACAGATATTCTCCTTATCCAGGTGAGCTTCACAAACATTAACCCTGGAGGTGCCAGGAGGAACAGCTGAGGTGGGTGCTGGAGTTGCCATCACAGAGGAAAACTGACAGGCACAAATGAAATATCTGATTATCTACCCCATTATCTCTGCTCACATGTCAGCTGCTGATGTTTGCCCACGAACTCCAGAGCAAACTGTGCCCAGCCCTGGCTCCCAGCCCACACTTTTGCACTGATCCCAGTGTAATTTAGAGCAGTCTGGGTGTTCAGAACATTTATGAACAACCCTCTGCCCAAGTTACACTAAATTTTATGTGCTCCAAGCTTCCAAATTTTATGAGCTCCATCCCAAGCACCCCAGCTCCAGTAGCTGCCCCAAAGGCCAACAAAGCCCAAAGGGGACCCTTTCACTGCTCAGGGTGTTGGTTTTCTTTGATGAAATCACTGCATTGTTCCATCAGTCTTCAGGAAAAAAAAAAAAAAGTCCAAGCAGACAACTAAAAATAAAGTATGACCAAACCAAAATGGAAAATGTTTGTAGCAGAAGGAAAATGAGGAAAGAAACTCCCAGACAGCTCAGACTGAGGACTAATTCTTACTTTTTTCCAGATGTGTGGAGCACTAAGAAGTAACTATTGACTGTTTTCCTCCATTACTTGCACTAGAAGTGGAAGATGCAAGCTGAAAACTATGTGTTACCCTGCTATAAACCCTGTAATTTATTCTCTGTGGGCTGGGATGTGCTGATTCAGATGGCTCCAGTCTCCAACCACTAACCCCCTGCTCAGAGCTGGCTGGCACAGAGACCTCAGCAGGGATGAGCCATTCCCCACTCAGGGTCTGCTCCAACACTTGTTCCTCTGCCTCAAAACTGCCAGGACCGTACAAACAACAGGGCCAACCTGAACATATGGACAAACAATTCCCTGATTGTGCCTTTGCCTGTCCCCCAGCCACGGGGTCACTGAAGTGCAGCTGTAACAGAAATAAAAGGTGAAGGAGCTTTCCCAGTCCTGCTCCCAGGCTTTGCCAGCTCCCTGATTTTGGGGAAGTTTTCCCCCTGTAAGTATCACAAGTGGGGACTCCCAGAGGAGGAGAGCATGGCTTCTTAGTGCCACAGCCCCTCACTTCAGAGGCTTCAGAGGAGTGGAAGGGCAGGGTCACCCTCGACACAAACACTGGGACAGTGACAGGGCAGCATGGAGAGTGAGGAACTCTGCAGGGCTGTGGTGACAGGACAGCCACTGCCACTCGTGCACCTCCTCAGGGCTGGCACACACCCCTGATCCCATCCCAGAAACGTGGGAGACAGAGCTCTGGGCAGGAACACTGAGCAGCCTGGTGCAGGCAGGGACTGCAGCCACCAAGGAGAGCCCAAACCCCAGTGTGGCACGAGCCACTGCTGGGCAAGGGAAGGGACAATCACCCTGCATCCCACCAGTGCCAGGACAGGAATGACAGCTCTCCCCTGGGGCACTGTCCTGGGACTCAGGGATTACCCTGTTCTCTGCTGTAGGGCTGCCAAATCCTGCCCCTCTTGCCCAGAGCAGCTGTGGCTGCCCCTGGATCCCTGGCAGTGTCCCAGGCCAGGCTGGACGGGGCTTGGAGCACCCTGGGATGGTGGAAGGTGTCTCTGCCCATGGCATGGCTGGCATGGATGAATTTTAAGGTCCCTTTCAACCCAGACCATGGTGGGGTTCTCCCCTGCTGTGCCTTGGGAAATAACCTGGCAGTAGTGAGGCTTCCCTGGCTCAGAGCAATGAGCTCTGCAAGGACACAAGTTCCACGTTAAGTGCAACAAGCTCAGCTTTGGCACAACAGCAGAGAAATGCCTTCATCTTTTTAACTTTTGCAACTGTGCTCTAGGAGCTGGCCAACAGCCCCCAGCAGCAAAAACGCACCATTATTTTTAGGCAGTGCAGTGTATTTCCACACTGCTCTCTCCTAAGTTGATTCCAGCACCCCCAGGACTCCCTCAAGCCTGAACCCTTTTTTGTGTTTGCTCTGTAGGCAGCCATGGCCCCACAGGGCTGGGCACAGACAGACCCCACAGACAGCCATGGCCCCACAGACCCCACAGCCATGGCCCCACAGGGCCGGGCATGGACAGGCCCCACAGGGCTGGGTACAGCCATGGCCCCACAGCCATGGCCCCACAGGGCTGGGCACAGCCATGGCCCCACAGGGCTGAACACAGCCATGGCCCCACAGCCATGGCCCCACAGGGCTGGGCACAGCCATGGCCCCACAGGGCTGAACACAGCCATGGCCCCACAGCCATGGCCCCACAGGGCTGGGCACAGCCAGGCCCCACAGCCATGGCCCCACAGGGCTGGGCACAGCCATGGCCCCACAGTCATGGCCCCACAGGGCTGGGCACAGCCAGGCCCCACAGCCATGGCCTTACAGGGCTGGGCACAGCCATGGCCCCACAGCCACGGCCCTACAGGGCTGGGCACAGCCATGGCCCCACAGGGCTGGGCTCAGATGTGGCCCCACAGCCATGGCCCCACAGGGCTGGGCACAGCCATGGCCCCACAGGGCTGGGCACAGCCAGGCCCCACAGCCATGGCCCCACAGCCATGGCCCTACAGGGCTGGGCTCGGACGTGGTCAAGGCCCGCAGGCCTCACAGCCCAGAACAGGCAACAAAGGCTCAGTCAAATATGTTTTCCTAAAGCTGCTGCAGTCCAATGCAAATAAGATCAACCCTAAAGCCTCATTTTCCTTTTGGAGTGGGGCTGTTTTCTCAGGCAGGCACAAATGCCCTCATTCATCAGGGCTGCAGGACAAGTGGCCCAGTGTGTGCAGGCAGGGACGGTGCCCAGGGTGGGCAGGGAGGATCCCAGCAGGGCACAGCAGCACCCAACTCCCTCTGCTGCTCCACAGCACTGCCAGGCTCGCTGGAACCTCCAGCCAGGGCTGCACAGGCTCCAGAGCTTCCCAGAAAAGAGAGGAGACAGAGAGGGAAGGACTGGGATGGATGAGAACCTGAGCCCCAGGTTGGAGTCTCCCAAAACACATGAATAGTTCCAAGGTCTCTGAATTGTGTCACAAAAGCAGCTTAGGGTGGTAGAGAACTTTTTCCACAAAGGAAAACTCATTTTTTTTTATTCTCTTTACCTTCTTGGTGTAGTTGCCAAAGAAAGATAGGAACTGTCAAAGCAACCAAAAACATTCATTGAAAATGCTCTTGTTACTCTGCATCTCACTGCCTGTGAGAGCCACCAACAGCAACTTAGGGTGGTAGAGAACTTTTTCCACAAAGGAAAACTAGTTTTTTTTATTCTCTTTAACTTCTTGGTGTAGTTGCCAAAGAAAGATAGGATCTGTCAAAACAACCAAAAACATTCATTGAAAATGCTCTTGTTACTCTGCATCTCACTGCCTGTGAGAGCCACCAACAGCTCTATAAATAAGCCCTGCCGTGAATAACTCAGCTAATATTCAACCCACCCTACACTGCACTAAGGTCACTGATGAAATAAAGAACTGGCTGTTTACAGGACATCACAGTTTGCATGTCAAACTTCAGGAAAATCACCACACCCAGGCCTCTGAGGAACTTTTAAAGTTTAGTTTTCCTCAGGGCTAAGGGGTTTGCACAGGACTTGTCTCAGGCAGTTCCAGCAGCACCGAGGCTGGGATTAACATCTGGGCTGCAAAGACTGCACTCATGTGCTTCTTTCAGGCTTTCCCTCTACTTCTGGTTCTAAACCCAGATCATAAATAAAATTATTTTTATCTTAATCGAATCCTCTCTTGGGGATTATTGCCAGTTTCTATTATATTGACTCTGCTGGGAACTAAGGGATTTCTTAGCTTTATTCTGGTACCCTGATGATAAAAAGCCTTCCACAGTCTCATTCTGAGTTGTAATGAGAGTCCATGCAGGAATTCAGGCTCTGTAAACTATTTCCTCAGCCCGGAATAATTATGCAGTGTGAAATGCAGTAATTACTTGGATTACACGACCTCTCCAGGGGACCTGGCATGGCCAAAGGTACCACTTAGCCCACACAGCTGTGTCCCCCCAAGAAACCAAGGCCTGGGACTGGGAAACTGTTTAGAAATATACAAAAAAATCGCCGTGAGGATGCACAATCATCAAGTGTCTCTCATTCCTGCCATGAGCTCTGCTGGAATCCTGGGCAGCTGCTCCTGGCAGGGAGCAGTGTCCAACACCCCGGGCTGTGCCCAGCCAGGCTCAGCACCCACAGCCCAGCCCCTCCTGCAGCCCCTGGCATTGCCCAGGTGGGTTCACAGACCACTCCAGCCTGGAGGCAACAGCCACTGAACCCAGGGGTTTATCCTGCCCTAAAAGCCACCTCCTTTACACCCCCCCTTCCCTGCAAGTGATGCTTACAGAGTGCCAAGAACAGCTGCTCAACCTCTGGATTTGGGAGACAGGACAAACACAAAGTTATGACAGGCAAGCATTCAGGAGTGAAGCAGAATTTTTGAATTTTCACTTGCTAAAATAAAGTTTCTTTCATATTCCTATTTTCTCCTGCTTGCAAATGAGACAGAAAACTACATTTTCCTGGAAGATTTCTTTGTAATAACCATATAATTTTCTTTCTGCACATTCAGTATAAGTCTGAGGAAGAAGAATTTACCTTAGCAGCCCTCACAAGCTGCTGAGAGTTAACTCTGCAGGGAGCAGAGCCCAGCAGCAGCACGGGCGAGCCCCAACACACACACCTCTCAGCCTCCCAAAGCAAAGTTTTACAAATGCCCCCGTACCTGATGGTCCTGACCGAAATGCAGTATTTCCACATCAGGTTCCACATGGCACTGCCATCCCCCTTCATGGCCTTGCCCGTGGTGTTTGCAGAGAGAGGATCCCAGAGCCCAGCACGGGCTCGGCAGCGCAGCAGAGCCAGCCCAGCTCAGGCAGCAGCCCAGCTCTGATTCACCCGCTCCAAGTGATTCCTCCGACCTCCACTCAAGTGAACTCCCAGGGAAGGCAGCTTTCCCATCTGAAGGCTCGGGTTACTCCTTTCTCCGTGATTTATAAGATTCGGTGTTTACATTATTCGCAAGCCAGCAGAGATTATTAGAGGCTGTTCAGAAAGCTCCGTGTTACACTCGCTGCTCTGAGCTGCCAAGTCAGAAAACTCTACCTAGGCAGCACCTGCAGAAAGTTATTCCCATTTATTCCACTTCAAAAACCCCCCCAGCCCAGTAACACTGCCCTAGAAAATCCCTTATGAGAGCTATAAGTGCTAACCCAAGACATGCTCTATCAAATGCCTCGGACTGGAGGAAACCTCAGCTGTTTGCAGAATTTTCTGTGTACTGTAATAAACTTTTTGGTGCCAAAAAAAAAGTAGTGAGTCATTTTCCAAAGCTGGATTTGAAGGCATACGAAGAAGTCCTGGCTTTCAGTGCTGAGTATCAGCTGTGACACTCAGCCTGGAAATGACAGCAACAGTAAAATGGCAAGATCTGACTAAGAAGAAACTCCACCAACAAAAAAAATCCCTGAGAAAACCCAAGAAACTCCCAAATCAACCAAAAAACCACCCCAAAATAGATTATGTATGTGGAATCCTTTTGCTGTGCTGAATAAGTTCAAACACACAGCATTTATTGCCAAAAGTTTCAATGAATTGAAGCCCCAGCACACACTCAGGTGGCAAAAACTTTCAAAAACAGTATTGTTACTGTTGTTGTAGAGACCAGCCCTTTAAATCTTGCCCTGGCATCTCCAAGACCACCCTGCAAGTCAGAGCTGCTGCTCCGACAGATTAAAAGTTCCCTGAGCCTTTGCTCAGCCCACACTCCCTCCTCTGCCCAGGTCAACAGCACCATTACCAGGGGCCCTTCTGGACATCAGATACATGTTTATATTATAAAACTTAATTAAGCAAGAAACCAAGTTCATGCTGTTTCTTCACAGAGCAGAATAAGTCCGTGATTAACTGTCTGTTTGCTGTTGCATAACTCCATTTTCTCTTAGGCCATTTTGCCCAGGGTCTCGTGACTGTTCCCACTCTTTGAAATACATTCTGCTATGGGAGCTCCTGATAATTGCTCCTGGAGCAAGCTATTGATGGCTGGTCAGGAAAAGTCACACCAAGTTCCACAGCACACTGTACATTTAAATCAGCTGCCTTAATGAAGGAAAATTACATTAGAAAACTTTTATACATCTGTTCCTAACATAATCACAGAAATACATTTCAATGCTGGAAAAAGCTACGTAAGTTCAGGCAGCCCAGCTGAACCCTGTCCCTTCCCTAACTTCAGAGATGAAGTGCCTACAGGAGAGATTTTCTGGATTTTGTACCCTGTACACTTGCAAGATTTCATGTGGCATAAATAAACCCATTATATGAAGAGAATTAAAGCAGTAGTTTCTTTCCTGTGCAGCACAGAGGTATCAAAGAGCACCCTCAGCTGTGGCAGCTCCCTCCCTCCCTTTGAGCTCAATCCTGAGCCCTTGGTGTAATTGATGTATTTAGATTACACCCTCCTTGATTCCCCTGCAGTCCCAATATTTTGACAGCACCAACATCTGCAGGAATAGTGTTTTTATCTGTCTCTAAAGATAGATTCAGTGGAAGAGATCTACAAGAGAGCAGCGTTTTCATCACCTCCTTCAGCCATGTTTCTAAATTTTATGCACAACCAGCGACCAAAGGAATTAAAACAACATGGGAACATCATGGGGCAGAGGTGAGATGCTGCAGGGGACTGGTTTTTGATTTGGTTTGGTTTTTAAATCATTGCTGCAGCACTTCCCATGAAAACCAGACCATTAAATAGTGTAGAGAGTATTTTAGCTCCTGGGCTGAGCTTTTCCACTGATTTCCCAGAAGACCTGGACAAATCCAAGTAGCTTCTCCTCTAAGCAAGCAGGGAATATTATTATTTTTGTTATTATTATT
This sequence comes from Melospiza georgiana, assembly GCF_028018845.1. Taxonomy (NCBI): domain Eukaryota; kingdom Metazoa; phylum Chordata; class Aves; order Passeriformes; family Passerellidae; genus Melospiza; species Melospiza georgiana. The sequence goes on along the minus strand of NC_080440.1, from coordinate 20,743,219 downwards.
ATTATTATTATTAAGAAATAAGAAATACATATAATTTAACACACACCCAGAAAATGCTGCACACTGTGCAAAACACACCATGAGCTAATATAAGTCATAGCTCAGTTCTGTGATTAGATCTCTGCTGTGAGAAAGTGCTATTTTTTCTGCTGCAAATATGAAGAAAGGATTGGTGTGAGATGCTCCTTGGGATGATATTTGAGGGGAATATTCAAGCCCACAGCATCCTGCAGAGCCCAGGGAGGGCAGAGCCTGGCTGGATGTGCCAGCAGCACCAGGGAATAGCTGCTGATTGCTGTGAGGAACTGGAGATTAATAGAACGTGTTTCTGTCTCTCATTTTCTCTAAAAGCAGCTCCTCTGGGGTATCATCACCAAGGAGGTCCCAGAAGGGATGGCCAGGAGGAACTGGGCACATGAGCTGTTTGTCAGTAGCCAGAACAATCCCACTGAGGAACAGAGGAGCTTTTCCAGGAGCAGTGGCACACTGAGGCCCTTTTGTCTGGGCTGTTTACTTCCCTCTCTTTTGTTCCATCACCGTGCCCCAAACAAGGCACACATTTGCATGCCAAGTGATTTCACTGTTTGGAAGCCTTGTTTGCCTTCCCTTCAGGACAACCAGGATGAGCCCCAGCACTGCAGGGGCCGTGTCTGCCCTGGACATGGATTTTCCATTTTGTGCACCCATCACCACCTCTTGTCACCACTGCAGTGACACTGCCCCCCACACTCACACAGGTTGGGCTGTTTGGAGCTGCCTGCCTGGGCTGTTCCTCCCCTCTGGGTGTGGATGAGAACTCCATCACTTATCTCTTCCCCTTGCAATAAAACAGATTCCATTCGCAGCACATCACTGCACCCACCCGAGCTCAACTCCCCGCACAGATTTACTCATTTTCTGATTTTCTTTCTCCCTGAAAACCTTTTTGCTTTGCCCTGCTTGCAAGAACCCACAGCAGCTCTCCCTGCCTGCAGCCCTGTGTGTCTGGACCCATGGCAGTGCCCCATGGAACACAAACTCTTGGGTCCTCCCAACCCACAACAGGAAGGTGCAAGAAGTTCTGCCTCCTTCCAAAATTTCTTCCCATTTCAGGACTGTTTCTGCCAAACCCAGCATCACTAGTGGCCACAATGGATGCCTTGAACCTGGTTGTTGCTGCCTGTAAATCAGGGAAAACACTTTGCATCTCTTCTAGGAGGAAATCTTTAATTCCAACAGCCACAACCACTGACTCAGAGATGATGCTGTGGCCTTTGGGAGCTGGAGGCAGCTGAAGGTGGGTCCCCCTGAGCTGCAGGGTCAGCAGAAAGGCTCTGCTCAGCTGCTGGGGCTGCAGGGGAGCTGCTGATGCAGGAAGGTTTGCAGCAAGGCAGCCTGGAACACCAAGACAGACACACAGCTTTGGTTCTGCTGACTGCACACAGGAGCAGGGACCTGCTGCAGGGCAGGAAAACAGTTGGAAGAATCAATATCACAGAAACACTGGGAAAAATTCACCAAGTTTGTCAAAGCCCTCAACTTGGCCACTTTCAAGCACATGCCACCCATTTTAGGGACAATAATAGGATTCTCCTAATGGTTTTGATTCTTGAGGGAACCCAGAGCAATGGAGAGCAGTTAGAAATCCCCAAAAACCCCAGTGCTGGGGGGTGGGGAGGGAAGGAAAGGCAGAATAGAATCACAGAATCATTTGGGTTGGAAAAGCCCTCAAAAATCATCGAGCCCAACCATTCCTCAGCCCTGCCAAGGCCACCACTGATCCACGTCCCCAAGTGCCACATCCACAGATCTAAATCCCTCCACAGATGGGGGCTCCACCACTGCCCTGGCAGCCTGTTCCAACCCCTTCAGTGAAGACATTTTTCCTGATATCCAACCTAAAACCTCCCTGGCACAGCTTGAGGCCCTTTCTGAGGAACGGGAGGTTTTTAATCTATTTTCTAATTTTCACACTGGAAACAAAGCTGCTGCAGGCAAAGACACCACAAGGGACATAAATCACTCCAAGTATTTAAAAATGCTGGAGCTGAGGTTCCTTTACAAGTTGGAGGTGGTGTGTTACTTTTAAATGCTATTAATAGAAAGGCAGGGCTCAATTTGGAGTCTCACACTCCATCACTCTCCCCCCTCTGGAGATCCACTCCTGCTTGGCAGCAGGGCCTGCAGGAGGATAAGCAGAGCTTGGTGGCTACAAGCAGGGAGAGGAGCCCAGAGCAAAGCAGCAGCCAGGACAATGGATCTGGTTTGGATCTGGATAAAGCTGAGTGCCCTGGATGGCAGCATCCCCTCAGCCACGGTGTGTGAGGTGATCAGGGCTGCCCCTGTGCCCAGGCCCAGCCCAAGTGAGCTCAGCACAACATCCCTGCCACAGGGAGCCTGCCCTGCTGCAGCCCTCAAGGGGGAGGAACACGATTTGCCTGGATTTTTGAAGCTTTACCATGATGAAATGGTCCCAAAGCAGGATTTGACAGCATTTCTGTCCTGATGTATGTTACATTTGTAGGTCATTTGACAAAAGGAAAATGTGACTGCTGGAGCTAGCCTGGTTTGGGTTGTCAGTGCAGTCCCAGACCTATTTTTAACTTAGGTAGCACTCCCCTTATACAACAGCTATTACCAATTAAGGATTGCAAGGAGTCGTACAAATAGATGGAGTTTAATTTTTTCTCTAAAAAAGCATTCTGGCTTTTTGGACTACTTGGGGCATCTTTAACTCTTCAACCTGCAACAAGCCAACATTTTGACTTAGGAGGTTTTAATAAAATATCTTCACCATTATTTTCTTCCTAGTCCTTGCTGCATTCTCTTCCATTGCCTTTGAAACCTCCTTTGCTGATTTTTCACAAACATTCCTAAGGAAATGCAAACCCTGGTGTTTCCTGGGAGCTGACAGCAGAGACATGCACATGCCAGTCCTGCTGGGGAACTAAGCCAGCCTGGACTTGGCATTTTGGTAAAGGGCATCTCCCCTCACCCCCAAAGGCTGGAGGGTTTGGGACCCTTGGCAGAGGCCCCAGCACCCTCCAGGCTGCAGCTTCTGAGAGACTCCTGGGATGTCTCCAAGCCACCACCGGGCTCCCTGTGCTGTGACTCAGACTTGGACAATGATCAAAGGGAACTCAGAAAGCTTCCAATTCCCCTCTGCAGGGCACCAAGCCAGAGGCACAATTAAAATGTGACTGCTCCAGGGGCTGCCCATCAGCTGCATCCAAATACAGGAGAGACTGGAGAGGGAAAGAAAAGCCTGGCAAACTCTGAGTGCTCCAGGGACCCAGCTAAAGAGCAGGAACCCCCAGCACAGGCACCCCAGTTCCAAAAAATCCCCACCAAGCTGTCTGTGGAAGGTTAAAATCTGTGCAAGAGTGAGAAAGGGAGAAGCTGAGGGCTCACAGATGGTTCCTGGGTGAGAGGGAAGGGGGTGGAGAAATGGAAAGTTTTAGGAAGCCTGGAGAATTGATGTCATGAGGACTGCAGAGAGGCAGGGGAAAGGTGGGAAAAGGTGGAGGAAAGGCAGGGGGAAAAGGCAGGAAGGGAAAAGGGAGGGAAAAGGGAAGAAGGGAAAAGGGAGGAAGGGAAAAGGGAGGGAAAGGCAGGAAGGGGAGAGGTAGGAAAAGGCAGGGGAAAAGGCAGGGGAAAAGGCAGGCACACACACAAGGAACTGCCAGGTCTGAAACCCAGTTTAACCCAGTTCCAGCACTGGTCCAGGGAGGCATCACAGCCCCACAGATTGGTGCAGGGTTTGGCTCAGCCGTGCCCAAATCCCACAGCTCACCTCAGGGAAAGCAGAGGGGTACCAGGCACACCAGGAGTGTGGATTTCAGGCATGAGAGCAATGAACACCTGCACAAAGACTCCTTCAGACACAGAGAACAATTAATGACATGGCAAGGAAGGCTCCCACCAGTTTAGCAGGTATTTGGTGTATATTCATTGAAATTTCTCAACTTTGAATCATTTCTCGAGCACAGAGAAATCCTCTGATGGCTTTTAAGGCCTTTTTGCTACTTTGTGTGTTTATTTGAAGGTTTGCTCCTGATAATTTTTCTGCTGACTGTGGGAATACTGCAGTGTGTGCTGTTTGCAGCCTGTGCTTGCAGAGGGGGTGGATTTGGGAGGTGGGGGAAGCTCTCAGCTGCTCTGCAGCTGCAGCAGCCTGGCCAAAGGATCCTCTGGAGAGGGAGCTGCTCCAGAGGCACATGACTCAGCCCTGCTCTGGATGAAGTCACTGTCGAGTGAAAGCAAACTCTATTTGTTTCTACCAACATATATGGTGAACTCCAAATGCAAGTTCAAGGCAGAGCTCCAGTAATTCTCCCCACCCACTTTGCTTTTGTTTGGGATGCTGCAAAGGAGCTCGGTTTAAGTGACAGCAAGGAGATGAACAGACCCACTGACATCACTGCCCAGCACTGTGCAAAAGCACTTCCCTGCCCTCATGAACCAGAACTTCAAGGATTTTTCCCCTTACTCCTGTTCCTGAGGTCTGTAATTAGTATGCAGCCATCACCTCCAGGAACGTGGCATTATAGGATTGTATACAAGTTCTTCCCCCTTCATTAAATCTGTTTTTAAATCATGAATTTAATTATGTAGTGACCCATGGCCAGGGAGTTTTTTACACCTTTTTTTATGCTGCCTTCCCCTTAGAGAGAGCAGCAGCATGCTCTGTGCCAGTCACCCAACACATCTGAAACCACCTCCCACAGCCCCAGAGCAGAGTCCACGCTGGCAGCACCAGGAATGAGGAACAAAGCCTCTCAAAGCACATTCTTTGTAACAAAGAGTTAACCCAAAGGACAGCCCTGACACAGATCACTTCAAGCCCGTGTGCTGCCTCTGGAACAGCATCTAAATTAAGGCTGGCAATTCCTTTCATGGCTTCAAATGCTACACATTTTTCTAGGATAAGAGAGTGGGAGAGAGGATGAGCACAGAGCTGCAGGTGCCCTGCAGAGTGCAATATCAGAGTGGCTTCAAGCAGCTTCTGACACTCAGATACTCTGATATTCCAGGGTGGCAGCAGTCAGCTGCTCCTAACAAGCCAATTGATGAAAGCATTTTCATTTTTAATCAACACTGAAACATCCTCATGGGAATGAATCATACACCAAAATACAGACCTATTTTGCCCAGAGATGGGCTCAAGCACATGAATCACCCTATCCTGAAGCAGGGTGCTGGAACTGTGAGTCCCAGCTGAAGGGTGGCAGAAACAATTCCAGCTAATCCCTGGCTTCAAAGAGGCAGCCAGCTCTCCCTTTGCTTATTCCACTGGGGTGGCTCATTACAAATGGCCCTAATTGCTCTGGAAGGGACTCGTGCCTCCTTTAGAGAGACCAAACCCATGAAAGAAAAATTGAAAATGACAGGAAATAATTTAAAAACAGTTTTGTTTGCCAAACAAGCCATTCCAATAAAACAGCCTCTACAAACTTGGCACTTGCTTTCTGTTTTTTGAAATCCTCCTGTTTTAGCCAGAAGAGAGAAGACATTCTGGGAGGGAAGATCTGCAGATTACAGCTGCCCTCGGTGCCAGTCACACATTTCCTCACCTTCTGCTTGATCTTTAATGCAATGCTAATGGTAACAATTTCTAGCCTGGGCTATTACCCACCAGCTGGCAGCAGCACAGCACGGAGCTTTCCCCCCTGGCTAAGGAAAATCTTCACTTTCACTGCTAAACCTGGACTCACATGGCTTTATAATAATCCTGGAAGTAAAGCATGAGACGTTCATCCTGCCAAGCCCGCAGGAACCTGACAGTGATTTGCTCATCTTACACTTTAATCTGCCACAGAAACACATCTCAGCACCTCAGTGCTTGTATTCAGAGGGCACCAAAAGCAGCCCTCAAGTGAGGGGCTCTGACCAAAGTGCACTCGGTGTTACTGGCAACTGAAGAGCACTGAAATCTCATTTTCATGAATCACTGAATTACCAAACATTTCCTGGAGCAGGTTTCTCCTCCACTCCCCCGAGTTTGCTTTGTGCAATTTGCTGACACTTGGATAAATCAGTTTAGCTGCTGGTTTACAAACACATTACTGGAGGCACAAAGCACTGTTACCTTGCAGTAGCTTTGCTTTGTGAACATAAATGGGATGGGCAAAGTCCTGGTTGCTGCAGGTGCTGCCAAATTCAAGGAACAGGCTGCAAGTGTGGTTGGTGAATTTCTCCCAATTTCCCCCTCCCCTGGCTGTGCTGAGAGAACCAACTCCAGAGAGGCTCTCTGTGTACACGTGGTGTCTGCCCTTACCTGGCATTTCTTTAGGAGTGCCACATGCCCAGCTTGCTATTTTGGAGCTGGATTTTTTACCCTGTATACATAAATAAACTTGAAAACCTGTCCTAGTTCTCCTTTCTCCCATCACCCAGGCTCAGTGTTTGCTTGCAGTGCCCCAGCTGGCACTGCAGCCACAGCCAGGGAGGGGGAAGGGATCATTTTCCTTGTCCTCCATCTCTCCCAGCCCACAGACCCCCGTGGGGCCACCACAAACCCCAACACACCCCGCACAGAATTCTCTTCAAGCCCATGGATTTCATTTCCATGGAAATGCACCCCGGAGCACGATAAGATTTTACCAAAAATCACAATTGTCCAGGCTAGGCAGCAGACCCAGAATCACTGAATTCTGGCTGGAAAAGCCCTCAAAGATTGTGGAGTCCAACCATTCCCTCAGCACTGCCAAGACCACCCTGTGACCCATGTCCCCAAGTGCCACATACATGTGTTTTCTGAACATTTCCAGCAATGGGGACTCCAGCACTGCCCTGTTCCAGTGCCCGACCACCTTTTCCATGAAGGAATTTTCCCAATATCCACCCTGAGGGTCCTCTGGCCCAGCCTGAGGCCGTTCCCTCTGCTCCTGTCCCTGTTCCCCGGCTGTCCCCTCCTGGCAGGAGCTGTGCAGATCCACAAGGGCCCCCCTGAGCCTCCTTTGCTCCAGGCTCAGCCCCTTCCCAGCTCCCTCAGCCTCTCCTGATGCCTCAAAACCCTTCCACAGCTCCATTCCCTTCTCTGGACATGAACCCACAAGAATTCCCTGAATAATAAAAGCTGGAAAACACAGCTGGACATCCCACCATGGAGCAGCAAGTCACAGCTTCCAAAGCAACCAGGAACATTTTCCACAGCTCTGAGCAGTGACTGCAACTGAAAATCAGAGTCAGGCAGTGCACAGAAGGAAAGAGCATGGTCACTCCATGGAAATGTTACCCAAGTCCTGCTTTGGTTATCTGTTACTTCATTTTATACACAAAAATAGGAAATATACACACAGGGCACACGCAAATCCTCTCCATTGCCCCTGGGCTCTTTTCCAAGAGCATTTAAAACAATTTACAATCACTAATAAAAAGTAATTGAAAGTTTTTTCTTTTTTTTTTTCAGATGAACTTCCTTGCATTTAAAGTTTGTTATTCTGCAGCACCTGCTCTTCACACTTGTTTGTGCTTTAACCAACAAATTATTTTGTTTCAAATGTGGGGAAGTCACAACTTTCCTTCAATTTTCTTTTCTTCTCAAAAAGATGAGAACAAAGTGCCTCTATGTGATGCTGAAGTGCTTAAGGCCTGGTTTTAGTGCTGCCCATGCAGACAGAAGATTCAAGCCCATCCAGGCTGTGATGGCAAGTAAATTAATTCTCTGGAAGGAAATAAATGGGCAGCCCTATTGCAAGGGTTTCCATTAGGAGATGTAGAATAAGTCCCCAGTAAATTCATTTGCCACAAAGCTGGGATTTCGCCAGGAACCCAAGACAGAAAGCTCGAGTTCAGTATTTATTTGTGTCAAAACAGTCTGGCTCCATTTCTATTATTTTATATGGTTTCTCAGCAAGGAAAACATCACAATGGGCTGGGACTAGGTTGGGAATTCTTTGGCTTGGCAGTGGAATCTGTGAAAAACTCCAAGGAGAGGAGAATAAAGCTATCTTTTGAAACTTCACAAGCCAATGGTCACAGATGAGGGTCCCGTGTTGCTCAATGCAGAAAGTGCGGGGCACCCCCAAACCTTGAAAAAGATTGGAACAGTTCCCTTTTCCAGCCTTCAGTCGCTGCATGAAAAATTCAACTGCAATTAGCATTTAGTACAAAGCACTTTCTGTAGGCTGACAATAGGTAGCCAGGGCAGAAAGTGTACGTAAGGAGAACGGAATCCTGGTTTAGAGAATCGCACGGGTTTTGTTCACAGCCAAGGGATCCCCACTTTCCCCCCAGAAAATTCAAACCCATCCAATTCCCTCTGCTCAGCACCATAAATCAGAAGCAAGGAAAGCGAAGTGTAGATTAAAAAGCATCAGGGTAAGTTCAGGGACATGTTAAATGGAATTGCTTATTTTGCTGTTCCATTAAATAGGCAAGCTCAATGCATCTGACACCCAGACCTATTCTTTAGGATCACCATTCACCATCAATCATTTAAGCTGGGTGTCAGACCTGTCTAAGTGAAGTGCCCACTGCTCTGAATGACTCTGATGTGCACTTTGTGCTGGGAGGGAGAGGAAAGATGAACTGTTATATTGCTAAATATCTCAGGGAAATAAAGGGTCTTCTCTGAGTTCCATAAATTCCCATTTCAATTAATCTGCCAGTGTCGTGTACAGTGTGGACACTCCAGCACGAGCCAATGTGCCTAAGGATAAAACAGCAGGGAGGAAAAAGTCCTGAGTCTTAGGTGATGTGACCTAAAGTAGAGGTTAAAACCAAACAGCACCCTCACCTTCACATCTGCATGCACAGAGACAACAGCAGCTGATAATTAAAGCAATTAAAAAAAAAAAAAAAAAAAAAAAGAAAGAAGCAGCTTTACAATCTTTGTCACAAGTTCTCATTAATTGCCTACCACTCCCTTCTCCCAGGGAGCACAACGGCGAGGAAAAACCCTGGTGGCATCATGTGCTGAAGAGCATTGCAGAGTTAACGTTTTCTTACCTTTTATAGAAACCATGGAGAGGCTGGAGACATAAAAACTGCCAGTAATCCAAGCAGAAGGCCTTTAACTTCAGCATTTTCCAGCACTCCCGCCGCCGCGGTCTGCGGCGGGCTTTTAGCGACACAAGACTTTTTCGTCGGGGTTTGAATGAGTCAGGCGCGGTGTCCGTGCCCCATGGCGGGGCTGCGGCATCGCCCGAGCCGGGGCAGCGCCGGCGCCGCTCAGCACCTGCAGCCCCCGGGCCCCGCTCGTACGAAGCGCCGCCCGCACAAAGGGCACCGGCGCACGGGCGCCCCGGGATCCCGCTGGCCGCTGTCTCAGCACAGCCCCCGCTCCTGCCGGGATCACCGGTGTTACACAGAAATCCCACTGCTGCTTGCGGCCGCTTTAGGCCGTTCTGAGGGCCCCCCCGGACTAACAGCGTGGAGAGATCCCAGCTGCGGGCTTTGATGGAGCCTTGGAAAGCATCCTTAGAGCTCCCAGAACTTCGGAAAATGCAGGCAGTTATCTCGATGGGCTGTGACACCAGTGCCCGGTACCCAGAGCGGAGCTGTGATCTCAGCACACGGGGCTGCAGGCGTTTGCCCTTTTCCCTGGTTTTCCCCTTTCCCCCCCGCGTTAATCAGCTCCTCCTGTACCAGCACATCAGCTCCATTGTCTGCGGCACCTCGGGAGCTGGGGGCTTCTCGTGAGGGGAGGGGAAAGGAGCGGAAAAAAAAAAGGAAAAAAGCAGAAGAAGAGGAAAAAAAAAAAAAAAAAAACCAAAAAGAAAAGAGAGAGAAAAAAAGAAGAAGGCAGGCAGGAGCTCAGACCCTCCCGCTCGCACACCAGATTGTGCTTATCTGCTTCCCAACGCGCTTTGCCAGGGAGCGCAGGGGGAGGACGAACCAACCCCGACGCGCGGGGCGGCAGCGGGACAGCCCCCGGGGCGCGGGCACGGACGGACGGACGGACAGACGGATAGAGAGGCAGGCGGACAGACAGACAGGCAGCCTGCCGGCGGGCACGGACAGCCCCTCCGGGAATCCCGGCCGAGCATCCCGGGGGATCCCGGCAGCCGCAGCCGCTCCGGAGCCACCCCCGAGCGGGGGCTGGGACTGCCCGGGCTGGGATGGCAGAGCAGCAGCGTTTGCTACCGAAACCCCTGCCGGGCAGAGAAACGCGGGCTGCTTTTGTTCTGAGAAAACAGGAGCACAAATCTTTAACAATTTCTATATTTTACCATGGCCCAATTCTACCAACTCCCTCCCCTCCCCCTCCTCCTTCTTTCCTCTCTATGTGAACTGCCACGGGTGAGAATCCTGGAATGGAATCACACAGGGCAGAGTTAGATTAGAGATTAGGTGGGAATTCCTCCTGTGAGGGTGGGCAGGCCCTGGCACAGGATTCCCAGAGCAGCTGTGGCTGCCCCTGGATCCCTGGCAGTGTCCAAGGCCAGGCTGGACAGGGCTGGGAGCAGCCTGGGACAGTGGGAGGTGGCTTTAGGGGCTGGGCTTCAAGGTCCCTCCCAACTCACATCAGCCTGGCATTCTGTAAATCTCCTGGGATGGGAGAGACCCACCAGGATCATTGATCCAGCTCCTGGCCCTGCACAGACACCCCAGCAATCCCGCCCTGGGCACCCCTGGCACTGTTCCTGGAGCTCTGGGGGCTGTGTCCATCCCCTGGGCAGCCTGGGCAGTGCCAGCACCCTCTGGGGCAGAACCTTTCCCTGATCTCCACCCTAACCCTCCCCTGACGAGCTCCAGCCCTTCCCTGGGTGCTGTCCCTGGTCAGAAATCAGATCTGTGCCCATCCCTCCCCTTCTCCAGGCTCACGGGATACTCTGAGTTAACAACAGCACAGAACTGCTCCATTGCAACACACACGACTGGCACACAACAACTTCAACAGCAATTTATCTTAAAAAAAAAAAAATTAAATTGTGGCTGTTGTTAAATAAGAAGTGTCCTGAGGGAGACCAATGCTGGTGTGCAGTTTGCTCTAAGTTTACTCTTGCAGCAGCTACAATTTGGCTGTTTCTGGTTCCATTTCATTTCTGAAAATCCCTCACAAGAAACATTTAAGCTACAGCTTGGACTGCTGTCAAACAGGTACAGAGGGACTTGAGAGTTCAACAGTCACAACAACAAAACCAAGGGCAGAATCTGACTAAATGCTTCAAAACCACTCTGGCACTTGGACAAGTGTTTAAAACAAAACCAACAAACAACCAACCAAACAAAAAACCCAAACAAACCATAAAACGCCCCCACAATCCCATCCCTAAAATGCCACAAGAATTTTAACACTGTTTCAAAAATATGCAGAGAAAACCAAAGCCCTAAGCCTCAACCTGAGGCTCTTTCCCATGTGGACCTATCTAGTTCCCCAAGTGCCTGGATAATAAGCTATATTTAGGGATCTATATAAGCTATATTTAGGGGTTCTGGTTTTCCTCATTGTCACTGTGCAGTTACAGAAGTGCCTTGAATCTTCTTAGAAAATTGCCCTGTGTAAGTTTAATTAAATGAAATTATAAATATATGGGAGTAAGAACTGGCAGTTTCTTTAGTGCAGCAAAGAAATCAGGGGCTTATGCTTAAACAGGGTCACACTTTGTGTGGTATTTCCCTAAAAACACCTTATACAGGACAGGGAAGGTGGTGGGAATGACCAGAACATGAGAAAAGCAACTTGGAGTGAAAAAATATGTTTGACTGGGGCCTTTCAAAAATATATTTTCTTGTGAAGATTCTCTTTCAAGTACCTCTGTCTGTCCTTTCCTTGTGCTGCCTGCGCTTATTTGCTGGGATTTCTTTCAGAGCTGTACCAGAGCTGGTGAATCCTGAGCAAACACAACTGGTTATCTGTGAGAAGCAACATCCCCCCAACAACACAAAACACTGCCCAAATCCAAGCCCATTTATCATCCTGGACTCATATTCCCCTGGGCTTCATTAGCTTGGCAATTTTCAAGCCACTGATGCCATCACGGTGAGGATATTTAGATTTTCTTATCAAAACTCTTTCATCCCAGCTTTTCATCCCCTGTTCTCCTGGGTGGTTTTATCTAAAGAGGAACTGAGGGAAGGCCCTGGAGACCCAGTGGCTGCTGGTGAGCCCCAAGCTCCTGGCACTGCCTCCTGCCCTGGGTTTGGTACTGCCAAGATGGCAACAGGAAATCCTTTTTCCTTTGTTTCCACAAAAAAAAAAAAAAAAAAAAAAAAAAAAAAAAAAAAAAAAAAAAAAATCAGCACAAGAAAAAAAAAAAAAAGAAAAAAATGAAAGAAGAAGAGAAAATTAGTTTTCCCTGTTGTAACATTTTTGTGTCTGGACTTTTTTACATTCCAAGGAAAAAAGAGGAAAAAAGAAAGAAAGAAAAAAAAAGGCTACATCCCATAATCAAGGGCAGCTATTCCCAGGATCAAGGAAAAAGGGGAAAGCCAGCCCAAGACAAGTAAGCTCAGGAGACGCCAGCCAAAGGCTCAACCCTGAAATGAGACTTTTCAGGAAACTTCCCCTTTGTCTGTTCACATTGCAAAGCAATTTCTTTCTCAGCATCATATCCTTTCCAGAAAAAAAAAAAAAATCCTATTTATCACCCTAATTATCTATTTCTAAGCAGTGGGCTGGAGCATAGGAGCCATGTACCCATGGATTTCCTGACAGCACCCAGCCCGATTATCCCACCCTGCAGAGAAAATGCTAATGAGGACTTTTGCAAATGAAAAGCCCCACGCTCTCAACACGTTCTTCATTTTCACTTGTCTTCCAGAGGAAAACAACAAAGGAAATTAAGCTTCACCTCACGCTCAGCCGGGATGTAGAACTGGTTCTTTCAGAAAGGCATTTACCGAAACCTTTGACTTGGAATTCCCAGGCCTAAGACAAGCAGGGATTTTTGGATGTGCTGCAGCTCCAGCACTGGAGCTGTAAGCAGTTTGCTGAGAATTTCTGCAGTCACTCAGAGTTCAGCCTTTGACAAGGCTTTCAAAAACAGCCCCTAAAAAAAGGGCCAAGTGGAAATCGAACGTTGCGCCACCTCCTTTTTCAGGGGTGGTTTTCTTGCCAACCCCTGGAGCTCTGAGGCTGAAGGAAAACAATCCACTGAGGGATAAAATAACCCCAGCATGAAACCAGTGCCTGCTGGAGTTCCTGGGGTACTGCTTTCAAAAGTTGGGCAGACCAGGAAAATTGACTTGTCTGGTGACAACCTTTCACAAAGTACTAATATTGAACTGCTGTTATTTACTTAGTTCAACTTTTAGAGTGATATGCCAGGAACAATCCTGAAAAATATTTCCCTTCCCCAGATAAACAGTGTATGCCCCTATTTAGGTGGAGCATAGAAATTGCAGTAGTTCAGTTGTTTTCCACAAGTCTTTCAAGGGTGAAATGCTCAACTGGCCACACACAAAAATTCATGGTAGCCACTTGTGTGTTGTGGAGTTCAGGGATCTCACGGGACCCAGCCAGTGTGGATCCCATATTCATCCATGATACCCTGCACACACCACAATAAAAATGGGGGGAGTACAGAGCAGGGCTACAAACCCAGGGTTTGGGCTAGCAAAGAGATGCTGAAGTTCCTCCTGGAAGGTTGGAAGGCCTCACTGCTCACAGGACACCGCAGCACACAAAACAAAGTGTATTAAGTGGCCTCCACGCCAAAGCTGGGGGGAAATTCCTGGGCTGCACAAAGAATGAGGCAAATGTTGGTGTTCAGGGCTCTGGCAAAGCAGATGTCCCTCCCTGCCCCTTGCAGGCATTCCTGGTACCACCCCCGGAGCATCCCTGCCCCGCCAGGACAGGTGGGAGAGCTCACACAGAGCCCTCGGGCTTGGGGACACCCTGTGACAGCCCGAGGTGTTGGTGACAAGCTCTGCAGGGATGCCCAGAGAGTCAGGACATAAATCCAGGTCTCTTCCTTCCATATTGACTTAAAGGGCAGCTCTGCTGCCTAGAAACCTTCCAGAAACTCAAAACAAAGTTCTCTGGCTGCAGACAGCTGTCAGAGTTCTGCACTCCCCCGCAGACGAATTCTCATCACCATTTATAAAATAACCTTTATTTTTGGTTATTAAGCCATTCAGCTGCCAAAGTATCCATGCAGAAGGGTAGGAAGAACTTTGCTGTTCTCTTAATTCTCTTTATCCTGACTGTCCCTTCTGCACATCTGTTCCCTGGGCTCACACAACCACTGGCTGATCAATTTGCTACAGAAGATGACAAATCCGCCCCAAATATCTGCAGAGCTAATTTAATAAATTTTTGGCTAATTTGGAACAGGCCTGGCAATTCACCCCTCCAGAAGGGCCACGTTACCATTTAGATACTAGGAAACAAAATATTTTTAGATGCCATCTGAAAGCTGACAGAGGCCAACCCAAAATATCCGGAATAAATCCTGTCAGGCTATGAAAGAAATTGTGCCAACCAACATATACACAGATATAATATGCCAATTTTTACATATTTTCCTCTTTATAATGGACAGAAGCAAGATATTTACATTAACCTTTACTCTTTCCAGCACTGAGTGGTTCACTGAGGGGAAATGTCCCTTGTGATGGGAACAGGAAATTTGCGAGCAGGTAAAATGCAAAAAGAGTGCCCTGACTAGGAAATACCTGACAGGACACGGGGCTGTGTTAATTGGTACATCCCATTTTCTGGGCTGTTCAAAGGCCAATTTGCTCAACAGGCTCATGAGAACACATCGAGGAACAAGAAGCCTCCATTATCTTTCATTGTACTTAATAAATAATGGCCTTAATTCTGTGTAATTACAGCTCCAGAGCAGGCTTATTTGACCTGCTGAAGTGGACTGGGTATCACGTGCTCTTCCCTCTATAACTATTTAACACTGAGAAAAATTCTCAGTTTTATCTGATAAAATCTCAACAGTTTTCTTCAGTTCCTCCTCTGTGATTGTTTCGCTCCAGATTTTTAAAAGTCCACAAAATTATTCAATTTGTAGTTAAAGAGTGGCATTTTTACATCCTTGTCTGGGATTATTTCAGCCCAGTCCTCAACATTCAGAAGGATTTACTGCATGCATCTAATTCTTCCATATTTCTCACTGATACCCTCCTCCCATGGAAAAAAATACTCCGTGGAAGAAAAAAATTGCAATAAAATCTATTTCCAGCCTGCAATAAAGGTGGCAGCAATACCTGGCTCTGGTAAATCCCACCCCAGCATCACGGTGCTGTTGTTAGAACAGATTTGCAGGGGAGCAGAGCAGGGGGAAGTTGGGATTTTTCCTGCATTGTCCTGCCAGACAAAGGCCCAGTGTTCCCATCACACTGGCAATGGGACAGGAGTACAGTGGGCACTGAACGTGGTGCAGTGCTGCTGTGGGAGGACAAAGGGAATATCACAGCACAGGGGGAGGCTGCTAGGAAATGGCAACAAGGCAAATGCTTCACTTGCAGAACACTTTACACTGGGTAAGAATGGAAGATTAATTGCAGAGGGGCCTTAATTTGAATAAGGTTAAACAGAGCAGCTCCCACCGTTGTGTTCAGGCAAGGTTCAAATGACATCATGTGGGAAAAAGTCACATCCTCAACCCAGAGCATCTCCAAAGGAAGACTTGTACCAAACCAGCTGCTGATTTGAGAGGGAGGGACCCTGCCCCAGCTTTATCAAAGGAATTCTGTGCCTTTGATGCACTTTTCAGTGTGTAGGGATGAGAATAAAATATACAAGGTACCCATTTGATATGCAGTGTTAACAGGGGCAAACATTTCTTTCTAAATGGAGTGATCAAAGTGAAACCCCAGTTCTGGCAGTGCCTCCTGTGACAGAGCTCCCTGAAGGGTGGGTGCTTTTATCAGAATGCTGAGCGACAGAAACACCAGTGACATCCCCACACAACTGTCCCCAAGGCAGCACAGAGCAGCCAGGACAGGACAGGTCAGATATTGGCAGCAGGAAGGTTGTAAAAATCTGAGAGAGAGGTGCTTTGTGCACAGACACACCTTCTGTCCCTCCCCTTGGTGCTCCTCCCAGAACAAACCCAGGCTTGCAAGCTAGAGCTGAATTTCAAGTGGAAATCCTGGAAAGGAGCAAATTATCCACTCTTAGGAATATCCAGCCATCAGGTCAGTGCCTTTGCTGGCTGGGCTGGGCCAGGTGAAGCTGTGAGATGAGCAGCTGGTGCAGAACAGGGCATTTCTGTCAGCTCAAACCTACAGCTAGCAGCTATGATTGCTACAGTACCTGAGTGGGTCAGTTGAGACGCTGCTTCCTGTCTCCAGGGAAGTCCTGAGGTGACAGCAAAAGAATAAAATTATGAAGCATTAAATTAGGAACCAAATTAAAGCATGAACTGTTCAAAAATTCTATGTCCTTAAATATCAATGACTTTACATTCTCTTCTTTCTTAGTGGCATTTCAGAGTGCTTAGCATGCCATTAAACACGAGAGTAAATAAAAATACGCAACCAAAAAACCCATCACCCTTTCCTAGATTAGAGAAGAGGGAATATTAGAGAAACATTTGTCTGAATAAGCCACAATCTGATCAATTTTCAATATTCTAAAAGCGCTCCATCCTTCTGTATCTGAGTGACTTTTACACTCTGGGGCTTTCTGCTCTCTGCCCAAAAAGGCACCTGTGGAGTTGTCCTGCAGAATTATTGCAGCACAGAGTTCAGGTAATTGTAGGAACTGAAGAAGTTCTCTGATTATGCTGACTTTTAAGCAGCAATATTTAACATGCAGTGTGGTGTAATTACCCTTGCTCTTTCTGAGCATGACTCCAGGTTTATTATAACAACATTATATATATATATATATATATATTTAACATGGGGTTATATTTTGAGGGTGAAGCCAGTTTTTTTCACAGGCTGTAATAAAACATCAGCCAAAGCCCCATAATTTTTAAATGGTTACTTACACTCATCCATTTCTATCCCTTACACAAATGGCCTTTGCTCACAGAGCCATAAACATGTACAGTCCATGGAGGTTCATAAAATTCACATTAGAATTGCATTAATTATATTTACAGCGGCCATTCATAGATCAATGGCAAATCTTTGCTTTGAATCCCAAGATTCCTAATTTGCTTACAGAAATAAACAGGGTGGTGTGAAGGGAGGAACCCACAAAAGCAGCAAGAATTAGCTCTACAGAAATGGAAACAAACCATATTGTCCAAATAGCTTTTAATTAAAGCACTAAAGCTTGAAAATAGATCTGGGGAGCTTCTGCCACCCTGTAATTTGTTTGCTTCCCCAGCTCAGGGTCTGTGAATGAATTTTGAGGGGGTGGCTCACATATGCCAACCTTGTGGCTGGGTGTTGGTTTAACCACGGAAAAGGGTGAACTTCATTTACTTATAATTCAGTTTCCTGCTTCCCTGTGTGTGCTGTGAGGTGCCAGCCTGCTCACTCAGTGGAGCTTTGCCTTGCTTGTAACCCAGACTCGCAGAAAAAAATCTGCTGGGAGCAGTTTTGGCCCTTGGTGCTATGAATAAATGTTTCTCAGACAGTGTCTTTGTGCAGCAGGGCTGTGCTGTGCATACTGAGGAGATGCTAATTAGCAGTGATTAGCCCCAGCCCCAGCACAGCCCTGGTGACACTGAGCACTCCTGACCTGGGCACTCCTTGCACAGCCCCCAGGAGCAGGATCACAGCTTCATTAGGAACCCTGGCTCTCCTTCCTGCAGTCAGGCATCCCAGGTACTCCCCAGCACCCAAACCCCCAGTCAGGACAGGCACATGTATTTCTAGCTATAAATATAACTATTTTAATATGTAAAAATAATATATTAATATATAAATAATGTATTTTAATATATAATAAATAATGTATTATGTATATTATTATACATTAAGGGATACTATATAATATATTAATATATAGGAATATTATATATATTTAAATTTATATAAATACACCTGAGAGCACAGCTCTCAGCAAAAATGCCCCTCTTAGGGTCACAAGCCACAGGCTCATCAAGGCTGGGAAAGCCCTCCAGGATGACTCTGTTCCCCTGGCACTGCCAGCTCCATCCCACCACGTCCCCTCAGCACATCCAGATGTTTTCTGAGCACTTCCAGGGGTGCTGATGCCAGCACTGCCCTGGGCAGCCTGGGCCACTACTTGTCAAACCTTTTAGGGACGAAATACTTCCTAACATCCAACCTAAACCTCCCCTGCTGCAACTTCTATATGGTTTTTTTTTGGGTGAAGATCAGATATAGGAACAGTGGCAAAGACAGGAGAAGCTTCTGGAGCTGATGTGGAGAAATTCCCTGGATGAGACAGATCCCCACACTATGGGGAGGAAGATGGAAAACAAGCCCTGCACAGGAGGGCTACACCCCCAGAATTGTTATAGCCCAGCCTTTGTACCTGGCCACCCAGCCCAGACTCAGCCTGGCACTGTGGAAAACCTCAGGAGCAGTCTGACAACATGAAAACCAACATTCTAGCGGCCACAAACTCTCCCAGTAGAAACAGGAGAAATCAAATTTAAATTCTACCAAAAGATCTGGATTTAGGGTACAGAAAGTTAGTTAATTCTTATTGAATTTACAGAATAGTATAATCACATCATCACTCCCCTTCTTTCTTCCCAGCTAAAATCCCATTTAAGTCTTTTGGTTTCTTTCCAAACTGCTCAAAGATGGAAAATTAATTAAAAACATAAAAATAACCCAGATTCTGAACACAATGTCATTAAAGCTGCAGCAAACCAAACATCTCATTGCACATGGGGTCACTTCAGGGATGACAAAAATATATCTCATTTAGGTTACTTCAAAATAAGGTTTGTTAGTTTTGTTCTGCTTTTTAACAAATTGACTGGATGGGAAAATAAAATACTGCTGTGAACAAAGTGAGCTGGAAACTCCTGTTTACTCCTAATGAGCACTGGCTCAGGACATTTGTAGCCCAGAAAGAAGCACAGACAATATCTAATAATGAAGCCATTAAAAAGATACTGTTAAATATAACAGGCTTGTCTATATATGTATAATTTCCATTGGTATTAATAAAGATAATTATAAAAATTCCCAAAGTACATTAAGTGCAGAACTGTGCCCAAGGCTTTGAGTGAAAATTGAGCTGAGACAGAGCACAGACTGCAGAACTGCCTGGAATTCTCAGGGAATGCTCCCAACCACCCTGGGGGCTGTTTTGTATCTCCAGTTGGTTTCCATGGAGTTTGCAAGGTCCTTCCAGGTGTGCAGTGAAGGAATCTGCCCCAGTTCCACCGTGACTCAGCTGAACCGTGCGCATTCCTGGCATTTCAGGGAAAGGCGGAAGGAGGGTGGCATCAACTGGAACTAAACTGGGCACACACAGGGATTATTCACTGCTAACGTGGTCAGCCTGGAACCTGAGGAATGTGTGCAATTGTTGGTAGTAACAACTGCTGTCAAGGCTGAAAGGATTATCCAAAGTATGGATATCCTCAGCTCCTGGGTGAGGAGCTTGCCCAGAGCTCCCAGCTGTGTCCATCAGCACAGGAATCCTGACCAACCCACTTCTGCAGTGCGTCATGCAAGAGAAAATACAAATATTTCCAAGAAGCCATTGGTCTAAAATCCAGACAGTAGGCTTTGGGTATCCACAGACAAAAACTATAAACACAATTCTAGTCAAGAGTTCTGTCCTGGAGCACAAAACAAGGCCACAGGCTCCAGCTCTTGTTATTGGCACTGTGTGGTGAACAGAGAGCATTCCCAGCAACTGGGTGTCTAAAAGACCTTATTCCACAATGGTTTAGCAGATTGAAGGGAAACACACAATTAGCTCTTGGCATCTTGAGCCATGATCCAAAGCTCTGGTTTATTTTGCTTCTTTTGTGATGAACGAAACTGGTTTTTGTAAATACAAAAATCAGTATGACTGCAGATTATTTTGGAAACAGTCCAAGATGGAGCTCCTTATATTGTGTGACATAGAGAGGGTAGGGGATGAACAGTGCAGAAGTGAAAACCTCCAGAGGTGTTTAGCTCAGCAGTGACAGCAGACAAGGAGTGTTACTGATGTGGGACTGCTACAGAGCCCCCCAGCCTCTCCATGTGCAGCAGGGACAGTGGGAATCACTGAGGGTTTGGAAGATGTCCCTGTGACTGCAGCAAGCTGCAAAGTGACAGAGCCACCCAGAACTGTGCCCTGGCTGAGGTGGATGAACAGGGACAGTCACTGCACTGCCCAGCCCTGTGCCCACGCTGCAGCCTTGGCTTCACCTCTCCTGAGGGAGGGCAAAGTTCTGAGGAGGCTCTTGCTGGGCTGAGGGGATAATCCTGGGGGAGTCCCCACTCTGATGGCTCAGCCCAGCTGCCCGCCCTCCTCAGGGTCCCCTGGGCAGCCCCACCCTCCGGGCTCAATTTGCCTGGATAATGCTGAGCTGGGGCAGCAAAGTCCCTTCCCATCAGTGCAGATGGCTGCAACTGCTTCATTAGCTACTCACCAGAGGACAGAGGAGACCCCAGCACTACTCCCTTACTGCTGGCAGAGCCTACAAATAACCACACAGCACAAGCACACATCGTGCGAGCAGCCAGAAAAATATCCAATTTGAGAAAAGCCAAGATATTCTTCTGGCACAGAAACGCACAGTGGTGACAGATGAAATAATTGCAGTTGAAGCAAACCCCCAGCTTGATCCCAAATAAAGACTGCTTAAATATATCATCTTTTGGCTAAGAAGGGAGATTCACTTGGAGCATCAGAGTACAAAGATATGCTGTCTGCAGACAGCAGCTCAGAGGGGTGTGAGGGGAAAAGGCAGCTCTGAGCTCTGTCGGAGCCTCAGTGCTCGCAGCACTATGTCCCTCTCACACCAAGGGAAGGAATGCAGAATAACACATTAAATATTTAAGACCCTGTCTGGGGTGTTGCTCAGCGAATAATTGCTGCTGCTTGGCACAGTTTCTTCCCAGGAGCTGGCAGCTCACGGAAGAAAGGGAAACCTGCTCGCTGCAGGCTGATGCTGTGATGCTCCACATGCTCACATACAAAGGAGGACTAAACTATTTCTTTGTATTCCAAAGTGCAGCTTCACTAAATGGAAATCTTCAGCCTTGCTTGAGGATGGTCTGGCACAGCATAGACCCCAGTGTCACTGCTCCATTTGGAAGGAAAGCCCAAAGCGTCCAATCCCAACAGGCAGAAAGGAGAGGACAGAGGGATCATCCTCAGCCAGGACACCCCATCCCCCAGAAAAAAACCCTGAAATTATAATCCAGCCATTCAAAGAAAATCATCCCTTCATGTCCCTTGGCAGAGATCTGGGAGGGCTCATTCCCAAAACCCCACAGGCCCTGAGCTCAAGGCACCCAGGGGAAGGCAGTGCAGCTCCTGTCACACTCCTTCACTTGACCTCCCCAATAAAGGCTCAGAAGGAGCAACCTGAGGGCAATTCTCACTGGGGATCAGGAGCAGAAGCTGCTGAAGGGCTTGGTCTCCTCCCAGAGCTCAGAGGGATCTGAGGGAGCCCCGCAGCGACATCGCTCTGGCTGGAGCGGCCTTCACCAGGCCTGCAGCCATGGCCTGCAGTAATGAACCCACATTAACAATGGCAGTCAGCCCGGGCACTGCCAGGGGCCAGGGCACTCCTACCTTCCTCTTGGCCTCGGCCTTGGCACTGCCAGGCTCCCAGGGCACTGCTGCCTTCCTCTTGGCCCCAGACTTGGCACTGCCAGGGGCCAGGGCACTGCTGCCTTCCTCCTGACCCGGCCTTGGCACTGCCAGGGGCCACTGCCAGCCGTGGGTGCTGTGGTGCTCACTCACCCTCCCTGCCAGGCCAGCGTCCCTGGGCCACCCTTTTCAGGGACAGAGCAGGGCTGGGGCACAGGCAGGAGCTCCCAGAGAAGCTGCAGTGGCTCTGGCAGCTGCACCAGCACATGCAGTGCAGCAAAGCTGCCTCGGTGCAGATGTAACAGTGGAACAGCCCTGCTCCAGAGGATCCTGCAGGATTGTCCTGCCCCTCTCCTGCAGGTGAGTGGGGCAGAGGGAATCAGCACTCCATTGGGAGCAGTCATTGGACACAACCTGTAGATACACCTCCAATCCAGCCTTTCTGCTGGTCAGACAATTTAAAAGCTGCGCTTAAAGAGCTGGCACTGCTCACCTATGGAAAGGCAGCTTTCAGAGGCCAGGGCCTTGAAGGATACCATGGAAATTCCTGCCTCTCATTTTCTCTTCTCATACATTTTGTCCCAAATATTTTCATGAACCATTTAGACAAGGGAGTATTTAAACACGTGTTTAATGCTGCTCTTAGAAATAAAAAAGCTTTCCTTGCTTGGGGCTGAAGTGAATTGCATTCCCAAAGCTGGGAATATGCTGGACCCCTGGCTGGCTCTGAAGTGCTCCCAGCACTGGAAATGGGAAGCAGCTCCTGCCTGTCCTCAGAGTACAGCTGGTTTGCCCAGGTCACTCACACACAAGTGTGCCAAAACACTCATTTTTACAGCATGCTTTCCAAATCAAAATACAATCACAGCATATCAGCATATCAAAGAGATTTTAGATCTGTAAGAAAAACAATGTCCAGGAAACAAAGCCCAACATCACCCTGAAAGCCAGGAGGAAATAGCTGGACTAGCAAGGCTCAGCTGGCTTCCTTAATTTCAGAACACTCTGCAAAAGTGAAATTGAATTTCTGTGCATGGGCAAGAGAATTACATTAACTAAAAGCCATTTGTGCTTGCAAACTTGGGACCTGCATTCCTAGAGCAGTCTGCAGGAGTAACAATGCAGAAGCAGAAATGCTGTAATTTCTGTTTTGTAGTAACACGCACCCTGTACAGTGAAAATGTTCCTTGAAAAATTAAATTCCAAAAACTGCCATTAACTAAAATAACTCCAACAACAACACCTAGAGGTTAATGGCCCTGATGTTTAGGATTTCACTGCTGTGACTGCCTGGTGTTCATGCAGCCCAGCCTTCTGCTGGGTTTTCCAAAGGAGCTGCAAGCCCCCAAGCCCTGAACTCTGAGAAGAAAAATTACTTTATCAGGGGCCCACTCCAGTGACAAGAAGCAGTTTAGAATTTATTATCTGCTGAACATCTACCCAGCATTGTTTTTCAAGGTGCTATCTTGCCAGAGGAACTGATTTCATATTAAAATATTGCAGTGATGTGGTTTTGGCTTTGTTAGAAGTGAAGCCCATCATTTAAATTGCATTTATTCCCAGAGTTACACAAAGATCAGATGTTTATTAACAAGCTTCACTACTATTTGCAGCTCAAATTTAGAACCCTGAAAACAAAACCAAGCTGTACATGTGGCATGGGAATTGGGGTTTTCCAAAGAAGGAAGAGAAGGAGCATGGTGATAGCAGCAGCCAATTGTATATAACTCAGTTTGATGATATTAAAGCTTCCAGATCTATGTTTAATCCCCTGTGAGGCCAAGGTCCAGCTTGCTAATGTAATCTGAGAGCTGAACTGTTTGAAAATATCTTGTTCAACAACATGGTTGGACAAACTTGCTCTTCACCAGGAGGCCTCACTGGTGTTCCTGGCCAGCAGCAGCTTTCCCTTTTTGTTTGAGCATCTTCTGCACAGAAAGTGATGCTTGTGAGAGCCACAAACCCCAAAGCACTTTCACATTATGTGTAAGGTTCCCTGATGGCTGTAAATGGAGCACTGGGAGTACCTGAGTTTGGCTAACTGCTCTTCTCTGGGTGAGCAAATCCCAGCCAACAGCCCAGAGAGACACCCTGCACAATTCCCCACCCAGGGACCACAAACATGCCAGGCCCCCAGGTATCCTCCCATGGCATTGGAGACCACCCTGCTGAAAAACAACAGAAAACAAAGGCTGGGGAGTACCCCTGACATGGAGGTGTAATCTGTGTTTGAATCCCATGTGTCCTTTCAGCAGCTCTATCGCTGCCCTCCAAAAGCAGCTCCTACAGCTCTGTGCAAGTGATGCAGGGAGGATAAACCCTCCCCAAGGTGAGCACAACATGAACACACCCCAGCCTGGCCCCATCCCATCCCATCCCATCCCATCCCATCCCATCCCATCCCATCCCATCCCATCCCATCCCATCCCATCCCATCCCATCCCATCCCAAGGCAGACTCACACAGCATCACCTGAACTCAGCCTGTCGCTGTTGCTGCAGGTGCTGCAGGTGTGTTGAGGCTGCACACTGTGACAGCTCCTGCTGGCACTCAGGGCTGCCTCAGGGACACATTCATTTCCATTTTTCCCCTGGTTTTTCAGCCCAAGGTTTGTTTCTCACCTTCCCATCAGCAGCCCCTACGTGCCCAGGTCAGAGTGGGATCTGGGGCACGTCTGCAGCTGGAGCAGCTCCCTGCACTCTGCATCCCACAGGGACAGAACAGGGCTGGGCAGGAGATCCACAGGCAGCAGAGCTCAGCCTGCACTGCCAGGGCTCACCCATCACCTGCCATGACAAAGCCACTCGTTCCTGCAGCTCTCCAGAACCATCACATTGCCAGTTCAGCATTCACATGACTCCCAACCTGTTTCCATCCATCCCCTCCCAATCAATGAATATTCCCCTGCACGCCAGTGCTGCTCCTCTGTGCTCACCCAGCATTTCACAGGAGCAGCACATTACAAGATTCTGTGGATCAATGAGCATCCCTCTTTTGTTTCCCAGGAAATACACAGAATTACACACGCTGCTAAGTGCATTCAAAGACCTACAATCCATATGCTGCTTCCCTATTATTCAGCAAAGCTGCATTTATAATCTTAATCCCATCATTTCTCAAAAGGAAAATTGACAGAGATATTTCAGATAAGTAGATTCAATGGCTTAAATTCTAGTGCACTCTCTCAGTCTGTCAGAGGTTATGATGCTTCTTTTTAAAGACAGAAAACAACTTCTTCATCACTCCACATGCACAGTCAATGTTTCAGTGATCCCACTCCTCTGCAGGCTCAAACCTACAGGCTGAAAGCACGGTTAGATTTTTTTAAAAAGAATCATTGCCTTCTGGAAGCAAAGGCTTACAAACCTAAGTTAAATAACATGCAATTAGCAAGCTAGCACAGAATCCAAACCCAAACCCAAGTGGAGCTATGTCAGCAGGTCTGTAGCCAAACAACAAAACGTGGGGTTAGTGGTGTGTGTGCTGGGAAAGGGATGGGCAGCTACAGAGCAGCTCCTCAACTGAAACAGGATTTTCCAGCAAGTAAATTGGCAGTTTACTTTTATCAATTTACAGTAATAATAATTCTCACTGCCCTGTATTTTGATATTAAAACAAACCAGTTGAAACCACAATAAAATGACCATGGGATTTAGACAATTCAAGAGCTCCCCAGTGCTTCCCAAACTCATCCTAAATTCCAGTACTTACAGCAGAACAGCTCAGGGTGCCTTTGCACCCATGAAAACTCCTGCAGTTTCAGTGCAAACCCAGAAATCAGGATGTGCAGCCCTAGGTGCACCCAAAGGTTCTGGCTGTGCTTGGATGCAGCTGGATGTGTTTGGAGGCCAACCCTACCTGGAAAATGCTCTGTGTTCATACACACACACACACACACACACACACACAGAGTGCTGAAATTCTATGGAAAAACCCTCAAAACACAAGGAATATGGAAGGAAAATGTCAAAGTAAACTTTAAATGAGTCTTCCCCATTTCTCAGTTTTACTCAAAGACCATTTTCATCATTTACCTTTCCCACAGCAGAGAATCAGATGGAAGAAACACCTGGCAGAAATCTCCCATCTGCCTGGAGGAGGCACCACTTCACCTCCAGTTTTGACCTCCACAGCCCCAGGTTTTCCACTCCAGGTTAAGATAAAGCATCTGACATGGACACTACCAAAATCTGCCTCCCAAATGCTCCTGCTCCTGACCAAGGTAACTTTGGGCTTTCTGCAGAGGGCTCAGTGCTGTGGCCAAGACAGGTCCTGTAGTAATTACAAATCCTCTGAACAGAGAGAGACAGAGCTCTCCCAGGATTTTAGAAGCTGTGGGAAACTTAGAGGAAAGAATTCAAACAATTATTATGTCTCTTTCTGTAACCATTGTTTACAGATATGGCTCTCCAGAGTGTGCTGTTCATAGTTCACCAATAGTGTGACAGAAGATTCCTAAAGGCCAATCAGGTCTTAGTCCACCATTGTTTCTATAAGAACTGCAGATTTCTAATAATCAGGTGTCTTTTCATGCCTTCTGATGATGGAGTCTCTGTATTACCTTTGGCTGTCCCCAAACCCCTTCGGTGATAAGGTCCCTAAAAGGAACTTGAAAGCCAAGCTCAGCATCCATTTGGCCTCATGTGGAATGAAGTCACAGACTTCCTGCTGCTCCACTACACACCTGAACCTTTGCCTCCCTTCAGGGCTCTTTGATCATCCTTCAGTCTTTGATGAAAAGCATCAGATGAGTTGATAATGCCTATTTGTTGCTTTCAGCTTTACTTCTAAAAGCAGAGGCTGTTTCCTGCCTTAGCCTTGGCTGTTTCCTTCCCTCCACCAAGGGAGGAGCTGTTCCAACCCAAGGACAGCTCCTGTCCACGTCTCCCTTGGAATCCAGCATAAAAATAAACACAAAACTTCCAGTGAGCTCCCTCAAATCAAAAAGAAGAACAATTTTAAAAGATGACTCAACACTAAAGTTACAAAGTGTGGAAGAGGTTTTACAGCCAACTTCTGTGAGCCATTGAGAAGTTTGATAAGAGGATCCATGTTTACCCCTGAAAGAATTCCTACCAAGATCGTTGACATAGAAACCAAGAAAGAAAGAAGGATAAATAAGTGAAACTTGTAACTGCTTATTCCAATAAACTCTTTGCTTTTCTCTCATGACCAATGAGCAAAGTGTAAAGTTATGAGCTTTGTAAGAATGTAGAACAAGCATGCATGCTAGAATAAAAACAGGGTTTGCAGCCTTCTGGAAACGGTGTTGCTTTGTATTGTCTCTGTCTCAACTACAACAATAAAGAATGTCCTGGTGAGAAAAGTCCTGAAGAGCTCCAGGCGCGAGGAGAGCACCTCAACCCCAAGCTGGATGCTGAAGGCACCTCCAGCACTCCAGAGGGTGGTGGGCACAGCTGAGAGTGACCCTAACAAAGGACTGAGGTGACTTTAATGAGAGCAGCCTGAGCCCAGCACACAGCCTGGTCTGTCAGGGCCATCAGCCTGGGCAGGGACGGCGCTGGCAGAGCCCCCGAGCCGGGGACAGCTCCTGATTAATGACAGCCCCGGTTGGGTGACAGGGCAAAATGATTGGAGCACCATTGCCTGATCAAGATTAATTATCTCCCCACCCCAGCCCCTGGCAAACGCGTGTCGTAAAGCAGCAATTACAACTAATTGAATGCTCCGTAAAAATGAATTTAATCAGAGAGAGCAAGATGGATTTCAACGCTATCTCATTTTCAGGTGTGCAATGCTCCAGTGATTGGCTTGGAAAAAAAAATTCAGAGGTGAATGAGATGTGACATACTTTCTTTAGGATAAAATGCTTACATTAACGGGTCATAAAATGGGTTGATTTTATGCATTTGTTCTAGGAATGCATATGCCAAAGATCATTACAGGCCAAAGAGCACACAAATAACATAAAAATAGCTAAATACTTGAATGGCTGCAGAACAGGGAGGACTTGCTTGAAGCACTAGAAATTAGAAAGGGACATATTTTCATTATATTGTTTTGTGCATTTTCTCTTGAATATGGGAAATAAACATAACTCAAAGGAAACAGCTTTTGGTTATTTGAAATTCCAACTTCCCAGCTTGTTTAGCAAATAAAGACAATTATTTAAGATTTTCTCAAATCTCAGGTCTAAAGGGAAAACAGCAAAACCTGTTTTTTACAGAAACAACTGAGATAAAACATGAATGGCACATAAAGGTGTTAGCTGGGCACAAACAAGGTGGCCTTGCTCATCAGAATTCATAGAATTCACAGAATGACCAGGTTGAAAGAGACCTTCAAAGTCATCAAGTCCAACCCATCCCCAACACCTCAACTAAGCCCTGGCACCCAGTGCCACATCCAGGCTTTGTTAAACACACCCAGGGATGGGGACTCCACCACCTCCTGGGCAGCCATTCCAGAGCTTTATCACTCTTTCCATGGAAAACTTTTTCCTGATACCCAACCTGTATTTCCCTTGGTGAAGCTTGAGGCTGTGTGCTCTGGGTGTGTCAGTGCTGCTGCAGACAGAGCCCAGCCCCAGCTGAGCACAGGCACCTTCCAGGAGCTGCAGAGAGTGATGGGGACACCCCTGAGCCTCCTTTTCTCCAGGCTGAGCACCCCCAGCTCCCTCAGTATAGGGGCTGTGGAACCATCCCATACCAGCACATTTATTTCACAGAAACTTTAACACCAAATGTTTGCCTTGCACTCACTATGGAACCAAAATATTTTGGGTGGGGCCTGAGCAACCTGCTCTGGGGAAGGTGTCCCTGCCCATGGCACAGGATGATTGCTCAGGTCCCTTCCAGCCCAGCCCATGCTGTGATTCTGTTTCATTCCCCATCAGCTGCACAGTTACTCTCTCCTTCTGACCTTGCAGCATCCCAAACCCAAATCTGGCTGGCTCTGAGGAGTCCCTCCCATCCCCAGGAAGGTCCCCAGGGTCTCTTTGGAGGGTCAGTGCCTGGACAGCTCCGGGTCATGGCCAGGGAGCCGGGTGGTGGCGGGGCTGAGGAAGGTCAGCTCAGCTCATGGCTGGGAGCAGGAGGCTGGAGAGGATCCAGACACAGCCAGAAAAACTCTCCCTGAAGTCATTAATGGCATTTCTCCTCGTGGATGGACTCGGTGCAGTTCTGCCTCTCCTCATCCATCCATCTGTGGCAGCTCAGCACAGGAGGGATCCCTGATTCCAGTGAGGAACTGGAGTCCCGAGCTCCCTGCCCCGACCCTGGGCTCTTCCTGAGCCCCAGAGCCCCTTCCCTCTGCCAGAAGGGTGAGCAGGGGGAGAGAGGGGGATAAACACCCAGGCAATAGGATAAAACACCCAGGGAATGGAATAAAACACCCAGGGAATGGGATAAACACTGAGGGAATGGGATAAAACACCCAGAGAATGGGATAAAACCCCAAGGAATGGGATAAAACACCCAGGGAATGGGATAAAACCCCAAGGGAATGAGATAAAACACCCAGGGAATGGGAAAAACCCTGAGGGAATGGGGTAAAGCACCCTGAGAAAGGGATAAACAACCAGAAAGTGTAATAACACCCGGGGAGTGGGATAAACACCCAGAGAATGGGATAAAATACCCAGGGAATGGGATAAAGCACCAAGGGAATGGGATAAAGCACCAAGGGAATGGGATAAAACACTGAGGGAATGGAATAAACACTGAGGGAATGGAATAAAACACCCAGGGGATGGGATAAAACACTGAGGGAATGGAATAAAACACCCAGGGGATGGGATAAAACACCCAGGGAATGGGATAAAACTCCAATGGAATGGGTATGAACACCCAGGGAATGGGATAAAACACCCAGGGAATGGGATAAAGCACTGAGGGAATGGAATAAAACACTGAGGGAATGGGATAAAATACCCAGGGAATGGGATAAAATACTGAGGGAATGGAATAAAACACTCAGGGAATGGGATAACCCCCCAGTGCTGTTCAGTCCAGCCCCTCCTGGACAGGAGCCTCCCATCCTTGAGCAGCTGCTGCAGTTAAAAGAAAATGAGAAACCCACCTGAACCACAGAATCATTGAGGTTGGAAAAGGCCTCTTAAGATTCTAAGCCCAAATTTCCACTCAACACCCCCATGACACTAAACCGTGTCCCTAAAAATGAGGGGAAAGGCTCAGAATGCCAAACACCTTGTAAATTTAACTATTATAAATTACTTCAGTAGATGTAGCACAATAAACCTGGATTTTCTGCTGATTTTCAGCAGATATGTTCATCTAGCAGTAATAAAATCTATAGAATCATATTGTTTCATACCTTTTAATAATAAATTTCTTTATTTGAAAACCTACTGGCCTAGGAGAGGTGTTGCTGTGTGTCTCTCCTGTTCTCAGAGCCCTTCCCAGCCAGCCACCAGTGCCAGTGGGATGTTGTTGGAGAATTTTGCTCAGACATGGCTTAAAGAAAGAGGCCATGAAAATATACAGCTGGTGGAAAAGTAAAAGGCAGCTGTGAAGCAGCAGTCCTCAAGCCCGTTTCTGTGGATGGCTAGGTTCTTGGGCACATTTTATAAACAGCAGGATTCTCAGACAGCCTTCTCATAACAGGCAAACATTCTGTCCTCGGGAACAGACATGGAGGTTGAGAACCCTTCATATCAGGGTGAGAACAAAAACCTTGGTTTCAATAAACAAACCACAGGTATTGAAAACAAAGGGAGGGGTTAATGTTTGCTCGGTAGCCTATCGTGAGCTCGAGTTTTGCAATATGTATGATCTTAATTAACACGGTTATAAAAACGTGCCTTTGGATCAATAAATTTGGAGTCGACGCTGGTCAACAAGGATGGGTCGTCTCCCTTCGCTTTCAACAGGATGTGAAACAGCTCCTGTGGCTTCTCCTCTGCTTTAAACACAAACCTTCCCTGGAACACATCCTGCATTGCACTCCAGACAGGTGGGGACACAACCAAACAGCCTGTTTAGCGTAATAATTATAAAATTTAGAGACATTTATGGTAACAGTTATAAAAGATATAAATGACATTGACTGTAGGGCATCCTGGCATATATATCCATAGATATCCATAGATATCCATAGATATCCCATCTCCAGTGTTCATAGGGTGCAGAAGGACATCGAGCTGGCCTCCTCCCTCCTGTGCAGCTCCTCGGACCAAGCCAGGCAGGAGAGATTTACCGGGAAAGCTTCGGGAAGGCTGCATTGGAGCTCCCTCTAGCCCCCACGCCAGGAAATTGTCAATTATTGAAAATAAAAAATAAAAATAAAAAAAAAATTCCAGCAGCACCCGCACGCAATCCTGGCACAACACAAAGGCAGCGAGGGCTCCCACAGATGTCGGGATTTGTGGGTTTTGGGGTCGGATTTTCTGAGGACTCCCCACTCCGTTCCAGGTGAAAAAGGAATTGGTGCTGCACGTCAAATGGGACATCTGGGAACTGAATATTCCAGAATGCAAATGTTCCTTTTCTTCTTGCAAAACTGTGGCTCAGGGGGTCCCAGAGGGGCTCAGCCTTTCCAAGCAGGGAATTCCAAGTGCCCACCCCTCACCAGTGACCTCAGGTGCTGTCCCAGAGCTGCTTCATCCCATCCCTGACCATCCCACCCCACTCACTGCCATCCCTGGGCACTGCTCAAGGAAGGAGCTGCCTTGGCCATAAATTCCTTTATAATTCCAGCTCCCCACGGTTCCTGAGCTGCTGGGATGGTGGCAATCTCTGCTCCATGGCACAGCTGCTGGCTTGACTAAGGGAGCATCTGAAACCTTGACTGCAGCCGTGCTGAGATCAACACCCTGCTGCATTTTCCAGGGGATAACTCCTTCTCCTACATTACACAGCATTTCCCTTCAGCTAGTTAAAATCTACTTTGAGGGATGAATATCTTAATTCATCTCAGCTGAACTGGTTTGGTTTGGGTTGGTTTTTTTTTTTTTTTGCTCCATCTAGTGGTGCACAAAAATCCATCCTGCTCCAGCCCAGAGTGTCCACACACTGCTCTGAGCTGTGTCAGGGACTTCCAACAGCTGTTAAAGGAGAGAAAATAATACAAGCACAGAGAATAACAGCAAGGCAGTGGTTGCTGTGCAAAGCTGGAGTTTCACCCACCTATTTCAGGCAAATTCTATGTAAGAGCTGAATATGTTTGCACAGGAGAACTCCACACTGCAGAAGGAAAACAAACCAGCCTCATCCTAAACAGTGCCAGTGCCTCAAGGTGACAAAGGAGAAATTCCCCATCTGAACTCCCTCAAAGCAGCAGCTTTCTTGAAGCCCTCTGAGTTTATAGAATGGAGAAAATAAGAAAAAAATAAGAAAAATGCCATTTCTACTTTGTTTCCCATCCCAAAATGTACAGTAAGACAGTCCTCATTCTTCACAAAAACAGTGCAAATTCACCACGGAAGGAAAATTTTTCTGCTGGTACCTTTCCCTGTTTTATAATAGCATGCAGCATTTTAGGTCATCTACTTCCAACTCTGGTTAGCTGAGAGAGCCCTTACCAGCCTCTGCTGCTAAACCCAGGGATGCTCAGCATGTTTTATTCAGCCAGCCATGATTTATTCAAGGAGGGAAATGTTTACTCCTGCATTTCTGGCTTCCACTGCAGCAGGGAAGGGCAGCTCTCTGTGTGCTCCTGAAGAGAAGATGCCACAATTCAGGGGCACTACAGCTCCAAACTCAAACTGTTCCAAATCCCAGCAACCCCTAATGAGCCTATTTCCCCTTAATTGGAAAACTACTGGATAGAAACACCCCATGCCAGTGTCCTGTGACAGCCAATAATGCTGGGCAGGCTTTGCCTTCATTTTCTCCTGAGCCTCATCATTAACTGCAGCCACTTCCAGGGTAATCAACGCTGGCCCTGCAGGCTGGGGGTTGAATTTGCAGGGTTAAATCAGCCTTGCTTCTTTGCTTTCCTTTGCACAAATAGATAAAAGGTACTCATTGAAAGATTGGACAAACCCTCCCCTCTGCAAGGGAATAATTACAGTGATCCAGAGTTCAGCTCACTGAGGAGAGAGTGGTAATCACTGTTTACATCTGGGAGGGAGATAAGCAAGTCAAAATATCAGAAATTCCTACTGTTTCTATCTTTGTGAAGCAACTCTGAGAAACTCTTAATTACAGAGTCAAAGACCCAAATGCTGAGCTGTGTTCAAACATTTCAGTGTTTTGCCCTGCCCAGTAAACATCAGAAGAATATATTCCAGGGAATATAATTCCAGATATATATTCCAGGGATATAATGAACTGCAGTCAGCCACTACACTATTTTTTGCATACATTATTTTGACATTTTACAGTGGAAATGAGTATTCTTCCTCTATATTGTAAAAAAAAGCAATTAAGAAATGTGAAACTGAGAACATTCAATACCAAAGAACAGCAGCAGCCACAGAGTGTGAGCAGTGAGCAGAAATGATGCAGAGAAACTTGCAAAATCATGAAGGCAGATTATTCCTGTGCCAGTAAATCCCTGCCCAGGCCTGGACCCTGCACAGTCACAAGGGAAGCACAAGGGAACATTTCACAGCAAGGACAGACACACTGGATCCAACCTCACAGAAGAGCAAATAACCTGGATTCTGGTTTTTTGGAGATTCCTTTAGGGAGAAAAAGCACATTGTAAAGATGAGAGAGAGAGCCTCAAGCTGCCTTCACAGTTCTTCCATCCTTGATCCTGGTGATTCTCCTTTTATCCCATCCTCAAAGCCACACACAAGCACAAATAAATTCCTGCTTTTCCCCCTGCACCAAGCCACCTCTGCCTTTACACCAGCCCCAGACTGTGGGGAGCAATATTTTACCTCATGACAGCAACAACAGATTGAAGAACTTTTCCCCCCTCTCCCAGTCCTTCTTTCCCACTATTTTCAGGGTAGTAAATGCCACTGCAGAGAAATTCTGTTCCCTGCTGCATCTGCTTGCCCTGGTTGAGTTGGAAAACCCAACCAGCAGAAGTTCTCTGGTTATTTCAGAGCCACAGGATGCGTCTGGAAAGGCGCAATCAACCAAGAGCCTTGTGAGCAGTGGGGACTTGCACACCCATGGGCACAATCTCATTTCTCCAGCTGCAGCCATGGGGCTGTGCAGCTGCAAGTTCATTCCTTCAGTGACAACTGAACCACAGCTTGGAGAGAAACATTTTCATTGAGGAGGCAACAGAAGCACGTGAGCAGCGACCTCTGGTTGATCCAAGCCTTGCACAGAGGCCAGGGAAAGGAGAAGACAGAGCTCAAAGCAGCTTAGGGTGGAAGCTGGCATGGAGAGAGATGTGGTGCCACCACAGAAATGTGCTGGCTGCTCAGAACCAGCAGCAAGGAAAGGAAGAAGGGCTCCTCTCCAGCAGCAGCATCCATAAAACATCCCATGCTGGTGTTTGCCCCACCTTGAAACAAACTTAAACCTGTCGCAGACAACTTTTATGAAAACTCCTTTCCTTAGGATTTTTCCTCCTGAGGAGCTGGGAGGCCTCAGGAACAAAATGTAAACATTGATTATCTGCTGCTGTGGAATGCAACAGGTGCATCTGTGATTGGTCTCATGTGGTTGTTTCTAATTAATGGCCAATCACAGTCAGCTGGCTCGGACAGAGAGTCTGAGCCACAAACCTTTGTTATCATTCTTTGCTATTCTATTCTTAGCCAGCCTTCTGATGAAACCTTTTCTTCTATTCTTTTAGTATAGTTTTAATGTAATATATATAATAAAATAATAAATCAGCCCTCTGAACCATGGAGTCAGATCCTCATCTCTTCCCCAATCCAAGAACTCCTGTGAGCACCATCACATAAACCAGCCCAACAGAGCCCTCACAAGAGCTGCCCTCCCACCCCACATCTGGCAGAGAAAAAATCCCCTTGGGCTGTGCCCTCCACACCACACAGCAACAAAACTCACACTACACCTCAGGGCTTATGGTACCGTTTATTTGAGCTCAAAATCAAGTGTGCACTGGAGGGATCTGTCCACAGCTGGCGTGTGTCCTCAGCTCTGGGCAGGAGGAGAGAGCTGTGGGGAGCTGGAGAGGAGGCAATGTCAGACTGGCAGCACGGGGTCCCAGGGCAGTGCCAGTCCATGCCCACAGAGAGGGAGGAGAGGAGCTGGGCACAGGAGCAGGGGCTGCAGCAGAGCCCAGCTGCGCTGTCATCTCGAGGAGGGGCTGCTAGAGCCCGAGGGTGGGCAGCAGAACTGGTGCAGGACACTATCTTCCCTGCCAAGGAGGGGGCAAGAAAGAAAAGAGACAGAGGAAGAGAATCACAGGGAGCAGCATTAGGAAAATTCAGCTTGAAATCGGTTTGATTTTGTTTTCACATTCACAAACACTGTGAGCTGTTTGTAAGCACCACCCAGTTAACCCATTTCCATCTCAGAGACAGGACTCTCCACAGAGGGAAGAACAACCCAAGGAGCCAAGGCCAACGCTGATGACTTAAACTCTGAGAAAAACACTGCCTTGGAAGGGCCACTTCTGTTTTTCCCATTAGAAAAATGACATTAGGCTGTCACTTACATACCCAGCCCAATGTGGCCACAGCCCCTTCATTTTTAACACGCTCAGAACTCCCCACAGGTATTTCCACTGCCCACATTCTGCTGGAAATGCAGAACAGATGCATCCCCGCAGTGAGGGAGGCTCACACAGAAACCCTGGTGATGACCAGGTCTGCTCTCCACCCTTCCCTCCCTCCCTCCCAGGGGCAGGAAGAGCTCTGTCTCCAGGAGGAGTTGCCAGCATCATGAATGGTGCCACCACGAGGCAGGAGCGCTTTGGAATACCCACATCTGTAATGCTGGAAGTGCTTTATGGCAGGGAAGGAGATGCTGGCCTAGCAGGAGGCTCCAGCCACGTCTGAACCAGTGACACAACCACGAGGGGCCACTGCCTTTCAAGTAAAGAACAGGCTAAAGGAGGAGGATGGAAAGGAACACAATGAAGGGAGGAAAACAAGAAAATCCCAAACCAAATTTCAGGCTGTTCTGCCAGTTCTCCCAACTGTGCTCAGGAGCACAATCCACCATTTGCACTCCCTGCATCACGTAGGCATCAAGTGGAAAATTACAAGTATTACTCTAATTATGCCAGCTTTCCCTTGCCATAGGGTGTGAGCACAGATGCCTTATGTAATCAGCTGAACCTCACACTGACTTGGGGCAGGATTTGGCCACAGTTTGGATCTGGTTTGCTCTGTCCATCTGCATCCTGCCTCTCTGGGCCACGTGCTGCTGGTCTGGGCTGTGCTGCTGTCACTGCTTTGCTCAGTTTGAAAATTAAAATACCACCAAGCTTTTATATCTCTGCATATTCTAGAGAGAGCTTAAACATGCTGAGGTGTACAGCTAGAAATTAGATCCCTATTCAACATTTTTTATGGTAGAAAATGTTAATGCATATTATATATGCAATTATGTATGAGATGCCATATCAGTGCTAGAAAGAATTCTGAAGTGCAGCTCTTTCAGAGATGTCCTTACCTGGGACTAAGCACTGACTGGCAGCTGCCACAGGGCCAGGGGCTCTGCTGCGTGCTGGGGGATGTCTCTGGAAGTGTTTGCAGGGAGGACACAAGAAATATTTGCTTTGTGTCCCAGGGAAGACAACAGTGCCCAGCAGTGGGAAAAAATAAACTGAGAGTTGCAAAGTACATTTATCTACAAAGAGATGTTTTTTGTTGTAGGGGTGGAAGCTATTTCTCAGTTTTCCCTGGCTGTGCTAGAGTGCAAAAATTCCCACTGAGCTCTTGGGAAGAGCTAAGGAAAACCAAACCACTCCAATCCATGATGGAAGCATCTGAAAGCTCAGCACTGTTGCAGGGGAGCCTCTGTGTTAACCAGTTATGGTGGCAAAACAGCTCCAAAGCCTCCCAGGGGCTCAGACAGAAAGAAATAGCACAACCAATCCTTCTATCATCGTCCACACTGTGGTTTGTTGCATGTAAGCCAACATTACCTGGTGAAACAAAGATCCCACATTAAAATTTCACACAAGTACAGTATTTTCAGAATGATGGTTTTACCTCCCAGAGGTGCTGATTAAACATTAAGCAGGCAGAGACTGCAAGAAAATGATGGGATTTCTTTGGTACTATAACATCCTTTGCATTATCATTTTGTTTTCACAGGTCTCACTGGGGAAAAAAAAAGAAAAGAAAAGAAAAATCTCTAGCTTCACGATTTAAAAAAATGGTCTTTGGACATGATAAGGGCATCTAATTTGAGATTAGAAGGATGGAAGGTAGGGTGGATGGAGACAGGAATGAGTGACAGCCAACATTTGATGCAAATCAGAGCGAGGAAGTTACAGTTATGAAAAAACACATCAGATGGAAAGATGCTCAGACATCAGTGGTAAGCAAATGTGTCCACAGTTGCAGTTTGCACACATCAGCCTGTTCCATACCCACACAGGGAAGCAGACAGGAACAGGGCTGGATATCCCCAGCAGGGGCACTTCTGTACATGGAATTTTCTGTGTGTGAGGCTCCTGCACAGACGGGCTGAGGGTCTGACTGAAGTGTGTCTAAAGAGGTGTCACAAAATCCCAGACTGGTTTGGGTGGGAAGGGACATCAGAGCCCCTCCAGTGCCATCCCTGCCATGGCAGGGACACCTCCCACTGTCCCAGGCTGCTCCAAGCCCCAGTGTCCAGCCTGGCCTTGGGCACCGCCAGGGATCCAGGGGCAGCCACAGCTGCTCTGCCCACCCTGTGCCAGGGCTGCCCACCCTCACAGGGAGGAATTTCCTGCCCATATCTGTTCTAAACCTACTCTCTGTCAGTTCAAAGCCATAGAAAGCCTGTTTAGAAAATGCTGGGAACCAACTTCCTCAGGCAGGACACAGAGCTGATGAAATCCCCCTCCTGCAGATCCATTTCAGCTCTGGGCTTTGCCAGCTCCAGCTGTGAGGCCTCTGAGATGCTGATGCGCCTGCATCAAACCAGAGCCTCAGCAGCTGAAGTACAGGACTACCTGGATTTCTATTTTCTGGGTGTTCCACACTCCCTTTACTTTGCTCTTCACACAAGATATAAAATCTGCATGTCGCAGACATCTTTTATGGAAAATCCTTTCCTTAGGATTTTTCCTCCTGAGAAGCTGAGAGGCCTCAGGAACAAAATGTAAACAATGGTTATCTGCTGCTGTGGAATGCAACAGGTGCATCTGGGATTGGTCTCATGTTGGATGTTTGTAATTAATGGCCAATCACAGTCAGCTGGCTCGGACAGAGAGCCGAGCCACAAATCTTTGTTATCATTCTTTTTCTATTCTTAGCCAGCCCTCTGATGAAATCCTTGCTTCTATTCCTTTAGTATAGTTTTAATATCATATTATATATCATAAAATAATAAATCAGCCTTCTGAAACATGGAGTCAGATCCTTGTCTCTTCCCTCATGCTGAGACCCCTGTGAACACGGTCACATCTGCATTCCAATGACCTCTGACAGACCCAGGGCAGCTCCTGGAACCTGCAGCTTCCAACCAGGGGCTGCTGTTTTCAAAGCTCTACTCGGGAGGCAGGAAGGGAAGGGAGTCAGAGAAGCCAAGCTACAGACATTGCTGGTCTATTTTTTAATTCCCAAACAGAAATAACCCAAAAAGAGCAAGCAGAGGAGGCATATGGGCTAACTGGAACCCAGACAAGCATCTAGCTGGAAGGACACAACAAGCTCAGGCTTCCCAAGACTTCCCCTGTAATAGGAGAATGCAAGATAACTTGTGTTATTTCTGTCTCTTTTGAGCATTGTAAAATGAGTGAGGGATTACTGCAATAGCTGCAGTTATTAAAAATGCATTATTTCCCTATTAACCATTCAAAACAGATGCCAAAGATCGTCTCGACCAGAAATAAAACTGCTGGAGTGAATAAAACATCCAGCAATTAGCTAACAGCAAATCAGAGATGCTCCAGATTTCACTGTAGTGCATTCATTAATTGCTTCTTTCAGAACAAATTTAATTTTTAATTCTGGGCTACAAAATTAATCCCTCAGTGTATTTTCTAAATAAAGCCTCAAAACTGCAGCCAGACCAAAGCATCCACGTCTGTTAGTTTTGTTTCTAATGATTTCTATTTATAAACTGATAAATGGGAAGACTAAAAGCTAAATTTAATGCCATCATGTGTATGAAGAAATGCAAAGCCCAATCCTGTTAGAGCTCTAGCAGCTCATTTTCATTCACAGCAAAGGGATCCCCATGGACAGGTCCTGCACAAAACCAGGTGCATCATTTGCACTTGACTCAGAGATCACAGTTGTGGTGATGGCACTTTGGATATAACAACTTCAGAAATTGAAATTATGGGCAAACCAAACCAATTCCTGCCACGAGGACGATGGTAACAGCCTGGCTCCAGCACAGCAGCACATCTGTGAGCAGGGACAGCATAAACATTGCAGTGTCATTTGGAATTAAATCCCATAGACTGAAATATTGTGGTTTGCAGCTCTTTTAATGCTTGCCAAGAACAGAGTGCTGTGGGGTGCAGGATGATGTGGTGGAGGTGTGCACAGTGCAGTCCCTGCTCAGAGCAGGTGCAGCCAGGGCTGTCCCACTGACCTGAGCACGGCTGGGGACAGAGAGCCCACACCCTCTGCTGGCCTCTGCCCCAGCGTTTGGCCAAGACCATGGTGAGATTCCCTCTCCCCCTACCTTGTGTCTAATTGAATTTTCCTTGCTGCAGTTTGGTTTGGTTGCCTCCTGTCCCTGGGAGAGGCTGGCTGCAGCTTTTCCATATTCCCCCTGTTCACAGAGCCCCAGGCTGGTCTGGGTTGGAAGGACTGAAAGCCATGGCAGGGACACCTTCCACTGTCCCTCCACCCGGCCTTGCACACTGCCAGGCACCCACAGCTGCTCGGGGCTCCTGTGCCAGGGCTGGAAATCTCTGAGTGAAGAATTTGCCCTGGTTTCCACCCAGAGCCTGCCCTGGCCCAGCCTGGGGCTGTTCCCTCTCCTCCCATCCCTGTTCCCTGGAGCAGAGCCCCATTTCCCCTGCATGTCCCCTCCTGGCAGGAGCTCTGCAGAGCCACAAGGTCCCCCCTGAGCCCAAATTTCCTTGATATTTCCTTGAAACAGGGCCAGGGATCAGCTCCTTCCACACCCCCAGCCCTGAGCCATCAGCTGGAGGTGACACAGCACTCTGAAACTGCTCAGGCTCTGCACCCCCAGAGCAGGGAACTCCTGTCCTCACTGCACAAAAAACCCTGAAGAAATTCAGAATTTTCAAGCACAAAGTTAAGCTGCTCTAGGCTTTAATTCCACAAGAAATATCACTGATAAAAATAACACCCTGTGTGGAGCAAGACACTGAGACATTCAAGGAACAGCTGGTTTTCCCATCAACATCCCAACAGGAAGATCCTTAAAATTAAAGCACTATCAACTAAGGACACAGGAAAACTAAAAGCCTCACTAAAAAGCAAGCAGGGAATCTAAGAGTTTTCAGGCCCTGCTCCTCACCAAAGGAATTTGAGCTGTCTTACAACTCAACTATGGACTCACTACCACCAAATAAATGAAGGGCTCTGATGGGAGAAAAAAAACCAAACACACAAACAGATGCTGCAACACAAACCAACAGGGTGAATCCAAGCATGCATGGATAGAGGTAACTAGGGGATGAAATATTCAAACCAGAAATATGTTTATGCATTTACAGATTTAGGATTCATTGTTTGCTTTTGTCTTTCCTTATTACCCGTGCAAAGTGATTTTGATTTTTCAGCACCAGGCTTCCAATATTTTGATATAAATATTATTCATGAGCTGGCAATTATCACTAAGTCGATTGCTAATAGCAGAAGTAAAAATTCCAGACAATATTTTCCATGGCATGCACAGTTTTTTAACAGTTTTCACATTTCCAATGGCTGAGATTAGCTGCCCTCTGATGCTTCTCTAAGATGTTACAATAAACACTGGCATTGACAATAAACTGTACTATGGGATGTAATTGCTGCTCTCTGCATTGGATCAAAGAGAACACATAGATAGTAAAGGCATCTATGTTAAAAGAAGCAATATGAGCTGGAAAATGTGTCTTTTTGATGTATTCAGGGCCTGGATGTGTTTTAAACCCCTTTATTTCACTCAAATCCAAGGCAGTGCTGAGCCCTGGGCAGGTCCATGCCTTTAACCTTCAGAGGGTTAAGCACAGGGATGAATTCCTCACCTACTGGCAGGGGTGAAAAAAAAGAGTTGCTAAGGAAAACACCAATATCCTCCATAAATTATATAAATATTTCAGTGTATTTCACGTGGGAGCTCAGCCTGCACCTCCCTTCTCCCTGCCTTTGCAAGGTAAAGGGGGATGTGCCCTTAAAGCACATGGCACTCACTTTACAGAGTAATTCCAGAGTGCCTGAGAGAAGGACTCACTGCAGTGATGGGTCTATCCACAGCTACCCTACAAGACCTCAAAAATATTGGATATTTGTTCCAATTTTTTTTTTTTTCCTTTTAAAACTTAAGCAACTATTGCTTGTCTCATGCCAAGTGGCAGCACCAGATGTCCCTCAAAGAGCAGCAGAGGGTGGAGCATGTCTACTCTTACCTGTACTCTGAGTGTGTGGCAGGGACAGCTAGCTGGGAATGGTACAATGGAGCTGGACAGCAAAACTGGTGCAGAGTATTTAAAGACCTACGACACAAGGAGAAACACAAAGTCAAACCAGCAGTGTTGAGAAAGGGGCTCTTGAGAGGAAGGCAGGTGCTGACAGGAGAACTGGAAACTCAGGAGAGCGGGGGCTGCAATTTGAGGCACAGCTGTGAGATCTGGATGCCAGGGGACACGGGGAACGGTGCCAGGGTTAAATGCACACACCACAATGATGGGGAGGAGCTGCTGCAGTGAGGAGTCAGTCACAGGTTTGCTGCAGGGTTAAGATCAAATGCCAATTGAAGGCCTGGGGTTTGCCTTGCCAGGTGGGAGGGAGGCAAAGCTGAGACTCTGAGGGTTGAAATCCCTGTGGAAATGAAGCTTTAGGCTGCACCTTACTCTGCACCAGTCAGGCTGTTCTCTGGCCATGGAATTATGGATGCACAGTGCTCTGCATGAGGAGGGACAGTGCAGTGGACATGGACACAAAGCTTTCTTCAAGCCCAGCAATGAAAAACATACGGCAAAACAATGTGAAAGAACCCAAGTTTCACCCGTGTTTTAAGCAATATTCAGACCTGTGCAATAGCAGTTTAATTGTTCAAATTTGTTCATTTGTTCAAAGCACAGAAAGAAAACAAAAAATCCTTCACAGCACAAAGATATTCTGCAGCCCAGATCATTAGATTGGTGTTGTTTCACTAAAACAAAACCAGACAAGAGGTTTCCCCCTCTGAAGGAAAGCTTGGGAAATCTTTAAGCAGCTCACAGCACACGTCCCTGGTTCCTGGTGTTTGTGCCAGGAAACATTAAACACGGCTCAGCACAGCAAGTCTTCCACAATAAATCCACCTAATCAAATTTCTCAGGACACAGCATTCTTCTAGGAAATCATAAAAAAATAATCAATATCTCCTAGCTCTTTGAGCGGACGAGGGAGCTGTTAAATTGAAAATCCTCCTTTAACTTGTGAGCATGCAGCCTGACAGTTAACAGAGGGGGTGTGTGTGTGCTTGTGTACACAAATGCACTTTTTAACCCCCATCTTTCTCTTGTGTTTTGACAGAAGTCTCAGAAGATTGATTTTGATTCTTCTGCATCCCTGAGGCTTAAAGTGAATCCTGTGAGGTCACTTTCTTACGAGATCAAAGAGAGCAGTTAAGCAAAAAGAAGTCAGGCTTTGTTCAGGAAGGAGTAAGTTACTAATCCTTAGGAAAAAAGGCAAGGTCAGCCCGTTGTGATTCCTGCTGCCAACACTGTGTCAGCAACTGCATGGCCAGGATCAGCTGGATTTCTGTCCAAAGGTGGTAACTCCTGTGAAGTGCTGGAGCTTTTGGAGATGTGGCTCAGCCCACACACACCCCAGTGTGGGATCTGACACCTCACAGGGCTCAGGTACCCATGGGGGCACCTTCAAACCCCTTGGGAACGCAAAAAACCCTCAAACCAAAGATGGAGAACAACACTGAAAGCGTTGATGGGCTCCATCAAAGCAGCCAAAGCTGATTTTCTGTCAGGAAAAGCACACAGTGCTCCACACGAGCTGCTCCCCTCAGTCCTGGGGCAGAAGGGCAAAAGTCTCACCCTGGGCAGGGAACTGTTCTCATGAGGAACCTGCTCCTCCTGGCCATACCTGGTTCTTCCAGCAAAAGCAAAAGAAGAAAATGCAGGAAATCAGTAGGAGAGTGCTCCAGATTCCATTCCCACCACTGTTCTTTTTCTACACAGAAGTCTCTTTCTTCAGAGAATTAACCAGTGAAATATGAAAGAATATGAAAGAATCTCTCTGGATTCAGCTCTGCTCAATAAAGCTTTTTGAACAGAGCGTGCTCCTGGCTCTTCCAAAATCATTCTGCCCTCAAGGCTCCCTGAATATGTCTTGCTCCAATATTCCTGGGTTCCAAAAGAACCTGGACAATAAAGAAGGTGGTGGAATCTTGTCACCGTCACATTTTCTGAAAAATCCTCCTTGCCCAGGGTTCTTCTCCTGGGAAGCTGAGAAGCCTCAGAGAAAAAGGAAACAATATTATCTCATTTGCTTCTCCTGTGTTTGCTGCTTTGGAATGTGGTCTGGAGATTGTTTATCCAACAGGTGCTTGTTTGATTGGTTTCATGTGAATTGTTTTTACTTAATGGCCAATCACCATCAGCTGTGTTGGGACTCTGGAAGGAGTCACAAGTTTTCATTATTATTTTGTTAAGCCTTCTGTCTGTATCCTTTCTCTATTCTTTAGTATAGTTAAGTATAGCATAATATAATATAATATAATATAATATAATATAATATA
Organism: Melospiza georgiana; assembly: GCF_028018845.1. Taxonomy (NCBI): domain Eukaryota; kingdom Metazoa; phylum Chordata; class Aves; order Passeriformes; family Passerellidae; genus Melospiza; species Melospiza georgiana. The sequence continues at coordinate 20,699,806 of NC_080440.1, read as the reverse complement.
ATATAATATAATATAATATAATATAATATAATATAATATAATATAATGTAATATAATGTAATATAATGTAATATAATGTAATATAATGTAATATAATGTAATATAATGTAATATAATGTAATGTAATGTAATATAATATAATATAATCATATCATATCATATCATCTTTCCTCCTCTCTCCGGGGACCCCAAAAATACCACAGAATCTGAAATGTAAGGAACTCATACAATTTTGGGTCTGTGAACTAAAGTTTAGAATTAAACACAGGATTTGATTTGAGAGCTTGGAAAAGGTTTTTAAACTTAGGTGCTAGAGGTGAGAATGTGGATTTATAGTTTGAAGTAGAGATATGTCAAGTAAAGGAAAGTTGTAAAGGAAAGTTTAGAGTTTTAGAGTTTAGGATATAGAAAAAACAAAGTTGTTACAGAGGTAAATAAGGAGATTAGAATGCAGTACTGCAGGGTTGTCTGTCATAACATGATTGGTTAAGAAAGTTTATATTGTAGTATGGGTCTGTAAGGTGAAATATTTAAGGACTGGGTTAAAAAACATAAATATCTTTGTTAGTGGTGTTTTATTAGTCAATAATTCCTTAAAAGGTCTTGTCACTAAGGGTTTTGTGACCTTCTGAACTGTGCTGTAACAATGTGAGCTGAACTCAGCCCTCCTGCCTACATAGAAGATAAGAAAAATAAACCACATCATCAAATACAATTCAGAGGACTCATCTCAAATTCCTTCCAAATTTCCCCACGAGTGAATTGTCACAAAGAGAAGCTCTCCCCCTGCTCTGGCTGTGGTTTGTGCTCGCTGTGGCACAGCCCTGGGCTCAGGAGCTTCCCAGGAGCAGCAGGAACGCAGCATTCCCATCCTGGGAGCAGCTGGAGCTGCCCGAGGATGTCCCTACCCCGCCACAGGTGAGGAGGTGACACAGGGGACAGGGCTCAGCTGAGGCTGGCACTGAGGGCCACCAGGTCCCTGCTGTCCCACACAGCAGGATGATGGATCCTCAGACAGCATCCTGGGCCCACCACAGGCAGAGGAAACACAAGGTCTGGGCTCTGCTCTGAAGTTTGAAATTCAGAATAGCTCAACTCTGTCTGGGCTCCTCCAGATCTCAGTGACTCATGGCAGCCTGACAGTGATGAGGCTCAGGCTTTACAGCCCCTGACTAATGCTCATTCTACCCAAAGCAATGGGGTAAATCTGCCACTGCAATTTAAGACTGACATGTGGCATTTTGTGCCTTCAGTCACCTGCAAAACAGCACTTGCAGTCATCTACCCCTCTGTAATATACCACAGAATGTTTACAGTTCCAATCCCTTTGTTTGTTTGTTTGGTTTGGCTGGAGGTTTAATTATTTTTTAAACTTCACAGCTATATGTTGCAATCAGCCTTCAACACAAGTTTGCATTCAAGCTAGAATTCATTTGCTAATTTTTAACACCTAAAGACATCAGAAGAAATCCATTTCAATCATTTGGAGGAGAATTAATCACTGCTCCTGCTCACAGTCTCGCAGATTCTCAGCCCTGTGAAGATTAGTTTCCACATCTGTGGCTGCTGTTCTTCAAAGGATGATTTAGGATTACAAAGAGAGCACGGGTACTTCAGCACCAGGACAAGACAAATGACAGCTGACAGAGGCTGCTGCTGGTAATTCCAGTTTCTGGCCCATTGCTGCATGTGGAAGTTTGGCCATTTCCCATTCCCAGGCCAAGCTCCTTCCAGCTCTCCCCTTGTGACATCAACCCCTGTGAATCCCTGCACGAGGATCTTGGCAGAGCAGAGTAAAACCAGAGCCAAACCGGACCCAAACCTTGGACATCTCATTCCCCCACAGAGCAGGAGGAGCCCAGCTCCTAACAGAGCCCACAGCCCCCAGGCTGTGCCTCCCACCCTCTGTAAACCCCATCATGTTTGCCATCAGAACCCACTCACTTTAACAGCACTCTCCTGTCCAGCAGCAAACAGAAATGACAATTCTTTTTAATCTTCTGGTTTTAGAGCCTTAGAGCTCAGATGTACAAATAAAAAGAAATCAACTACTGGTCATCACATAAAGCCAGAACTATTTTTATTTTTTCTTTCATTTTCTCTTGCAATCCCCCACAAGCCTCCCAAACTCAGCAGACAATTTTCTCAGTATTGGTTTTTAAACAACCTGGCAGAGCTGAGCACGAGGCCATTAACCTGGAATTGCTTTTTCTCTAACAGGTTATCCTGTGCTCTCACAATGTGCTCAGAGGCAGCAGATGCACCTGGCAGGTTTGGGAGCCTGGGGGCAGCTTGTCCCTGCCCAGGACACCGTGGTGGCACAGGACATCCACCCACCCCTGCTCGTTCTGCTGCTGTGGAATTCTCAGCAGAATTATTAAACCATCACTGTCTGAGAGCCTCTTCTTGCAAGAGGTTCCAAACCCTGAGACAGAGGGGAATGGGAGCAGGAGCACAGCTGGAGGAGCCTGTCTGCAGTTAATGATGTGGCTGATGAGAGGAGCTGCTCAGCACCTCCTGCCCTCTGCTGCTGCCCTGGCTCCATTCCCCATTCCTCCTCTGGTCTGGAACAACAAGCTGTTCCCCTCCATCTGCCAGGATTCTTCCCTTTCTTCTGGCACATTTTCCCATAAAGTTCACATTGCAATGAGAATTTGGAAAAAACAACCCCAACAGGGGCTGCTGTCCTGGATGGCTGTGTGCACCCATCCTTCTGAAATCAGCTTGGGAACAGCATGAGGGGCAGACAAATCCATCCCCTGCTTCAGCCCATTCCCTCCACGTCAGCTGAGGGAGCCAAGAACGGTTTGTTTGATTGGATCTATTAAAAAGAATATTTGCATTTCCCAGTGTTTTATCCTGTTGAAGAGTAACATTATTTTACAAGTTGAAATTTTCTTTCTCAAGTTGATCCAGAGTTATGGCAACAGCTGAGATTAGAAAATACTGTAGATAGAAGCTAATAAAGTCTGTCCTGTTTTTGTTTAATAAATCCAACCATTACTTTCATGAGGAGCAACATTTGAAATATAATCAAAGGATACCCAAAGAGGTGATGAACAGTAAAAGTCATAACAATACAGACCCACATCAACTCCAGCTAAATGCTTACTATTAACAAGTTTATTAACCTGCCAGAAGGGCTTCCAGAATGAAAATCCTGTCCCAGGCCACAGGACAGCTTTTGGAAAGCAGAGAAAGCAGCAGGAAGCTTTCCAGGGCAGCTCCCACTGTCCCAGCCCAGGTTTGACTGCAGCTGTGGCTGTGGCCACTTCAAGGTGATTAAGGACACGACACATTCCCATTTCCAAGGACAAATTCCTACTGTTCCTTGCCCAAAATACGCAGGGCAGTATGCTTTTGGTTTTGGAAGCAGCACTGTGAAACCTTCTCTTCTTTGCTATTCATTTCACCCCACTGCATGTCCAGCACTCTGCAGCCAAGCACATCACAGAGAAGCTGTGGTGGCACACAGACAATATTATGGTTTTTTCCCAGTGTTGTTATTATTAATTAATTTCCTGGCATGCACTCTTTTGGATGGCAGCCCCACGACATTAAATACTGCCATTGCTTTTATGGTTGCATCCACAAAACCCTTCCAGTTCACAGCAGAGACCAGCACACACTGCAGGAGGAGCACAACTCCTCCCTCCATTGCCTGGGCACAGTGGGAACGTGCCCAGGGATTGCTCCTGGAGCAAATCTTTGCTTTGCTCTCAAGGAGCCCAGGATGGCTCTTTGGGCACAGCTCCTTGGACACCAAGCCCCAGGGAGGCAGCAGGACAGCTGCTGGCAGGTGAACACCAGTGTCATTACTCTGCAGGAGTTTGGGAGCCAAAAACCTCACCCACACATCACAAGCAGCACAGCCATATGCTGCAAAGCTGCTCTGCTGGCATCTCCCTCCTCCCATTGCTGCCTCCCCTCCATGCAATAGCCAGAACCTGGCTAACAGCATTCCAGAATTCATTTCCTCTTCACAGGAATGAAAGATGTTTTCACCAGCTACAAGGATGCTCAACAAAAGCTGCAGTTCCAAACGAGCAGCACACACAGTCCAGAGTACAGACCACTAAATTTTGTTCCAGAATTCATCAAATCTGGTTGTCACCAGAATGATTTAATAGCAGGATTTGTACCCGGCACAGCAGAACTGCAGACTGGGAGTTCTTGTTGGGAATAATGCTTCCCTTTGTGCATTCCCAGCTCAAGTGCCCACAGCTGGATTTTTCAATGGAATCATCAGGCACACTCTCACTGACCTCTCCTCCATCAAAGGGCCTGTAAATAATTATCATCTCCTGGGAGAATGGAAGCACCACAGGCCCAGCATACTAAACAAGGAACAGCCATTATTTTGTCCCATCCTAGAACACAACACTTATTAGCATTACAGAGAATTAGAAATAATTATTATAAACTTTTTTAGGTTTCATGAAAATGCAGTACCAGCCTACACAAACAGGCAGGAGGGATCCTTCTGCATCCCTGCACAGTTTGCTCCAATCCTGGGTTAGCTGGAACTAGGGTGAATTTAATTAAGACTATTAATATGTAGATGCTTGTAATTAGAAAAAAATCCTTTTAAGTCTTAACTAGAACCCCATCTATGGCACAGGGTAATGTAGAATAATTCACAGGACTCATAAGATGCACTTGTGTCAGTTGTTCCCATTGGGAGCTGTCAAAATTTGTAGGAAAAACCCCACACAGTCCAAACCCAGAAATTAAGAGCAAAGAGACATGAGAGAAGGAAAATATCTTTTAGATTAAATGAGAGTGTGGATATATTCACCACTTCTTTTCTGTATGTCCCACATGATTAAATCAGGCCCCAGAAATCCTCAAGAAACTACAACTCCCATCACAGAACACAGGCACATCTATAATTTCACAGAGCAATAACACAGCAAACCCAAAGCTGAGCAGTGCCAGTTATACATATTGGATTTGCAGCTGATGAAAGAGGCAAAATAACAAAGTACAAAGAATGAAATTACCCAGATACAGCAGGAGAGATTTACAGCAAGGCAAATCCTGTTACTTAAAACAATGCTCCAGTGACATATGTTCTATTCAGTGCAGCAGCTGAAAAAACTGCTTTCACTAATCCAAGTAGTGTGACACTCTTGTTCAGCTTTTCTTAGAACAGCAACAACCAGGCTTTCAACACTTAAAGATGAAAAAGATATTTTTATCTTTAAAAAGATACTTTCAATGGCAAAGATCTTTGGCATGTATATATATACATATCACAAGAACACTGACAGAGTTGTTATATGTAAGGTTGCATCTGAAAACTTACTCAGCATTGAAGGACTGGTGTATAACAGTTTAACAAACATTTTCAGTATTGAGAACCCATCATTTTTAAAGAACATGAAGATTTTCTGTATACACGTGTTCTTAAGAGTAAGTTCTTTAAAAAATTCCCAGCTTACATTTTCCCCTTTCCAACCATCAGCATCAGCTCTCTTACACAGGAGTTAAAACACAGAATTATAGTAGGAGGCAGAACCCACATCTTGTTTTGTACAGCAACGTGCTGAGGTGGGTACAAGATACCAAAGGTGTAAGCAGCAAAACAGGAAAATCCTGCACAAGATGGGTCTGTAAATAAGACTGCAAACTCATTGTTAAATACAGCAACACACAGGGATTGAATATCCCTTACCCCCCTTACATGATGAGCACTCTGTGAAATCCATTCCCTGCTGAGAGTTACAGAATCCCCAAATCCCAGGACCCAAATTAAAATGGAGTCCAACACAACCAGAGCTGTTCTCCCATGGACACACACACAGCAGGATGTTTCAGGCTGATCCATGCATACCTGCAAGGCTGCAGCCTGTTCTCCAAGTTTACTTATTTCAACTTCCTACAAAATGCTCCGCATTTATTTTGATTTTAAAACATTTCAACTTTACCATTCACCCCTTCAGCACAACACAAAAAGCTGAAGGAAACTCGAAGACATATACTAATATTCTTTTGTTATTCTATTGGAGGAGCCTGGTTTTGAATGGTTTTATTTACTCCGCCTGTGTGTGGATGGTGCTGCTGAACATGGAGCAGATTTACTCAAATCAGGCTGCTCAGAGGCACTGCTAAAATAACTGGAAAAGGCTGGGGATGACAATTACATGTGTTTCATGCAGCACCCTCTGGAACCCCCAAATTTAACCCTAAAGGGATGGATGGTTAACCAGGGCTCAGAACTGCAAACAGAGGTACAGCATCTCCAAGCCCCTGGACTGGGAGTGACAACAAATCCAAGGGCCCATTCCTGCCTGGTTTGTGCCCATTTTGGAGCAAATCCTGTGTGTCCCATCAATTCCTGCCTGGTTTGTGCCCATTTTGGAGCAAACCCTCTGTGTCCCATCAATTCCTGCCTGGTTTGGTCCCTTTTTGGAGCAAACCCTGTGTGTCCCATCCATCCCTGCCTGTTTGTGCCCATTTTGGAGCAAATCCTGTGTGTCCCATCAATTCCTGCCTGGTTTGTGCCCATTTTGGAGCAAACCCTCTGTGTCCCATCAATTCCTGCCTGGTTCGGTCCCTTTTTGGAGCAAACCACCTGTGTGCCCCATCCATCCATGCTCCAGACTGGCTGAGTCCTGAGCCCCAAGCCTCAGGCTCAGCTCCCACAGGGGCTCCTCAGCCCACAGCAGAATCAGCTCCTGTGTCTGCCCTCAACCCTCCAGAAACTGCTCCAGGGAATGATAATCAATGAATGTTTCATCTTTATGTTTTTATCAGCATAAAGGTAACAGCAAAACCACAGGGAACTCTGCCTCCTCGGTCTGACACTGCTCAGGGCTGCACTGCACATTCTGCTGTTTGCATTTTATTTCTGCTCTGAAAAGACAGATTGCACTTTAATATGACAAAGCATTCCAACAAAATGGAAGAGAGATCCTTGACTCATCACAGACAGAATTCCTAGCACCCTGCATTGCTGCTTGGATGCAAAGTGAAGAGTTTCCTCATTTTTTCCCCCTGCTAAACACAGACTACTCACTTTATGACACTGTATTTTTAAATACCCACATGCACAATCATCATCATCATCATCTAAACACATTTAATATACAGAGCATTTATCTACCAGAAAAGGTAACACCCTAAAAATGGTTCGTGGAAAGAAACCTACACAACAATAAACTGATCACTACTCCCACTTCTGGAATCCTCAACACAGAAATCAGAGGGGTGACAACAGATGAAGAAGGAAAAGGTACTCACAAATAACACCTTCTGCAAGCCATCCTGGAAGGGGGGTGGCCTTGGAATTTATATTTTCTTTCACGCAATCTGAGGTAGAAAAGCTCTTTCTCAAGGAACAGGAATAAAGTAAAAAAAAAAAAAAAAATCACATTCACAGCTTTTGCACGCTCATTGAGGCTTAGCCACGGTGGAACATCACGGATAAGTAAGCTGGTGATGTAACCAGCATCAAACACTGCATCAGATAAACCCAAAGGCTCTACAGGGTTATATTTTGCAAAGCCAAAAGGTTTTTCCCAGAGAGGAGGTTTAGCAAGCACAAACCAGCCACGCTGTCCTCACATTCCTGGTGGGCTCGCTTTCTGCTTGCAGGAAAAGTCCCAGAGCTGTATTTATTATTCAACTTCATCACCAAGGAGGAACAATATGCTTTCTCATTTGCTATTTAGACGGAAATATCAAAGCACCAAATGTTGCATTTTCGAATGCACCATCTCTGCCTGCTCACTGTAGTACAGTCCAAACCAAGAAAAGGCCATTGGTCCTTTTATCTCCATGGAAACAGCAGCATCTGTGAAGACGAACGTATTCCCTCTTCACTGCAAAGTCAATTTATAGTCACATACTATGACATAAACTGATAAGACAGCAAAGCTAATCAGCAACCAGGAGAAACAGCAACCTAAACATGAGATTAAGCTCTTGCTCAAGAGGATATTCCTCTGTATACAGCATTTCTCCTGTGAAAATTGCAGAATTAAGAAGCAAATCAAGCTGTTCCTGAGAGCTGCTGCAGGTTGGGGATTTGTGAACTTCCCAGTTTGGCTAATGAGGAGAGCAGCTGAATATTTTATACTATTAGCTTCTGGCTTGAAAATCTAGTTAAATCCTACTAAATGGGAAGAGATTTAAACAAAGTTGCTCTTTGCAAAAAAAAAAAAAAATTACTGAAGAATTATTACTCCAGTGTTACCTTTTCCCTGAAGAAGAGCTGTCATCTTTAATAGCAACAGCAGAGTGAGAAGTTTCATAACTCTACAGGCAACAGCCTCCCCATCTCCCCCTTTTTAGCACCACCAGAGGTGCAAACACTTCAGCACCATCCTGCTTGTGCTCTACAAAACTCCCCTCCAGGGAAATGATCATTTCTGCAGGCCTGATGAGTCACCTCTGCTTGATTTTATTCGGTGGTACTTGTAAAAGAGAAAACCAAACTGAAACCCAAAGCAAGTTGTTCAGCTTTGCTCCTGCCCTCCTCCTGCCCAGCCCTGATGCTCAGTGCTCAGCCCCGACGTTCCCAAGCAAAGCTCCCTCCCTTCCCTCATGAATCAGTGCAATGACCATCTGCTCACATTATTAACTTAAATATGCACCAGAACACGCTGATGAGGGCAGCTCATTTGCCATGGTCAAGTGATCAGCTCCATGGCCACTTGTCCCATTTCCAGAGGGACGGGGGGCGGCCAAATCCTCCCGATGCACCCACACAGCTCCCAGGGCTCCAGGGGAGCAGGAACTGCCAAAGATGCTGCAAAACTTTAAAAACAAAAATAAAAAATCGGGGAGGCAGGAGATCTTTGGTCCAAACCAATCTGCAAATGAATTAGGGTGACCTAACTGCAGCCTCACTGTACCTGAAGGAGCCAGCAAGGAAGATGAACTGTTTTAAAGGGCCTGGAGCAATAGGACATGGGGGAATGGCTTCGAAGTGACAGACAGAAGGGATAGATGGGATATTGGGAATTAGGAATTCCTCCCTGTGAGGGTGGGCAGGCCCTGGCACAGGGTGCCCAGAGCAGCTGTGGCTGCCCCTGGATCCCTGGCAGTGCCCAAGGCCAGGCTGGACAGGGCTGGGAGCAGCCTGGGACAGTGGGAGGTGTCCCTGCCATGGCAGGGGTGGAATATGGTGATTTTTGAGGTCCCTTCCAACCCAAACCATGCCCTGATTCCATGGTTCTGCCTAGCAGAGGTGCACTTTGGTTTACAAAAGTAAATTTGATGATAATTTGTAGAATTCTCAGAGCAGCCTCAAGTCACATCAGCATGTGCTGGTGCCATGGAATGCACTAAGAAACCAGAGGGGAAGCAAAGGCCCCAAAATTCCTCATTCTCCCACATAAGTGGCATGTAGGGCTTGGATCCAGCACCAACAGGTGCTCCAGCAGGATTTCTCCTAAGAAAACTCCATAAATACCCACTTGATGTGGTGCTGCCCCACCCAGCAGAGCGAGCTCCAGGGAATCCTATCACCACATTTCTCTTCACAGAGAAAAGCAAGGCACAATTCTTCCCAAGGATTTCTGAGATTCACATTCTCTGAACCTCAGAGAAAGGGAAAACACAATTCTTATCACTTGCTGTGCCTGCGTTTGTGCCACAGTAGAATGCAATATGGAGATTGTTTACCCACAGTGATGGTGTTTTGTCTCCTTGGCCTGTCAGGGCCAGGTGTGTGTGTGGGACTGTGGGCTGGTGACAGCCACGAGATTCTGGGCAGTGTGAGCAGAGTGGAGTGCTGGGCAGATTCAGTTTAGATGAAATGTATATAATATAGTATAATAAATTATTCTGATATCCATGGAGTCCTCCTCATCATTCTCTCCCTTCATTCGGAGTCACCTTTGATTTACAATAGAATCCAGCCTGGTGTGCTGTCGTGGGTTGACAGCCTTTATCCCAATATCGTGTGTTGTGTCTGGCAGCTGTGCCTCTTCTCTCTTCCCCCCCCACCCCGGCCGTCTTGCTGCGGTGGGGCGGGGAAGAGAGGGGGGGAGTGTTTGACCAGGCCTTTTTGGCTTTTGGCTTTTAGCTGCTTGGCTTGGCTAGCCGCTTTGCTTGCTTGCTTTCTGCTTTTTGCGCTGTTTTTTTTCTTTTCTTTTGTTCCCTCTTTCTTACCCTCCCCTGAAGATACTGGACCGGTTCCGGACCTGACCTGAGACGTCCAGGACACCTGGAGCTTGCAAGAGAAGCTTGAAGCCCTCACCATACACAGTCTGTTTCTTTCCTTTTCTTGTGTTGGGGAGTGTTCTTTTGTTACTTGTAAATAAATAGGTTTTGTTTTCCACTTTGCTCCTCCGAGAAATTCCTTCCCGAACCCGGTGTTGGGGGAGGGGTGGTTGGAGGTTTGTTTTGTTTGGGGGGCTCCCGTTTGGAGATTTCCCCTAATTTGTCCTAAACCAGGACATGTGCCCATCCCCAAATATCTCTGTTGGTGCAGTTCCCAAATCCTTCCCTGGGAGTTTGATCCTATAACTCCAGCCCCACGGGCTCATGGAACAGGTCAGGCTCCAGAGCACAGTGTCTCCACGCCACACTGGAGAGCTGGATTGCAGCAGCCATACCTTGAACATAGATATGAGACCCTGGGAGGCACTGACATGATCACAGGTACCTGTCAGCTTTCAAAGTTGAATTCTCTTTTGCACAAATTAAGGGAATTCAGAGAAATACAGATTTAGATGAGTGGCTTTTTTCTGCTGCACAGCCTAAAGGCGTCTTGCCTTCCAAGGAAGCTTTATAATGATTCAAATACTGCTTCATTTTTAGCAGATACCAAACACAGAGTGCTGGAAAAGTACAGTTTTAAAAGGTGCTTGTGTGTCCTGAACTTGGACATCACAGCCACCAATACATCACATAAATGATGAATGCCTGCTAAGGAAACAACACCATTCCATAAAGAATCCCATAAAACAGCTTTCCAAGCACTGCAAGGTCAAGTACCTCAATCACCAGCAGCATATGAGGAAGAGAATAAACAGGCCTGGCAGCTTGGTGCATTCTTCTGCTGTTAATTCCAGTTTCTGCAGACGTCTGACAGCGCACAGGTCAAATGAAAAGTGAGGAATGACTTACCCAGGTATACAGAAAGGGGCTCCCTGGGTGATAATCAATCCAGTTCAAGGAGGACAGGGTAACAGGAAGCTTTTCAGTGCATGGCATTGTTGCTTGTGTTTGGGACAAGCTTTCAGTTCAGTTCTTGGCTTTGGTTTGATGTGTCTGGATAAAATAACTGAAGAAAAAACTATCTGGCTCTAAACTCACCTAAACTCCACAGTTCTATTCAAGATAACAGAGTCATTTGCATGATTTCTGTTAAACACTGGTTTAGCCAAGCTCAGTCTCCCTCAGCTCTCCCCTGGAACAATGGGAGCTGGGCTGATGAGTAAGTGTGGGATAAAGCCTGCCCACGGCTGCGTCTTAGCAGAATGAACTCAAATGTTCCACAATTGATTGAATACTACAAAGTGAGGAGTTAGTAACTGCACAGGCTGTTTAGCCTTAGCTTTTAACTTTAAAAAAGGCTTTTCTTTATCAAAAAATGCAGTAAGTAGGGCAGAACTGGGGACACTGGGGCTGAGTCCTCCCCAGCACTACAAAGCCAGCTCAGCAAGGCTCTGGTACAGTCACTTGATGTCACTGTGTGAAAGGAACTGGACATAAAATGCCCAAGTCATTATCCCAACCACTGCACAAGCCACAAGCACTAAAGACAAGGGCTCTGATCCCACTGCAGAGCCTGGGAAGAGCTCCACAGGGCCCAGCACAGCCAGGCTGTCCCAATAAATGCCCAGTGGTTCTGAGTGCTCTGAACACTGATCCCTGCCAGCATCAGCGACCTGCCCAGCCACAGAACTGGCTGTCCCCAAAACCCAGTTTTCTCTGCTGAGATTCCTCTTCTGTCCATGGCTGCGAGGAATAAACAATCACCTGAGCAAAGTCAAACATTGTGTGTTTCAAATGAGGGCCTGAATTTATCTTCAAGGTTTTGAGACAGACTCAAAAGCAAAGCCATTTGTTACCAGTTTTTGCGTTTTCCTGTTTATTATGAACATGCTGGATTGGGAGGCTTGGCTATTGATTGATTCTAGAAAACCAAAGGCAGTTTGTGGTTGGAATTCTGGGTGAGGCCACAGGGGACAAAGACACAGCCCTGTCCCTGCTCAGGAGATCTCAGACCCTCTACTCAAACACAGGATGGATGCTCAGCTCCTCCCCACTAAACCCCAAATAAAACCTCACCCTGCCTGCTCCTGACACAGCCCCAGAGGTTGTTATTTTGTTCAGAAGCAGAAGTGGCTTCATGAACGTTCCCCTCACGTGTCACACACACACACAAAGCTCAGCACCATGGGATTCACAGAGAAACCTGGGAGCTGAGACCATTTTTACAGAAAAACTTCCATTACAACCTAAAAACTCCCCCTCATTCACTCTCCACCTGAGGCTGAGCTGTGTGTTGGAGCAAGCTGGGCTGCTGAAAGGTGTCCCTGCCTGGCAAGGGGTGGGACTGGATGGGATTTAATGTCCCCTCCAGTGTGATGGTGTTCTTGGATGAGGGAAGGTTCTTGGATGAGGGAAGAGATGAGGATCTGACTCCATGTTTCAGAAGGCTTGATTTATTATTTTATGATATATATTACATTAAAACTATACTAAAAGAATAGAAGAAAGGATTTCATCAGAAGGCTGGCTAAGAATAGAAAAGAAAGAATGATAACAAGGGCAGCTGTCTCGGACTCTCTGTCTGAGCCAGCTGACTGTGATTGGCCATTAATTAGAAACAACCACATGAGCCAATCACAGATGCACCTGTTGCATTCCACAGCAGCAGATAATCAATGTTTACATTCTGTTCCTGAGGCCTCTCTCAGCTTCTCAGGAGGAAAAATTCTAAGGAAAGGATTTTTCATAAACGATGTCTGCGACACTCCAGCCCAAACCATTCCATGGCTCCAGGCCTGAAATCCTGGGCCTGTGGAGCTCCGTGCAGCTCCTGAGCAACAAGGCTGCCACAGGATCCAGAGCACTCCTCACCACGGCTGCTTCCAGCCCCCTGAGCCCCAGTTATGTAATTACACACTGCTCATTCCTCTGGGCACTTGTACTCTAATGCACAAAATGTGTCTCGGAGTAAGGGAGAGAAGCCCAAGGGCTGCAGCAGAGCTGCTGATGGCAGGAATGTGATGGGAAGGACCCAGCCCTGTGCTCCCTTCCCTGCAGCCACGTGTGCCCCCATGGAACATCCCCTGGCCATTGCTGCACTGGTAAAATATTGAAGCTCAAAGCAAAATAAACAGCTGTAGAACTGCCAGGAACGTCTCAGGCCAGAGCACAGTATTTTCATTTTCAGTATTTTCATTTTCAATCACATTTTGAGATGTTTCTCATGAGCGTTTGTAGTTCTGTCTGAAGCCTCTGAATTATTTTTTCCCTACTGTTTATTTTAGCAAGATGCCCCAAAGCTTTCACTGGAAGCTGCTTCTAATTTTCAGCTTGGTTGTTACTGATGAGTTGATTCACATTTGCTTGTGTTGAATTTCCTCTGCAATAATTTTGTCCCTGTATGTTCTGAGCTTTATATAGATGCTAAATGCATTTCTCTATTGTATCTTGTATCTTACATGCTTTCCATTTACCCTTAGTATAGTTAGAAGTGGTTATTAAACCTACTCCTTGACCAAAATGAGGTCTCAGCTAAGCATCATTTCAGTGGCTGCTGAATGAATTTTACTGTCTCTCATTACACACACAAAAAAATCCCTTGCAAGTATTAAACAATGCTGGCAGCAGTCAGAGTTGCGGAAAAATCTCTGTGTTATCACTGACAATAAATCCTTTTTCAACTTCTACCCTGACATTACTATTAAAACACCATTTGTTTCCTGCTAAACAACCTGAGCCCCAAGTAACAACTTCCTTTTAAGAACTCTGCTAAAACAAGGCTTTAAACAAGTATTTATATTTCCTCCCACCATGCAGAACAACTGCTTTTAAAAGGAAGCCTTTGAAAAGTAAAAGTCTTTCCCACCCAAATTCAAATAATTTTGCAGTCTTCAGTCAGTCCTAAAACAAACTTCCACTGAAAATGCTAAAATGCTTTGTAATAAATTGATCACCTTAAAAATTTCTCTGTTTAGATTTTATGTGACAGCCCTCAATTCCCCTTTTGGCACCTCTGGTTTGTGTAGTTTTGCCCTGTTCTGGTCATCCAAGCTCCTCAAACATGTCACTCTGGAGAAAGGATCACCTCTTTAAGGAAACCTGAACGCTCAAGTAAGAAATTGGTACATTTTAAGGTAAAATGTTAAACCTTCACATTCTGCAGGCCCTGAGTACACCCCTGACCCTTCACTGGGTAACACCTTAACTGTCCTAGACTTAAAGGCATCCCACAGATTTGTTTTCTCTGGGATATTTGGTTCCCTGGCAGCGGCAGGAAATGGAACAAGATGGGTTTTAAGGTCCTTTCCAACCCAAACCAGCCTGGGATTCCATGAAAATGCCACGAACAGAGAACAAATAAAGAAGTCTATAAATTTACAGCTTGTGCATGACTGAACAACAAAATACTGAGGAAAAGCCCAGGCCTGGACTGTTTCAGACACAGGCAGTGCCAGCAGCAGCAGCAGCAGGAATCCCTGGAACAGGCTGGGAACAGCAGGGACAAGGAGCCAGGAGGGGTTTGGGCTGCTGAAAAACCAGCAATAAATAATCTGCATGGAGTCCCCACTGCAATGGGGAACTGGGAAACAAACCTGATGCTGCAAGCCTGGGAAAGGCTTTTAATTATATATAACTTATAACTGTATTATATAACTTGTGTTGCAGACAACTTTTATAAAAAATCTTTTCCTTAGGATTTTTCCTCCTGAGAAGCTGAGAGGGGCCTCAGAAACAAAATGTAAACAATGGCTATCTGCTGCTGTGGAATGCAACAGGTGCATCTGTGATTGGTCCATGTTGGATGTTTCTAATTAATGGCCAATCACAGTCAGCTGGCTCAGACAGAGAGTCCGAGACAGCTGCCCTTGTTATCATTCTTTCTTTTCTATTCTTAGCCAGCCTTCTGATGAAATCCTTTCTTCTATTCTTTTAGTATAGTTTTAATGTAATATATATCATAAAATAATAAATCAAGCCTTCTGAAACATGGAGTCAGATCCTCGTCTCTTCCCCAATCCAAGAACCCCTGTGAACACCATCACAAACTTGGGTTAATTTGATCTATATTTCTTCCCCTATTCATCGCAGAAGTACAAAATACTTGTTGAGATGCATTTGTTGAGATGCATTCCTTCATCCTCAGGACAATGGAGCTGCAAAATCCAGGATGGATGCTCCTGCATGGACCTTTCAGCTGGGAGGTGATGCAGATACAGCCCCAAAGAAGGGCCAGCACAGAGCAAACCTTAATGAGCAGGATGCAATTAACACCTGCTGCTGGTCTGGTCTCTGAGTGGAGCCATCTCTGCCACCAGCAGAGGCTTCCCAAGCATTAGGGAATTAATGGGCAGTGTGATCATTAATCACTGCAGAGAGGTGAGGGAAGCAGCCTCCAGCCCAGCATCCCACGTGTCACTGACCCTGCAGGTGGCTTTGTCCTTTAATGTGTTTTTCTAACCTAACCCAGAGTGACAAAGTCATTTACCCAACAATTAGCTAAGCCAGAAAAGCAGCCAACTGGGCTGCAAATAAAAGATAAAAGAAGTTCAGAAGTGTTTCCTCCATCCTTGGTGCACATTAATCATGTATTTTATTCCTAGCTTTAAACTCTGACTGCAGCTGCTGTTCAATGGGTCTTACATAACGCGCTGACATTAAATTTATTTGTTTCATCTTTTCTACATAAAAATAAGCTGGGATTTTATGATTATTCCTTTGCATTTATTTTCTGTGAAGGCATTTTAACTATTTTGTCCTTAATTGTTGTAATAAAATCCAGCTTAAGCATTTTAGATGAAGCAAAAACCACAAATTAAGGATCATTAAATTATTTTGGCAACCAGACTCATGGCAGATTCCACAATAAGAGGCTGAATTTCCATTTTAGTAACAAGACTAGCTGGAATATTTGTGCCAGAATTATTAGCTAGATGTTCAGCAGATCAATTTTATTAATTAAACAGGCAAGACTGAAGACAACTGATGTCAATAAATCTGTCAATATGTTAATACAGACACCAGTGTCACCTCTCTCCACAGGGTAAATACAAACCTAACCCCAGATGGGTATTACATGGATTCAGTGCTGAAATGTAAATTCACTACAGGCTTAAAGGAGAACATGAGGATGAGATAGAGAAACCCCAGCTGAGGTCTGGAGTCACCTGGTTCCCCAAGGGGCTCCTCTAAGTCAGGCATTTGCTATATTTGTTTGTAAAATGTCTTTTAATCTTACAGGAAGGTCAGCAAAAGGATTTTCTGAACTGGTCACGTGGAGTGACACCAGTTTGGTGCTGTTTGCTGATGCTGGGTCACTGAGCCAGTAATTTCAAATAAGAACTTTTCAGTGGGATAATCCCAGAATCACAGGATGGTTTGGGTTGGGAGGGACCCTAAAGCCCACCCACTGTCCTCGTGGGCAGTGGCACTTCCCAGTGTCCCAGGTGGCTCCAGTGTGGCCCTGGACACCTGCAGGGACCCAGGGGCAGCCACAGCTGCTCTGGGCAATGGGGAATGAATTCAGAACTGCAGGAATGCAGGAGCAGAACACCTCAGTGCAAGGCTGCACCTGAAGCTGTTACTCACAGAAGGAGAGCAATGGGATATCCAAAGGGGATTTCCTGGGAGAAAAAGCCCTGTCAATAATACATAGAGAACACACAGAGAGAACCTGTGTGATGGGCAGGAAAACCTCTGGAGCAGCTGCATGTGGAAAAGCATCTGGAATATTCTCCTCATCTGTTACCTGCAGATAAAGCAGGGGACTGACACTGCGCAGCTGAATCTGCAGAATTATGGCAGATTTTAGACAGGAAATTTTGGACAGTTCTAAGACAACAGAAATTTTAAAACCCCACTTTTATTGCCTAAAACACTCAAAAGCACCGATATTCAATGTGTGCTCTCAGTCCCTGCATTCTCCTGCATGCAGAGTGGTTTGAGATGAGTCAGCTGAACACGAGAATCCAAACAAACATGTGCCTGAGCACGTGCTGCCAGAGCTGCAACAACAAACCCACAGCAAACCCTCTGCTCTGAGCCATCCACCCAAACAGCTCCCCCTGAGCCCACCCCACATCCCAGCCCACATCCCAGCCCACAAACACCCCAGTATCTCCTGTCCCTGCCCCTGGGTCCCACACACTGAACTCAGCCTGGGCTCCAGGGACCGGGGAGGCAGCAGCAGCAGCCCTGTCGCAGACATCTTTTGTGAAAAATCCTTTTCTTTAGGATTTTTCCTCCTGAGAAGCTGGGAGGCCTCAGGAACAAAATGTAAACAATGATTATCTGCTGCTGTGGAATGGAACAGGCAGATCTTTGATTGGCCCATGCTAGATGTTTGTAATTAATGGCCAATCACAGTCAGCTGGCTTGGACAGAGAGCCGAGCCACAAACCTTTGTTATCATTCTTTCCTATTCTATTCTTAGCCAGCCTTCTGATGAAATCCTTTCTTCTATTCTTTTAGTATAGTTTTAATGTAATATATATCATAAAATAATAAATCAAGCCTTCTGAACCATGGAGTCAGATCCTCATCTCTTCCCTCATCCAAGAACCCCTGTGAACATGGTCACACAGCTCATGCTGAGCACAGCTCTAATCTAAAGGCATTTCACTCTCAAAGTTTCTTTCCACCAGCATTTCCCCCCTACACACTAATACATTTAAAAAAAAATATTTAAATTCACTAACACCCTTCAAAAAATTTAAATTCATTGACACCCTTTAAAAAATTATTTAAATTCACTAACACCCTTTTGGCTCAAAATTATGCAGAACTGTGGATAGTGGTAACTCTTGGAATATTTTTGGGTTTCCCACTCTGGTAGAGGATTCCCTTTGCCAATCCTCTTGCTCTTCCCCAACTTTTGTTCATTTTTACAATGCAATTTATGATTGGGATAAAGTTTTCATGCAAACCACAACTCCCAGCACTACCTGACATAGGATTATTTTTTTCCACCAGAACTCTTCAGTTTAATAATAATTTTAATACAACTTTAATAGTAAGTTTTGTTCTAAACCAAGCATGTAGATGTCAGTGCTGGTTCTCTGGAGCTTCCAATACAGAATTAGGAGGGCAGGAAGAGACCTCCAAGACCAAAACCCCCCATGCCTATTTAGCCAGGGCAACGTCTGCTCCTTTCTTGAGCTCCTCCAAGGATGAGGATTCCACCACTGCCCTGTGCCAATGTCTAACTCCTCTCTCAGTGAAGAAATGTTTCCTGACATCCAACCTGAACTCCCACTGGCACACCCTGAGGCCGTTCCCTCTGCTCCTGTCCCTGTTCCCTGGGAGCAGAGCCCGATCCCCCCCGGCTGTCCCCTCCTGTCAGGAGCTGTGCAGAGCCACCAGGGACCCCCTGAGCCTCCTTTGCTCCAGGCTGAGCAACCCCAAATGTCTCCAGGCAGATTATTTTGATGAATGAAGAGCAAATGAAAAACCAACCCTCCATCCTCTCCAGGTGTCCAGATTTGCCAGGACCCCGTTGGGGGCTCAGAGACCCTGGCACACAGCCCAGAGCACCTGGGGATTTGATTATGACCCCTGGAGCAAGTTACCAGCTTTGTATGAGGACCTGAAAGTCACAAAGGTTTGAATAGTGTAATAATACAATTAATACAGGGTGAAAAGGTAGATTTTAGGATTTTTGGTATGGGGGTTTTGGGGACAAGAATGAGGAACTTGGGTGTGTCCAGCCTTTCTTCTTCTTCTTCTTGGTCTCCATTTTCAGCAGTGATGCTGGCACTTTGGGATTGGTTTAGAGTAGAAGTGCACTGTCTAACATAGGTGATGGGTATTGGGAATTAAGAGTAAATATCTTATAGGTAGTTTGTAGTATAAAAGGACAACACTGCCCTGAGGGTGGTCAGAGTGCCTGTGGCTGCCCTGCTGAACAGACCTCGGCTGGGCAGAAATAAAATTGTATAGATAAGAATTAATAAACAACCTCAAGACCAAAAACTGACAAGCTCTGACTCGTTCTTCGGACACGCGGGCCGACACAGAGACACCCTGCACATCTCAGGGCTGCAATTAACAACCAAACTCTGAGACCTCTCCAGGCCCTGCTGCACTTTCCTCCACAAACCAACCCTTGTGCAGCAGAGCTGGGGGTGCCAGCAGCAGCTCCAGCCTGTACACAGCAGGCTCTGTGCTCCCAGAGCAGCACAAAACAACACAACACAGCACAACACAACACACTCTTACAGACACAAACCCCCTCGAGTGGCCTTTGCCAGCTCTGCCTGCTGCCAGCAGCTGCTGCTCATCCCAGAGCCTGCTGGGTGCCAGCCACGCTGGGAACTGCTGACCTTGGGAATGCAGGGAGGTGCCAGAATAATCCCAAAAACCTCTGCACACCAGCTTTCTTCAATGCATCAGCTATTGCAGCTCTTTTCTATTCATAGCTGCACAGCTCTCTTTGGTTATGCATATTAAAGGCATACTTAAGGAACTTAAATGACCTTCCAGACCAACAAAAGCAATTAGGACAGCTCCTAGCAAGCCTCTGCTGTTAAACCCCCAGAAATGGGGAAGCTGCAGTGAAATGTTCCCATTTCAAACTGAAATTTGAGATACTGAGCAGTTCAACCAAGGGCAGCATCTTGAAAAGTTTGCAGGTACAGGGTTGAACCATGGAAATTTCTGTTATTATTCTTTTATGTGCAGAAATGGTTTGAAACAATGCCAGAAATCCTGATACTATGCCAGAATAATTAATACAGGAGCAGTCCTGTGTGTTTATCCCATTTCAATTCTCCTCTGCAGAAAGCAGCTACCAACAGTACATACTACAAGAAATGATTTTGGGAATTAAATATAAAGTGCATACCAAATTTTGACTCTAGTCTACATATCAGAACTTTTTTAGGGCATAATTAATAACACAATTAGAATATATTACTGTGATGTTTATTCTACTTGTCATAAAATTCAAAATAAAAACACTTTCAAAGCAATTCTTATATAAAGTGCACAATTCTATAGGAGTAGAAATCATTGAAATATTATAATGAATTCTAACCATAAGCTTCTTGAACAGCAGTTTGTCTAAAGCAATAAGTCCCTTTCCCATGCAAATATCTGGAAATAGAACAGCAGGTTATGAAACAATTTGTTGTCTATTTGTGTTGTGGATCACCAGAGAACACCCTGAGCAGGGACCACACTGTAGGATTGATGGGGAGCAGAGGTCTCTGCAGCCAGGTCTGGAACTTGGGGTTTATTGCACAGGGCCTGGGTGCAGGGCCCTGCTGGGATTTGGGGTTTATTGCAAAGGGCCTGGGTGCAGGGCCCTGCTGGGATTTGGGGTTTATTGCAAAGGGCCTGGGTGCAGGGCCCTGCTGGGATTTGGGGTTTATTGCACAGGGCCTGGGTGCAGGGCCCTGCTGGGATTTGGGGTTTATTGCACAGGGCCTGGGTGCAGGGCCCTGCTGGGATTTGGGGTTTATTGCACAGGGCCTGGGTGCAGGGCCCTGCTGGGATTTGGGCTTTATTGCCAAGGGCCTGGGTGCAGGGCCCTGCTGGGATTTGGGGTTTATTGCACAGGGCCTGGGTGCAGGGCCCTGCTGGGATTTGGGGTTTATTGCACAGGGCCTGGGTGCAGGGCCCTGCTGGGATTTGGGGTTTATTGCACAGGGCCTGGGTGCAGGGCCCTGCTGGGAGCTGCAGCCACAGCTCAGAGCAGGCCCGAGAGAAGAGAGGGGGAGAGAGGGTGAGAGGGTGAGAGAGTAAAAGGGTAAGAGAGTAAAAGAGGCAAGAGCTAAGAGCTAAGACGTAAAAGCAAGAGTGCGAAGTTCTTGTTACAATGTAATAAATCATCCTCTGAGTTGAATATTCTGATTCTCACTAACCAATCCAGTACAAGATACAAATCCTACAGCATTTACATACAGCCTATAAGAATCATTACATTACCATACTGTGTTACATTTTAAACCCTAAAAACTCCTCTTTGTGCCCCTTCTGCCAAGCTGGCAGGGCCTGCTCTGACCCTTGGGCCTGTCTGCAAGCAGAGGGTGTTGTTTCATCAAAAGGGGTCATCTTCAGCTGGTCATGCCATTGTTTTCCAGTTGTTCAGTAACTAAAGGATCTCAAAGTTTGCTTTCACTTCAATCTCGCTTATAGTTTCCATATTCTCAAAATCTTTTGCCAGACAATCATATTTATAAGGCTTTCCTGTTTCATCTTCCCCAATACCACACCATGGGGACACACTTCAGCTTGGTGATTTGAAAATCCATGCACAAAATATCAGAGCAGTACTCAACTTCACCATCTATTATTATTGAAACAGCAAACCAGGAAAAAAACCCCCAAAACCAACCAAAAAACAACAACAAAAAAAACCCAAACAAAACCACACACATACTCAAAAATCACCAAAGATCCCGACAAGAACTAAGAACTTTAATTTTTTTTTTTTAAAGTAACAAAAATTCAAAGTTCTTGACCTTTGTTTCTGATATGGGCTCTCAGAATAAAAGTCTTGCTAAAGCAGCAGCTCCTGAGAATATCTCAGCTTGGCAAGGTCAGCATTGTCCAGCAGACCCCACCTCTCACAGAGCGCCCAGGGAATGGGACAGGAGGGAAAGAAATTGGGGCTGTTTGGCCTGGAGGCAGCAGCAGCTTTGGGGCACCTGGGAGGAGGTGCTGAGGATGGGGATGGGACAGGAGCCAGGCTAGGACAGGGAATTCCTGACTGAAAATTCCTTTTTTCCTCTGAGGATGACACAGCACTGGAAGAGAGCCCCGGGGCAGCTGTGAGACCTTCAGCTCTGAGGGTTTCAGGATCTCCCTGGACAGCCCTGAGCAAATTGCTCCAGCCCCAGGCTGATCTGACTGTGAGCACTGAGATGCTGCCCAAGGTCACTTAGACTGCACACTCTGCAGTTTAATCACATTCTGATACTCCCCTGTGCCCAAGAACTTCCAGCTCAGTGAGTCCCCAGCCATGGGAGCAGCTCAGAAGTTAATAAGCCTGGGTACATTTTTCATCCATGACTGTCTTTGAAATCTGAATGGACTCAGTATCAAGCACCTTCTGGGGCAGAGCATTGCAAAGTTCCACTCTGCTTTACAAGGCAAAAACATTTCTATTTTCTTAAGGAGCCTCACTTTGAGCTCAGTAGCTGTGGTTCCAGGAGAGGGTGAATGGCTGCTTCTCATTCTCTCTCTAAAAGCCTCGTTTGAGAGCTTTGCCCACACAGTTGCCCTTTGCAAAGGAAAAGACCCAACAAAATTGTATTTCATGGCAGGGTCAGTGTTTTCCTTCCTCACAGGAGGAGGAAGATTGAAGGCTCCTGGATCAAAAAGCTGAAAGGAACTTCACCAAGCAGATTATTGGGTTGTAACCTGCAGACAGGAACACCTCTGGGCTCCTCAGGGCTCCCCTGGGCACAGGGACAGGGCAATGTGCCACTGCCACCAGGCAAGAGGGACACAGATGGCACTGGAGGCAGCTCAGAGCTGCAGCAGGTAAATCTGTTCTGTCTGCAGAGCTGAACTTCAGAAAATCATCCCTGTTAATCCCAGCTCATCCAGCCACAGTGGGACAGGGTTTTTCTTTTTAAAAATGTATTTAAAGAGGTTTCAATGAATGGTTTTGTTGCTGGAAGAAAAGTTAATTGGCTTCCAATTTAATAAATAATAAACTAGAACTTTCTTGCAATGTTTGCTCCAGAAAAATAAAAATTTTAGCCTAACTTAAAATACAACCAAAATTAAAATCTAGAATTAGCTGCAAATATATGAGACCAACCAGCAGTAGTTTTCTGACAATGCTGATACAATTATGATGGACTATCCAGCTGGTTCCTGGCCCTCAGCCTCATCAAAAAGCTATTTCTTAGTGGTAGTTTTTTCTTTATGCCTAAAAATAATCGAGAAAAAAAAAAAAAAAAAAAAAAAAAAAAAAAAAAAAAGAAACAAATTCTTCATATTTAGCTGTGTATTTCAGATAAGAAAGTGGAGCTGTGGCCTTGTAGGCTGCAGGCTTTGTGAGAGCAGCACTTTCCTGTGCCTTTGGATGGGCCCAAACTGAGAGCTGACACACTTAGGGCTGGATGTTCAACTCAAAGGACTTTTAATGTCTGAAGACACTCTAAATCTTTCAGTGCTGAGGAAGATTACAAAGATACATGTGGATTGCTTATATAGGACAAAATCAGCATTTCCTAAGGCTGCTGGGAGAGATCCATGGGCAGAACAAAGGCAGCAGCTCCCGAGGCAGCTCAGCAAGCTGAGAAATCCCACAAAAAGCCTGTTCAGAGCCACAGGGAGGGGAGAGGGCTGAAGGTCGTGCCTTGAGAGGGGTGGCAGAGCAGGAGGAGTGGGGTTTTCCTTTTAAATCAGCCCTGCATGCCCTTCTTCTGAGGGGCTGCATGAACTGGGACACAAAACCCCAAGTAAACACAGAGAGAAAGTTTCATCAGCCAAGGCTAATGGGGTCAGCTTAGGCACAAGAAATGATCTACATCTGGAAAGCTTCCCAGTTTGGATTTAATAGACATGGGTAACACAGGCAATTTTTAATTTTTTAGCAAACAGCTGAATATCTAAACCTACAGACTCAAACCCAGGCTCCTGCAGGCAAGAGAAGCTTTCTGGAGTGTTTGGTGCAGAGTCCAAAGCCTCACTGCTCCAACCCTGGCTTGGTGTAAGTATTTTGGATTAATGGTTGGACTTGATCCTAGAGGTTTTTTCTAACCTTAATGATGCTGTGATTTCCTTAGTGATCTGTCATGAGACCTTTTGGGAAAAATCTTGCTGGGGTTGGGACTAAATTTCCAATCCATCCACCCATCCATCCATCCATCCATCCATCCATCCATCCATCCATCCATCCATCCATCCATCCATCCATCCATCCATCCTCCCTAAGCCACAGCAGGTTTGCCTCTGTGAGACCAAAAGGGGAGCTGAGAGCTGTCTGAAGCACAGCCATCCACCCTGGGAGAAGGTACCAGCTGGTCAGCTTGGGCAAGAAAGGCAAAAGGAGGAATGAAGGCAAAAGCAGAAATGAAGGCAAAAGGAGAAATGAAGGCAAAAGCAGAAATGAAGGCAAAAGGAGAAATGAAGCCTGTGCCATCAAACCTGACATGGCCACTGAACGTTCTGCCTGCTTGAGTTTGGGCAAGGCTGGTTTTGGCAAATGAGGAAATTGAAATGCCAGGAGTGAGTCATCCCTTGTAAGCAGAGCACAAGAGACTTGCCAGCAGCTCTGAGCTGATCTCTGCTTTCTCAATGTCTGGTGAACACTTCATTACCAGTCTGGGGAGCTTCTCCAGAAGGTATAATTAGAGGCACAGATATAAGGGAGGCTTTAAAAATAAAAATAGAATGGAAGCAAGTTATTAATGTAGGTGGTTCAGATTTTAGTCTTTAATTGAAACTGAAGGTTAGTGTATGTGAAATAATAAGTCTTGGAACTCCCTATAGTGCTATTGCTATTCCATGACAATAAAGTGGGAAAAACAGAGGGCTGCACTTTAATCCAGGGCAATGTGTGTTCCAGGAATAGTCATGGTGCAGTAATGTACAATTTTGTTGAGGGAGCAGGTCTGCACAAAATGCAAAATGATTCAAAGTGCAGAGGCTCTGCTTTGCCACAATCCAAGAGGAATCACGGGAATTGCCAAGGTGGGAAAACCCAGCTGCAGCCCTGGGGCAGCTCTGGGGCACCACAGGCACTGCCAAGGGCCAGGGAAGCCCCAGTTCCTCCTCTCAGGAGGAGAGATTCCAACCCTAATGCTTCCTGTGGCAGTGAAGGGATGAGTTCAGCACCTCGGGAAGGGCCAGATGGCCATGGAACGACTCAGGGCAAGGACAGAAACGGGCTCAGAAATGGTGTCTGCTGCAGGCAAACCCCAGCATCCTCAAACTACAGTATCCTCTGCTCCTGAAAAACCCCAGCATCCTCAAAACCACAGCATTCCCTGCTCCTGAAAAACCCCAGCATCCCCTGCTCCCAAAAAACCACAGCATCCCCTGCTCCTGACAAACTCCAGCATCCTCAAAACCACAGCACCCCTGCTCCCAGAAAAATAGAGCATTTCCTGCTCCTGAAAAACCACAGCATCCTCAAAACCACAGCATCCCCAAAACCACAGCATCCCCTGCTCCCAAAAAAACCCAGGGCAACCCTGCTGCTCCCAAAAAGCCACAGCATCCCCTGCTTCCAAAAAACCCCACAGCATCCTCAAAACCACAGCATCCCCTGCTCCCAGAAAAACAGAGCATTCCCTGCTCCTGACAAATCCCAGCATCCTCAAAACTACAGCATCCCCTGCTCCCAAAAAACCCACAGCATCTCTGCTGCTCCCAAAAAGCCACAGCATCCCCTGCTCCCAAAAAACCAGAGCATCCCTGCCTCCTGACAAATGCCAGCATCCTCAAAACCACAACATCCTCTGCTCCTGAAAAACCCCAGCATTCCCTGATCCCAAAAAACCAGAGCATCTCCTGCTCAAGACAGACCACAGCATCCCCTGCTCCCTAATAAATAGAGCATTCCTTGCTCCTGACAAATGCCAGCATTCTCAAAACCACAGCATCCCCTGCTCCCAAATAAACAGAGCATCCCCTGCTCCTGAAAAACCCCAGCATTCCCTGACCCCAAAAAAACCACAGCATCCCTCCTGCTCCCAGAAAAACACAGTATCCCCTGCTCCTGACAAATGCCACAACATTCCTTGCTCCCAACAAACCACAGCATCCCCTGCACCCCAAAAAACCCCAGCATCCCCTGCTCTCAACAAAACTGATCATTCCCTGCTCCTGACAAGCCCCAGCATCCTCAAAACCCCAGCATCCCCTGCTCCCAAAAAAACCCCAGCATCCTCAAAAACACAACATCCTCTGCTCCTGTAAAACCCCAGCATCCCCTGCTCCTGACAAACCCCAGCATCCTCAAAACTACAGCATCCCCTGCTCAAGACAGACCACAGCATCCCCTGCTCCCAAACAAACAGAACGTCCCCTGCTCCTGACAAACCTCAGCATCCTCAAAACTACAGCATCCCCTGCTCCTGGTAAACCCCAGCATCCCCAAAATCATCCCTGCTCCTGCCCAAGCCCTGCTCCCTGTTCCTTGTGCAGCAGATGGATGCTGAGCGGGGCCGGCTCTGTGTGAGTCACCCATGAGTCAGTTCAGTTCTCACCCGCTGCCTGCAGACACTGATACAATATGGCACAAGTCTGCCTGGGCTGGGGTATTTATAGCAGCCTGACTCACTGCCTAATGAGAGCTGCCTCGCTGAAATTAAACGTTTGTGGTGTGTGCACAGGACCCAGCTCGGTGCTGGAGCACCGGAGCCTCCACAGCCACACCTGAGCCCGGACGGATCCAGAACCTCAGCCCTGCCCTTAATGAGCTGAGCCTTGTCGCAGACATCTTTTATGGAAAATCCTTTCCTTAGGATTTTTCCTCCTGAGAAGATGAGAGGCCTCAGGAACAAAATGTAAACAATGGTTATCTGCTGCTGTGGAATGCAACAGGTGCATCTGGGATTGGTCTCATGTGGTTGTTTCTAATTAATGGCCAATCACAGTCAGCTGGCTCGGACAGAGAGCCGAGCCACAAACCTTTGTTGTCATTCCTTCCTACTCTTAGCCAGCCTTCTGATGAAATCCTTTCTTCTATTCTTTTAGTATAGTTTTAATGTAATATATATCATAAAATAATAAATCAAGCCTTCCAAAACACGGAGTCAGATCCTCGTCCCTTCCCTCATCTGAAAACCCGTGAACACCATCACAGTCCCTTGCCTTCCTCGTGGCCACAGCTTCTCATGTGTGTTTGCATCACTTCAGATAAAACTTCAGAGCTTTTGCTGTTTCATTACTCTTCAAGCAGCTATTACCCAGAAGCTTTATTTTGGGAACACAATCCATTAACAACACCAGAGCTGGTTTAGGATCAACCTCTGTCCAAACTTCTTGGGGGCAGGAAAGGTGCAAAGCCAAAATTAACAAAATTGGAATTTTTAACAAACATAAAAGGATGAAAAGGACCAAGCTTTAGGCAGGAGCTCATCCTTTTTTCAGTGCTTTCTACCCCAAAATATCACAGCCCAGACTTGTGACCATGTTCACAGAGGTCTTAGGATGAGGGAAGAGATGAGTATCTGACTCCATGTTTCAGAAGGCTGGATTTATTATTTTATTATATATATTATATTAAAACTATAGTAAAAGAATAGAAGAAAGGATTTCATCAGAAGGCTGGCTAAGAATAGAAAAAGAAGGAATGATAACAAAGGCTTGTGGCTCAGACAGAGTCCGAGCCAGCTGACTGTGATTGGCCATTAATTACAAACATCCAACATGAGCCAATCCCAGATGCACCTGTTGCATTCCACAGCAGCAGATAATCAATGTTTATATTTTGTTCTTGAGGCCTCTCAGCTCCTCAGGAGAAAAAATCCTAAGGAAAGGATTTTTCATAAAATGTGTCTGTGACACAGACTGATTAAAAAAGCTGATGGTAACAGTATTTCCCTGCACGGGGTTACACAGCATTCTGATAAACAAACAAGCAAAAAGTGGAACCTGTCATAACTTGCATGGGATCACTTTCTAGATGAAAATACCACCTGTAAATGGCAGCTTAAAAATTTGCTTCTAAATAAAAAGTATTTGCATAGTGTGTGTCTGTCTAAATCTTAAGGGTTCAGTGAACATATTAGATAACTTAAATGTAGAATTTAGGGCAAGGTTTGAAAGTTTCCAGTGGCAATAACTCAGCTCATATAATGCAGGACCGTTCCATCATGATGATCCTTGCTATAAGAGGTTAATAAAAATCTGTGACTCCATTTTAGAAAGAATTGCTGTACATAAAACTATGAAACCTCAGAGATTAAGAGGTGAATGAGTTGTCTAGAGACAGAGCAATTCAGCATGATGGTAATGCAACTGGCTGGCCAAAAATCCTGCCTTTAGGTGGTGCAGTCCCTGCAGATGGATGGTGTAAGGAGAAAGGCTTGCAGCAAATAGAATACACATAAAATCTGTCTGGATGCAAAGGTAGAAGGTTTTGGAGTTCATCTTTGGGGTTTTTTTTTTGTTTGTTTTGCTGGTTTTTTTTCTGTTTTGTTTTGTTTAATAGCTTAGAGATGTCCAGCACAAAGCCTATCTCCCCATGTCCTCAATGTGGTTATTTTTGGTGTTCTCAAAATTAGAAACGTGGTTATGAAGGGGTTTGCTGCTTCCACTCTACTCCCACCCTCCCTTCTGCTGCTGCTTGGAGCAGGATCAGATGTGGAAGCATTTTGTTCTAACAGAAGCAATTCCCATACCAAAGTGCCTGTGGAGGTTTTTACAAGTATTCACTTTGCTGTACTTAAGAGTATGAAAATGTCAGATATTTTCAAACCAGAATGAAGCAAACCAGTGAGATCCCACTGCATCAGAATAAACTTCTATCCCTGCTACCAGAGATCCTGAACAAAACAGACACAGCTTCTCAGGAGGCTCAGGGAACTGCTGAAATGCTATTTCCCCCCTTTTCAGTACAAAAAGCTGCTGTTAAAGCAGTTATTTTGTTCAGCTGGTGATTGAAGGCTATTCACCAAGCCCATGTTCTTCAGAAGTTAAACAACCTGGCAGGTTTCAATAATAGATGTTTCAGAGGAATATTGTCATCATCTTCTAAACATTTCTCTTACCTATAGCAGAGTTTTTTCTTCCCCCACAGAAAGAGATCTTAACACAGTCTATAGAAAATATTTCAGTCCACTAGTTAAAGTTCATTCTAAAAAAGAATGCTAGATATTCAGCAAAACATCCAAATGTGAACCTTCAAAGCCCAGCCTGTTTAACTGAAGGGTATTTATGGTGTGCATATGCTCCACGATCCCAAGGATCCTATTAAACTTTTTATAAGTTGAGTATTCTCTTACACAAAGCATCTGCTGAAGGGAGGCAGATGAGCAGATTGTTTTCTCCTAAAAACAATGCTGCTTGAAGCACCACTCCATCAGAAATAACCCTGCTGGTGAGTCAGCAGATGAGTCCCTTGTTTGAGGAGTTTTGCTAAGACAATGCTTTGAATTAAATCATTTTGTCCCCACAAACGCCGTTCTCTCACCAGACACCTTCTATTAAATCCCTGTGGTTCCTCAAGGCTGGAAGGGGATGAAGGCAGGGCAGAGAGATGATGGATTTGGAGAGGCTGGGATGGCATTTCCCACATTTTCCACGGTTCGTGCAGGATCCAGGAGAGGGCAATGTCTGCCTTCGTTAGAGATCCCTGCTCTGCCAGGGGAGCCGGGAGCCGGAGGGGATGAGAGCAGCACCGGCAGGGAAATCACAGAAACATCACAGAAACCCTGGGAAAGGAGCTGGGGCGAGAGGGACCCACTCAGCTCCTGCTGCTCCATCCCAGCCCCGGCACCGAGGACAAACCCACCCAGCAGGGCAGCACCATCCCTGCTCCTGACAGGGCACCAGACACCACCCACCCACAGCTTCCAAACCCAGATTTTAGCTAACTTCACACAAAAACCTTCTAGAAGTTATGCCCACGTCCCTGCAGCCCAGGGTTTCTCCTGGACATGGCCGGAGACCATCAGATACAGGGCAACCCCAACATCTAGGAACGATTGGCAGCTGACTCCATGGACTCAGAATGCTCAACAAATGCTTTATTAAAACCATATATTTCATTAATACTATATTATAACTATACTAAAGAGATACTGTATTATACTATACAAAAACACAGACCTGTGACTGTCTGAGACAGCCAAGACACAGCTTTGACCCAACAGGCCAATTGATATAAACAGCCATCACCACACTCCAGTTAAGAACTCCCTTCAGGTAAACAATCTTCCTAGCACATTCCACATGTGCAAAACAACAGGAGCAGAGGATAGAGATAAGAATTGTTTTCTCTCCTCTGAGGCTTCTTGTTGTAATTCCCGGGAAATTTCCTTGGGAAGTTGTGCCTGCCTGCTCTCTATGAAGAGAGCTGCAGCTACTCAGAGAACATCTACCAACAGCTTCCAAACCCAGATTTTAGCTAACTTCACACAAAAATCTTGTAGAAGTTATGCCCATGTCCTAGCAGCCCAGGGTTTCTCCTGGACATGGCCAGAAACCATTGGATACAGAGTGACCCCAACATCTGGGAATCACTGGCAGCTGACTCCATTGACTCAGAATGCTGAAAAAATGCTTTATTAAAGCTACAGTATATTACGTTAATACTGCATTATAATTATACTAAAGAGATACTGCATTATACTATACATAGATAGATACTAAAGGAACATCTGAGACCATCAGAGACAGCCAGGACTCAGCTTTGACCCAACAGGCCAATTGATATAAACAGCCATCACCAGACTCCAGTTAAGAACTCCCTTCAGGTAAACAATCTTCCTAACACATTCCACATGTGCAAAACAACAGGAGCAGAGAACAGAGATAAGAATTGTTTTCTCTTCTCTGAGGCTTCTTGCTGTGATTCCCAGGAAATCTCCTTGGGAAGTTGTACCTGCCTCCTCTCTAAGAAGAAAGCTGCAGCTACTCAGAGAAAATCTACCAACAGCTTCCAAACTCAAATTTTGGTTAGCTTGACACAAAAACCTTCTGGAAGTTACCCCAGTTCGCTACCCCAGCACTCCTTTGAGCCCTTGTGGCTCTCACCAATGCCCAGAGAAACACCAGGAAATTTTTCTTCCTGTTCATCAGAAACCAGCAGGGAATGAGCAACAGCATCTACTTTAAAATTCCAATATTTTCTGGCACCTACAAGCTCCTCGTGGTGAGGTAGGACAGACCCAGAAAGCTGACGCAGGTGAATTGAGCTCATTCATTCACCTCCCACCATTTTCCAGGACCGGTTTGGGCCTTCTCAGACACTCTGAAAAGTTTTTAGCATGGCAAAAGTGAGTATATCAAAACTTTGCTTCAGAAACAGTAGGGTCTGAGTGATGATTTTATGAACTACAGTTGGGAAACTTTTAAGTCCATTCAGCAGATAATTCTGCTTGAATGTGCTGTGAGAAAAAAAAAAACTGAGGAAATTAGGGAAAAGTACTCAAGTATTTATGAAAACGCCTAGAAATTCAAGGGATTTTAGAGGTATAAAGATCTAAATGTTTTCAAAATTCATACAACTACAGGACTCCATCAGTAAACCTAAGATCAGAACCAGCTGTGGGAGATGCAAAGGAAAAACTGTTCAAACTCTTATTAAAATAAAGAAGAGCAGCAGATCCAGTTTTTGACCTGATGGATGCCAAGAGCTGCAGTGTTGGTCCAATTCCTGATTAAGCTCTGCAAACCAACCTTTATGCTACCTTTTCCTTACGGAAGAATAGTCCATACATCAGTACCAGCAAATTTTGTCAGCCAGGGTGGTTTGTTTGGAGTTTGGTTTGGAGGGGATTTTTTTCATTTTGTAGGGGTTTTTTGAGTTGGGTTATTTTGTTTTGTTTTTTACAGCCTCTGAAACCCAAACTCTCCAATGTGTGACTGCAAGAGAGTGCTGAGAGCTGCCTTGAGACACCCCAATTGCTGTAACTGCATTATAAAAATCGATCCCTTTTCACAGCACAATAAACCATTACCATGGTGCCCTTGATGCATTTCAGAGGCTGAAAAAAGTGTTGTAAAGAGTGATGAACTTCAACTCCTTGAGGTAATAAGTTGTTGAATGCAGCTACAATGTCCTGAAATTCAGCAAAACTTCATATATCAAATGTGTCAACCACACATACATCAAGTGTCCATCTTCATCTTCACTCACTTATTTCTAATGGCACAAAATATTTCAGTGTTATTTTTTAAAATTTGCTTCCCAGGACAGAGAAAAGACTACTGCAGTGGAAAAGCATCATTTCATTAGCAGAAATAGGTATGAATTGGCAAAGGTAAGCAGGGACTGGATGGAAATGGGGCAGTTTGAAATTCTAAGACAGCCTTGGCACAGGGAAGAATCCTTGTGAGCTCCAGCCAGGAGCAGGGAAATGGGGAACTTCACACTCAGTCCTGAGCTGGAGTTAATGGATATGAAACAATGAGAGTGAGCCATGCCTTGTTTCTTCTCTTTGGAAAAGGAGCCTCAATCCATTGCCAGCCTGGGAACTGCCCTCAGACACTCTGCAGCTGTGGTGAGCAGCAGCAAACACTCGTTCCCTGAAATGTGCAATGAGCATTCACTGGTGCTCTGGCAGCAGCACCTCCCAGGCTTCCGCCACGGGAATATGTGTGCTGGATCATCCAAAGCTGTCAGCTCCCTTTCACAGTAATGTTTTCCATAAAACACCATGTCTTGACCAATAAATGGCTTTAGTTAATGCCATTGACCCAAACTCCAGTTCTATAAAATTTCAGTAAAGCTTCTGTGCAGCTGAACATAATTTAGAATTCATCATTCACTTCAAGTATTTAAATCAAGTGTGTGAAAGTAATGAAGCTGAAGTGTTTATTTTAATGCCAAGTTAGACAATATGAATATTCCTCAGAGGGTTTTCTGAGCAGGGAGATAAAAGATGGAGAGCAAACTGAACGAGAACTGACCTGTGGTGTACATAACTTAAACTTGTGGTTTTGACATGCCTCAAGTATGTAGAGCTCCCCAGAATGACACTGAGAGGAGCAATAAGCAAAGGGAAAGAACAAGGAATTTAATTGGATAGAAATCTCCATCACTCCACTGGGTACAGTTGTGGGAATTTCGGGCTTCTGACCCAGCTCAACATCCATCATAATGAGACAGCAAAAGATAAAATAACATCAAAAGGAAATTACTTTGTGCCATCTTTTCCCAAAAGCATCACAGAGCCTCCCAGCCCTCTCAGGGGTTTGCTGGTTTTACTCATCTCCAGGAACTCAGAATTTTTGCTGGTTTTACTCATCTCTAGGAACTCAGAATTTTATCTCCCCAGCTGATGCACATGGGAAAAAAGAGATACCAGTGTGTGAGCCAGATAGGATCACTGCTCCCACAGAACCTTTCACAGGCAGGGTGAGCCCTGCAGTTAGATGTGCTTCTGCCCAGAAAGAGAAGTTTTACACAAGAGAATACAAACTGCTTGGAAAATATCTGAGAGGTGTGGGATCACTGACCTTCATGTCCATCCATCACACACTAGAAAGTGCTGGGAGAAGCGTGGCTGATACCACAAGGTTTTTCTCCAATTTTAAGTTTTTCCCCAAACCATGCTGGTTATGGCTCACTGGGGAAAAAAATCACCTAAAAATAGGAAAAAGTTCTTTTATGCTGCTGTTTTCCAGCCAATTCCTTTGGAGTGTGGCCATCTCCCTGTACTAAGAAACAAAAGAGCTCAGCTCAGTGCATCCTCAGCTCTCCAAATGTGCTGCTGGGACAGGTGATTGACTTGAAATACTAATGCTGCCTCTGGCAAAGATTTCCATGGGCAAGAGAAATATAGATCTGAGCTTTTAATTACTCCCTTCTTGTATTATCAGTTTTTTATACCAATTTATATAACAGTGAACTACACAGAAATATTACCAGATGAAATATAATAGCTATACAAATTCCTGAATTCCTATTTAGCATTAGAAATCAAAAGCTTTTTTAGAGGTTATGACAAGCTCAGCCTAACTAGGCATGAAATAACAAAGCATCAGGGGTGTTTAATTTTATGCTTTAATTATTTACATTATGTTGGAGTTTTTTACATTTTTGCTGATTTTTTCTGCCTTCTCAAGTGCTTTCAGTGGTTCTCCAACTTAGAGCACAGGACAGAAATGCCCAGATGGCTAAGGCAGCACCACTTTGTGGCTCCCAATCCATACAGACCAAACTCCAGCTGCCTTCCCTGGGTCACTCCTCTGACAGCTTGGAAGTATTAAGCTCTTAATGCTTCTTTTCTTAAGCCAAGTGTTCCTGCATTGTTTGGATTTTCAATGACTGTAATCAGCTCATGTAGTGCTACAAATTACACTTTTCTACAGGAATATTCCTCATAAATAGGGGTTTTACTGCCTTCTCTCTGGAGCTGGCTGGCCACCAGCCAGGTGGATAATAGCTCTCACAATGCTTGGACAGCATGGGGGCCTCCTGCTTCCCTTTGAGCCCACTTTCCATCATCCAAGTGCTCTGGGAACCCAGCAGTCCTCTGGAGGTGTGGGAGACATGACCCCCATCAGGTTTTTGCCACACCATTGATAAGCTGATATTTAAGCATCAAGGTGACAAACTTCTTAAAAATCAACACGAGAGAAACATTTTTCCAGATTCTTTCTTTGGACATCACTGGCACAATCAAGTCTAGAACTGGAAGATGTTGCCCCACACTCCACCTGCAGCTGGTGGGACAAGGTGCCAACAAAAATGTTCAAATAATCACCTTCAGATCAACACCTTTATTTGTTTCTCTCTCCAGATAAGCTCCAAACCCTTTTAAGACTGGTCCAGGGGAGGGCTGCAGCCACTGCCCTGTGCCAGGAACAGGAATCTGAGGGGTTTTCTCTGCTGGAAGTGAAACCCCTCCCTGTTAATGCCATTAATTAGGTGACTGCTTCAAGTGAAACTTGGATCTGGCTCACCCAGACAAAAATCTGCTCTGAGCAAATTATCTGCAGGCAGATTTGTTACAGACCAGCGCTGGACTGCTGCACCCCAGCTCATTAGCAGATGCTGATCCCACTAAGTAATTAGCAGTTTCTTTAGCTCTTAATCCTGCCCTGACACATAGCAGAGGGA
Organism: Melospiza georgiana; assembly: GCF_028018845.1. Lineage (NCBI taxonomy): Eukaryota > Metazoa > Chordata > Aves > Passeriformes > Passerellidae > Melospiza > Melospiza georgiana. The sequence goes on along the minus strand of NC_080440.1, from coordinate 20,664,939 downwards.
AACATCCATGGGAAAGACAGGCAGTGGTGGGTGCAGGAAGGAAATTCAGTGTAAATCCGAGCCTCATGGCTGAGCCTGGGGTCAGGCTGGGCCCTTGGGAGCTCTGCAGAGCAGGGCCTGGGAGAGAGGGACAATCCTGTCAGGGCCCAGTGTGGAGGGACATTCCTGCCAGGCCTGGGAGAGAGGGACATTCCTGTGAGGGCCAGGTGTGGAGAGACATTCCTGTCAGGGCCCAGTGTGGAGGGACATTCCTGTCAGGGCCCAGTGTGGAGGGACAATCCTGTCAGGGCCCAGTGTGGAGGGACATTCCTGTCAGGGCCCAGTGTGGAGGGACAATCCTGTCAGGGCCCAGTGTGGAGGGACATTCCTGTCAGGGCTCGGTGTGGAGGGACATTCCTGTGAGGGCCAGGTGTGGAGGGACATTCCTGTCAGGCCTGGGAGGGACATTCCTGCCAGGCCTCAGTGTGGGGAGCTCTGCAAACCCAGCAGGTCAAAAACACCTCTGTACCAAGGACCCAGGGCCTGCAAGGGGCTGGTTGGGTTAATTAGGGATGAATTAATTAATTGTGGCCTTCCAGTGCCTGAAGGAGCCAATGAGGAAGATGGGCAGAGATTGGGACAAGGGCCTGGTGTGATAGGAAAGGGGGAATGGCTTCAAATTGACAGGGAGTAGGTTTAGATGGGATATTGGGAATTAGGAATTCCTGCCTTTGAGGGTGGGCAGGCCCTGGCAGAGGGTGCCCAGAGCAGCTGTGGCTGCCCCTGGATCCCTGGCAGTGCCCAGGGCCAGGCTGGACAGGGCTTGGAGCAGCGTGGGATAGTGGAGGTGTCCCTGCCATGGCACTGGATGGGCTTTAAGGTCGTTCCAACCCAAACCATTCCAGTGTTCTGCAACCAACACAGAAAAAAGTTGCTTTGCAACTGCTCCAAAAACTGTGAGATTTTCAGAACTTCACAAAATTTTATCAGCTCTGTCTGGGAATGTGATTGTGTTCACAGAGGTCTCAGGATAAGGGAAGAGATGAGGATTTGACTCCATGTTTCAGAAGGCTGATTTATTGTTTTATGATATATATTACATTAAAACTATACTAAAAGAATAGAAGAAAGGATTTCATCAGAAGGCTAGCTAAGTTAAGAACAGAAAAAGAATGATAACAAAGGCTTGTGGTTCAGACAGAGTCTGAGCCAGCTGACTATGACTGGCCATTAATTAGAAACAAACCAACATGAGCCAATCACAGATGCACCTGTTGCATTCCACATCAGCAGATCATTATTTACATTTTGTTCCTGAGGCCTCCCAGCTTCTCAGGAGGAAAAAATCGTAAGGAAAGATTTTTCATAAAAGATGTCTGTGACAGGGAAAACTCAGAAAATTCACTAGACCAAAGCCGAGGCAAAACTGCTGGGCAAACATCCTAGGTGCTCTACAAAATGAAACATCCTGCTTTAAAAGAAAAAAAAAAAAAAAACATTTAAAAAGAAAAAAAAATTTAAAACTCCAAAGCAGCCACAGTGTGGAAGGGAGTTTTCCCCTGTTATCTGAGGGAAAGCCACCAGGCTCTCAGTAGTGATGGAGACTCACAAGTTTAACAAGGCCTGCAGGATGCAGCTCCCCAGGAATCCAGCAGGAGGAATTCCTCTGGGCTGGGACAGGAACCATCCCTGGCCACTGGCCTGAAATGCTTACAGCCCTTGGGAATTTCCCACACCATGACACAAACCTCACACTCCTGAATCAGCCCCTTAAGCCCTGTACACGCAGAGAACTTCTGGCTAAACACATCTGCAATTAACTAATTACAGCTAAATTTAGCATGTAGGTTAAAATTCCTGCTATAAATGCAAAATCAACTGAAAACCAAGAAACCCCACTCATTGGTTGTGACTTGTTAGATATTGATCAAGAGTTCCCTGTTATTATTCACTCTAAATGGTCCTATGTCCAGTAATTTGTGATAAAATCAGATTCTTGAACTGTTCAGTGCCAAGAACAAGCTTTAATTAATTTAAGGAACAATATTGCCCAGCCCTATTGCAGGCACCCCAAAAGAAAAGTCAGGTGGGAACTGTTCCCATCTGCCATAAACCAGCTTAACTCACTTGCACAGATAACTAAATTTTTTCCTCATCAAATGATACTGGTGAGATGATTTTTTTTAATTTTAAAAGCAGTCAACCAGTGGTACTTGAAGCCAGTTTCATTCAGACAAAACAAGTTCCTATAAATATTAATGCTGTTGATTTTATACTCCATGTAAAACAAAGGTGCTACCTGCACTTTCAAAAGCAGTTCATCCAATCAAGTATGCTGTAATTGAATAATTCAGCTTTAATAAACTCTCCCTGAAGTGTACCAAGTAACATAAATCTCAATGCCCATCCTCTCTGTGCGAAGAGACTGTGAGTCTTTCCTACCTCCCTCTCTGCTTTCCATCAGTGTTATCAGCTCTCTATGAAAGGGATCTATAGCTTCCTCCAGTCAATTTTTCCCTATCAACTTCTCTTTCAAGAGCCTTAGAAATTCCTAGAAGCAGTACAATAATTCCTTCCATTTTCACAGGCACAGCTGAAACAACCACAGGAGTGTTTATCTTGGAGTTACACTGAAAATTAACTGAGGAGTGTGCAGCAGGAAGGCTTCAGATGGAGATAATCAATGCAAAGGCACTGGAAGTTTAATCATTGAAATAATAATTTGTTGTTATCTGTGTCCTGTCAATACCGGTGGATGAAGGCAGGTGAAGAGGACCAAGGTGTGTTTTCCAAAACAATCTGAAAATCATTGAGAAATTAATGATAAAAACACCCAGGCATCCCTCACCCCCAGCTGCCACCCATCTCCAGTAATTTTAAATGTTAATTGATTTTCAGAAGATGGCAATCTTGCAATCATTGACAAGTTTTAGATACCTGTCACTGCACTCTTTTCATTGATTTGATGCACAGTTGACCCCAATTATTTATTAACTCGAGTTCTACTAACCACAGGGCTCAAAAAGCTGCATTCTTGAGGGAAGCAGGAAAAGAATCCGAGTGCCAGTGATCTGACATTATTTATTCATAGGTCTGCACTCACACACACTCTGTGAGGCACCACTGATCTCCAGAGTCAGGTTTAAGTGGAGTCATCTTCACCTAACCTTGTGCAGAGTCAGGGAAACAGCAAGAGCCAGCCAGGGTGCAAAAGGGCAGGAGAAGAGCGGAGTGATGAGCAAAGCTTCATCTTACAGCACCTCCAGAAGGGACAGCACTGCAGCCTGCAGGGAAAAGGGAAAGGCAGGTCCTGCCCAGGGAAAGCCATGGTGAGAAGAACCCAGGCACAGCAAACCCCTGCACACAAATTAGTGACAGGGAAACAGAACTGTGCGTTTGCCACGCAAAGGAGGAGAACTCAGAGCTGCTTGTTACAATAGCAAACAAGGAATTGGAAACACATCATCTTGGACTATGAGACAGCAAAAGGGAAAAGCAGGAGTTTGAGTCCCTGGAAAGCTTCAGAGGCTAACAGACACCTCCAGAAATCTGGAAATGTTCAAGAGAATTTTAAAGAGATGGTACAGGTCAAACTACAGTGAGTTTTCCCCATCCTTTTATGAAGTTAAAAACCATGATGTTTTCAAATAACACCATTTTTATATACACCAAATGGATTTTAAAGTACTCCAGGAAAATGAAGTTCACTCTTATGTTCAAATGTATTTTTCCAGGCCTCCAAGAAGCAAAACCATATCAGTTCTTATAAAATAAGTTTTTCCTCTCTTTGATGTTTTCTACCTTCCCCATGCATACATGAAGCCCAGTGTCACCCCTGGCTGTCCATTCCCAGCTGCTCCCCCTGGATCTTTAGCAGGAGGGAGTGGTGCAGCCCTGCCCCTGCCCTGGAAAGCAGCACAGCTCTGTGCAAGGCAGGGAAAGGGAAAGCAGGGATTTGGGACAGTGACACAGGGGACAGCTGCCACCAGGGCTGTGTCACACTGAGTTACAGATGTCCCCAGATGCAGTGACACCCCCATGGTGCCAGGCAGGGGATACCTAACTGTTGAGTTTGTGAGATTTTCAGGATGAGGTGAGAGATGAGAATCTGACTCCATGTTCTCAGAAGGCTGATTTATTATTTTATGATGCTACATTATATTAAAGAATGCTATACTAAAACTATACTAAAGAAAGAGAAAGGATACAGACAGAAGGTTTAACAAGAATGATAATGGAAAACTCGTGACTGACTCCTCAGAGTCCAACACAGCTGATGGTGATTGGTCATTAAGTAAGAACAATTCACATGAAACCAGTCAAACGTTGACCAGTTGGTAAACCATCTCCAGACCACATCCCAAAGCAGCAAATACGGGAGAAGCAATCAGATAATTATTGGTTTTATTCTTTTCTGAGGCTTCTCAGCTTCCCAGGAGAAGAAATCCTGGCAAAGGGATTTTTCAGAAAATATGACAGTGACACCCAGCTGCTCTGGGAGCTCTGGTTCACCCATTTTGCCAGAGCCAGGCTGGATCTCCGAGGTCACCTGGACACTGCTGCCCCAGGGTGGTGGCACTGCTCAGGGGCAGACAGGGTGTCCCCACTGACTGAAACCAAGCTGCCCGCTTGGACTGCCTGCCAGCCTGGGATCAGCTTTTTGTGTTGCTCCTCCAGAACCCCTGTGAAAAATGTGTGTTTTATGATTGGCTTTTTGCAAATATTAAAATGAATATTATATGTGTTGTGTTAGAAACTTGTGCTGTATTAATTTTCTTAAGTAGTGTGTTAAATATAGTTTTGGGTTATAACAGAATGTTAAAATAGAAGCTATGCTATGTAAGATACTTGTTTTAAAGAAAGGACTTGCGCTTAAATATAGTGCAAGTCCTTTCTTTAAAGGCAGATAGCAGTCACAGGACACCAAAATTTTTCAGAGAAAAAGAATTTATTGCTCTCCTATCAGAAGAAACTAACTTCTTCCTGCCTCACTCAGCCCTGAAGACACCGGTTAGGATTAAGAGGGGGAAGTTGACGATGACCAGACAGAATCCTGAGTTTGAATGGAATTTATGCATCATGTATGAGATGCATGAACATGCAACAGCTTATTGTTTTTAAGGGTTAATCCTCTGTTACCGTGTGTCCATTTTCGGGCTTATGCTGCTCAGAAAATAGGTACCCAGATGTCTGTAACTCTATCTTTCTATTGTCTCTTATTGTCCTAATCCAAATTGTCCATAATTTTTATCACTCTAATTATATTGCTATTTTTATAACCATTTTATTATTATTAAACTTTTAAAATGTAAAAAAATGAGTCATGCTCACCCTACCATCCTTACAAATCCTCTACATGATGGAAGAAATCAACAAACCTGATCTAACCCTAAAAGCCATTGGTCACCAATGATACTGACCTCAAAGATTTAACATTTGACTCCTACATAATCCCAACAGCAGACTTGCCCTTAGGACATTTTTCCCCACTAGAAGTCAACCACCATGTTGTCATCCCTATTTTAAAAAATTTATAAAAAAGGGATTGGTGTTTTTCTCAGTCCCAAACAGCCCTCTGCCTTTGGCAGCTGCACCTCCACCATGGCATCCACAGGAAGGCAAAACCCCTGCATGTTTTAATTGCTACATTGGTAACACTAAAGCAAAATCCAGAGTTTACCAGGCCCTTTTCATATCTAAAACTTGTACTTGTCATATTATACACAGTAGGAGAGGCTTCCAGCCTTTCCATATTCTAATGTGATGAATCACAGTGTGCTACTGAGCTACTCTCAGAAGTAATCTAAGCTTTAGAATAAAATCACTGACTACAGCAGCCTCAAGAAGAGAAAAAAGATCAATAAAGGAGATTCACTGGAAAATAAGCTTCTGTGAATGAGGGTGAAGCAATCTCATGTCAAAAGGAGCAGATCTTTCATGTGTTGTGTGTCTTTGTAACAGGTTACTTTGAACTGAGCCTTTCTAGGAAGGCATCAGTAGCAGAATTGAGGAACTTCAGTGACCCCATGACAGGCTGGCTGGGTCCCCACTCGTAGGCAGCTTCTCCAGCATGGAGGAATGCAGCCTGACCACACTGGAGTGCTGGAACAGGCAGGATTGGACCTGGGACATGAGCAGCAGGGCTGTTTTGACTCGGGGTCAGGGCTCACTGCATCCCTGCCTCCATCCCACGTTCCCCTGGCATCACTGCACATGGACAAGGCTCCCCTGAGCCTGTAAACACACCCAGGCTGCCACCACGCGAAAATCAGACTTGACAGGAACAATTCTTTGGTAGAAGCTGAAAACCAAAGGGGAGAAAAAGCCCAAACCAGCTTTGATCACCTGATTTTGTAGAGCTGAGGTCTGATGTGCCCTGTGGGATCACAGCCCTGGGTGTCAGGGAGCAGTGCAGGTGCCACCTGGGAGGTGACAAACAGGAGGAGGCAGAGACAAAGCAATGATGCTCCTTCCAGGTGAAACACCCAATTCCCAAAGGAGAGACTGTGATGATCCATCAGAAAAAAAGAGAATTCAATGCAATGGCTCATGCTCCAGCCCTCTGAAGCAGGAATGGAGTGAGAACAACCCATCAAACCCACAGCAGGAGGGGCCCAGCCTCGGGGCTGGGGTCTGAGGAGTGGCTCAGCCCCAAAACCTGCCAGGTCTGGGTTTGCCAGAGTCCTGCTGGAACCCCAGGCCCTCTGCCACTGCTCCATCCCACAGCTCCTGTCCCTCTGCCACTGCTGCATCCCAGAGCTCCATCCTAGAGCTCCTGTCCCTCTGCCACTGCTCCATCCCCACAGCTCCTGTCCCAATCCTGCATCCCAGAGCTCCTGTCCCACTGCCACTGCTCCATCCAGAGCTCCTGTCCCTCTGCCACTGCTGCATCCCAGAGCTCCTGTCCCTGGGTTAGTTTTCCTTGGATGCAGTGAAAGTGCACAGCCACCTCCTCACTTCCAAGGGATCCATGAGCAGCCATCCCTTGGACAGCCCAGAGCAGGCTGGGGCTCTGTCTGAGCAGGATTTTATCCTGGGCACATGAGATGCTTCACATTGCTGCCTCCTGCTCTCCAAGTCCACCCCAGCACTGCCAGGTTACAGATTCCCAAACCACATTTGTGTCAGGCAGGGCTAAAGCTCAGTGCTGGAATTCAAATTCCAGAGGAGCCCATTATTCTGAGTGGGTTGAGGCACAGGCCAACCAGAAAGTGAAAATTAGTCTAATGGCAGGGAAAGTGTTTTCATTAGAGAAATGCTTCTAGGAAAGGAGATGGGCTGAAATGAGCTGGATGATTTGAAAGCCTGTTTCAAACTTATTCAAGTTTCTTGGATGGCTTATTTTTCTCAGCTCTATCACATCACTAGAACAGTAGGATTTAATTTTCTTTCTTTTTTTTTTTTTTTTTTTTTTTTTTTTTTTTAACATGTTATTTCCTTACTTATTTCCCTGAGTTTTATGAAATTGGTTCTGTAACAGAGTATGGCAGGTCATTTCTTCCCTTGGCAACCAGCACAGGAGTGGAGTCTGCCCCTGTTTTGGATCTGAGGAGGTGCCAGTGCCCAGTTCTCATCCCAGCTCTCATCCCAGCTCTCATCCCAGCCCTTCTCTCCCAGTAACTCCTCCAGCTCTGACGCCAAAGCTTCACTATTGAACTGCATCCATGCTAATTAATTCTAATTTTAGTGCCACCTCTTTCTGACCACCAATAAATCCATGTTGCTTTGTAACCCAGAGCTGGGATACGTTCCAGCATGACAGAATTTGGCATTTTAAAAACCATTTCTGTACCTCCATCCCCTGTCAGTACCCTCAATGTTTGGCAGATGAAAAAAAAAAAAATCCACCTGTGTGCTTTAGGGTCAGGTAAAGCCTGTGGGGTGGCAATTCCCTTCTGGACCTGCAGGCACTGCAGCCCAGCCATGGCCTTTGGGGAGGGAATGGCAGAAGGAACAGAGCTGGAACAATGAGCTGGAATTCCTCGAGGGCTCAGCCACTGGAAATGGCAATTCTGCTTCAAAAAAACCACACTCACTGAAAAATCCTTCCCTTGCTCCTTGTGTGGCTTTTATACCAAGACAGAATTTTAATTCTAATAGCTGAACACCCTTTCTTTTCTTCTTTGGAGCCTTTTGGAGATCAGTAGTGCAGAGAGATTGTTTTATTTGACTGCAGGCTGTTGTCCAACTATTCGTCAGACATTTTCTAATCTAATTGTATTTCAAAGAGCTGCCAAAAAATGTGTTTTATTTAATTCAAGCAACAGATCTATGGATGCTAAACGATGCCTTGCTCAGAATCCCTCTGTGATGACAGCTATCACCTGCTGCTTTCATGGGAGGCAGCACCCACCTGGAATTTGGGGTTATTCCTGAGGAAATTGTTACAGCTGGTGTCAGACCAGGCTGACATGGCTTCAGCTTCCATACCCTCAGGCACCTTCCAATTAGAGTCAGGCAGAGAAGACCTGCACTAATTTGAAATACAAACCAATAAATAACTGGGGCTGAGTGGGGGAGCTCAGCCTGCTCACAGCAGCCCCACTTGTGATGCTCAGCTCACCCAAAGGCTGCAGAGCCCCTGTCCCTGCAGCTGGAATTCTGGAATTAAATCCCAGCCTCTCCTGCTGCCCTGGTCCAGCTGGGATTCTCCAGGGCAGAGGAAGGATGCTGTCTGGATAACACAGGAACCTGGATAATACAGTAATAACACAAAGCACAGTAAAAGTATAATTGTATTAAACACTTAAGACAGACTTAGAGCATGATACTTGTCCCACTTACACACATTTCCAACCTAAGTCACTACTCTGTAAACAGAATTTTGATTAATCCCACTGAGAATTCTCTCCCTCTGATGTATATTCTGCAGCTCTCTATGACATTCCAAACAAACACTCACAGCTGTTATATTTATATGAGGAGAGCTCAATTATTTATCCTGCTCAGCCCCTACCTCACCTACTTTGGTGGATGAAACCCAGAATACCTGACACTGCAAACCCCTCCTTTTCCAGCTGCACATCCCAGAGCAGCTGCTGAACACCCACAATGATGAACATGCAAATCTCTCTGTGTTCTGTCTTTTTCATTCAAAACAGCAGCATGAGACAAGGACAGGAGTGGGAAATGCTGCTGCTCACTGGTGCAGGATTTGCCAGGGGGGTTTAGTTCAGTTTGTCCCTGAGGAGGTGACATGAACGGGGTGCTCAGTGTGCACACACCCCCGAGCCTGGCTCCAGCTCTCAGCATCTTCCTGGGGAGCTGAAGGAATCCTACTCCTCACAGCTCTGGGAATCCCAGGGAGGAGACCCCACAGGCTCTCTGGGCACTGCCCAGGGCAGAACTTCTGGGATCAGTTCAGGAATTGCTGGGCTCAGTCCCTGCCCATCCCATTCCCACACGCTGCATTCCCCTGGCAGCAAAAGGAGAACGTTGCCTCCACTGTAAAGAAGGAAAAAAGAAAGGTCTTGTTGTACAAAAATCTTATTGTAAAGAATAGTCTTTGTTTGCTAAGTACAATCAAAACTGAAACATTTGCAGATTAATAAAGGCTCTAATTAATATGCTTTTAAATCACTGCATGCTGAGCTATTGTAAGCTTTGCATTTATGGGAGATTACCCAGGCAGGTCTCATTACAGAGGAAATCAAACCTTAATCTCCAGCCTGCCACCACAACATCACCCTCTCTCTGATTTAGCTATTTATGGGATAAAACCCTTCCTCTTGAACAGCAGACAAGACATTTTCTTTGAACCTCTTTGCAGCTCCTTGTAAACTGAAGAACATTCAGTCCCTCCTGAGTGTTTTCTGAGAAATAACAGCACTTCATGCTATAAGAGAGATGGAGGTGACCAGGGTTAACAAACACTCTGGTGAGAGAATAAAATGAATCAGGGACAGGCTTTTGTCTCTATCAAAAGAGTTCTGATCCTTCTGCAAAAGGACAACAGCTTTATTTGAAGCAGTTTATTTCAGACAAAAATTATCCAGATATGCTCAAAGTCTCCTCCTTCCCAAACTTGTTTTTGGGAAGGCAAAAAGGGATGAGGATGATGCTGGGCCACAGTTTTAGAAGTCTAAATTGAGGTAAGTATTTCAATTTATGCTGCTTTTAGGCAAAACTGCCATTTTCAGTGTAAGCTGTGCTCCTGATCTTTACCTGGAGGAAATGTTCTGGCATAAGTCTTGAGGGAAAAATGCAGATTGCTGTGACTTTGAGATTAAATCTGGGTTTGGCAAAGAAGACTAGAGAGAAAGACTCATGGGGCTTCCAGAACCAAGCACTTCTTTTCTAGGTTGGAACTTGGGCATCCTGAACTCACACCAATCACTGCTTCCCTGTGTCCATAAAGGATCCCAGAATCTTTCCCCTGGACTTCTCCTCCCAGGTAAGATGGGGAAAACCTGTCCCAATTTTATAAAGCTAAGTAGAGCAGTGTTTATAAAGCCAGGTACAGCATGCAGAGAGATCCACCGTGCCGGTGGCAAAGCACTCACAGGATTAATTCAAGGTATTATCTTTTTTAAAATATTCACTGTCCCCTGGATGGAAACTCCCAGACAGTTTCAGCCCAGTGGATCTGGGTCTGAAGCTTCTCCAAGGCCTGGTTTATGCAGTGGGCCATGCAGACAGGGCATGGCTCATTCCCCTGCACTAAATCCCTCCTGGCTTTGAAATGAGCCACAGAATCTGGGGCTGCAGCACCAAGTCAGGGTGAGGGTCCCAGCTCACCAAGGGATTTGAACACACACAGGAATTATGTGTTTGCATGAAATCTTCATGCACCTACTTTTGCAGAAAATATCTGTATATTTGCCAGCATGGCTAAAAAGTAAATAAATACTGTGACCAGGCTGTAATACCAGAGGCTTTAGATACTCCATGGCACAGCTGTGAGCTGACCCATTTTCAGGCCTCTAAAGCTAAAACTGCTTGGCAAAGAGGCAGAAATGTGTGCAGACATATCCTGCAGCAAAGAAACAGAATGACCCTGGTAAAAAATATCTGCAGCCCAGGAGGAGAGGCTGAGATGCAACCCTTGTGGCAGGGGAGGAGAGGGTGCAGCAGTGACACAGGCTGCAAAGGCTCAGCATCCTCACTGTGACCGTGTTCACAGGGGTCTCAGGATGAGGGAAGAGACCAGGATCTGACTCCATGGTTCAGAAGGCTGATTTATTATTTTATGATATATATTACATTAAAACTATACTAAAAGAATAGAAGAAAGGATTTCATCAGAAGGCTGGCTAAGAATAGAATAGGAAGGAATGATAACAAAAGCTTGTGGCTCGGCTGTCTGTCCAAGCCAGCTGACTGTGATTGGCCATTAATTAGAAACAACCACATGATACCAATCACAGATGCACCTGTTGCATTCCACAGCAGCAGATAATCAATGTTTACATTTTGTTCCTGAGGCCTCCCAGCTTCTCAGGAGGAAAAAATCCTAAGGAAAGCATTTTTCATAAAAGACATCTGTGACAAATCACCTGGCTGGAACTGCCCAGGGCAGGGGGAATCCCTGTCCCTGCAGGTGTCCAAAGCCATGGATGGAGATGTGGCACCTGGGGACAAGGGGCAGTGGTGGCCTTGGCAGTGCTGGGGGAATGGTTGGGCTCTATCCTAGAACCATTAAAGCTGGCAAAGCCCCCTGTGATTCTGCTGTTCCTGCAGCTTGGGGTTTCATTGTGAGCTCTGACAAAGACCTCTGCTGCAGGGTCACATAATCCAAGATAATCCACGCCAGGATACTGCACCAGAACACCTCCCTTCAGTGCCAGAAACTGAAACCCCAGCAACCCCAAAGCAATCCTTCATGCTGGATCCCATCAGGGCCCTTGGCCTTGCAGAAACACAGAGCTGCTGGGCCAAGGAGCTTCACTGCAATGTGACAAACACAGCTGTGAACAGAATTCCCTTGTGGAGCTGTCCCTCTGCTTTGAAGCCAAGATAAAATTATAAAATTTTATAAAATTATAAAATGGACTTGATCATCCTTGTGGATCCCTTCCACTTCAGGAATTCTAATATATATATATATATATATATATATATATATATATATATATATATATATATATATATATATATATATATAAATACATTTATATGTATATATATTATATACATATATATGTATTTATATGTGTATATATATATGTGTGTTTGCATGTATTTATATATATTTATATATATATAAATATATATCTTGTCCAGTGAAGAACCATCAGTGGTGATGAGTCTGAGCCAGCCTGAATGAAGCACCTGGAGACCAGGATAAACCAGGACTGGGCCCATTGGAAGCAGGGTCCCTCCCCAGGCTGGGCAGCTCCAAGTGCTGCAGCCCAGCCCAGGACAGCTCTGCTGATCCCGGGTCCCCCAGGGCAGCTCTCAGCCCTGCTGGATTCAGCCCTGCTGGATTCAGCTCCCTGAGCTCTTCCTGCCACGCACTCTTAATCCCCTAAGCCTCCCCTGAATGCTGCTCAGAGCCTAATGACTCTTCCTGATCTGCTCTCCCTCATTGCTAAAGATGGAAATTACTGAGCAGAACCTCTGCCACGGGAGCTCATCCCAGCTCAGGAACCAGGAGCAGCTCCTGGGAAGCAGCCACAGGAGTGGTGGGACCTCCCCAGAGCCTGCCCTGTGCACAGTGACCAGCCCAGACTGATGGGATGGCTCCCAGATCCCACGGAGCGTCGCTGAGCCACAGCCCAGGAACACTAAATTCCCTCCCGTTCCCTCTCAGGAAGACCAAATACTCCTGATGGTTTGCACTGAGGAAGCAGCTGCCCTTCTGTAGCCCCACATTTCTCCTCTCAGAGAAAACCAAGGCACAATTCTTCCCGAGAATATTCCTGGGTTTCACATTCTCTGAACATCAGAGAAAGAAAACACAATTCTTATCATTTGCTGTGCCTGTGTTTGTGCAAAAGCAGAATGCAACGTGGAGACTGTTTACCAAAAGTGAGGGTGTTTTGTTTCCTTGGCCTGTCAGGGCCAGGTGTGTGTGTGTGTCAGGGGAGAGTCATGAGATTCAGAGCAGTTGTGTGCAGGGCTGAGTGCTTGGTAGGCTCAGTTATAGATGTATAGAATAATCTAGTATAATGAAGTCATTAATTAGCCTTCTGATACCCATGGAGTCAGATGCACCATGGGGCCCTCCCAGCATTGCCACCCCTCCTCCCCAGAAGCTGCTCCCATTTGGAGAGGGCTGCCAGCAAAACCACCCTGGCAGGAGACACCTCCTTTAAGGAGCCTCATCCCAGAGCAGCACTGAGGGGCCCTTGGCAAAAGGACTTTCCAGAGGAATTGGGAGGATACAGGTGGCAAAGGTGTCCATCACACAGCTCTCTCCAACAAAGAGAAGACCACTCTAACCTCAGCCCATTCCCAGAGCCAAGGGTTTGGTCACCAGTGGGAAATGCTCATGAGACACCCACAGAAGGCAGCCTGGGAAAGGGGATATGGCTTTTGGGGTTAATCCAGGAAAAACACCAGAATTGCATCTTCCTCTTCGAGCAAAATAGAGAAGGGAGAGTTTAAAGCCTCTCTGAGGTGAAGCAGCAGCTTTTAAGGCTGAAGCATCACAGTGACAGCCCCTGTGCCCACATCCAGCCTCAAATCCTCCTGGCACAGGGGAACAGAAGCCCTGGAATGCACCAGAGATGCAGCAGCTCCTGCCCTGTCCTGGAGAGACTCAGCCTGACCCAGCACTGCTGAGGGAATCCCTTCACCCTGCAGGAACCCCAGCTCCTCCTCCCCATGTCCCAGGGTGACGTTATGATGCTTGTATCCCCATTCATTTGTTCTGTTCATGCTGGATATTATGTTCTGTGCCTTCAAGACTGGCTCTGAAGAGTGGAAGTTTTGTTTTGGTTTCTTATCAGCCTGGCGGGACACAGAGACAGGGCAGTACATGGTGCTGCTTTTGCTTTTTTGCTTTCGCTTTTTGCTTTGCTCTCTTGCTTCTGCTCTGCTCCTGCTTGCTCTTGCTTCTGCTCATTAGCTAGTTCAGCTAAACAGTCCACATTTCTTGCTGGACTGTTTCTTCTTTCCTTTTATGAACCAACTTGAACCTGCTCGGGACTGGGGCCTGGGAACACCGAGAGTTTGCACCTTGTGGCCTAGCGGGGCCTACTCTGGGCAGCAGCTGCCCCAGCACAGGAGGGACTGAGAACAGAGCGACCACCCCCGAAAGAGACTTTCTGATTTTGTCATCTTTCTCAGAGCGGTGTCATCGGGTATTGTTCATTTTGTGTGCTGGGGGGTGCTGTGTCTGTTAAATAAACAGGTTCTTTCCACTTGTCTCTGAGGAATTCTTCCCGAACCGGTTGGAGGGAGAGGCCGTGTGCGTTTGCTTTCTAGAGGGGCCCCCTTTTGAGATTCTCTCCCAAATTTGCCCTAAACGAGGACACTCCAGTTTCTCAGGAGCTCTCCCAGCAGGAGCAGATGCCAGGTGTGCTCTTCCACACATCCCTCAGCAGGAGGAGCCTTCCTTTGAAATCACATTGCTGCTGTTTGTTCGGCTCAGTTGTGTCCCAAAGAGACACAAATATATTGTTCCAGCCTCAAGGTTGCTCTCAGCAGCCTTTCACAGACATTCAGAGCCCAGCAGGGCAGGCTTCTCCTGCCACAAAAACCCTGATCCCAGCCAGCTGCTCCAAGGATCACTGATTTTCCTCATAGATCACACCAGGAATGCAGGATCTCCCTGCAATCACAGCCCCACTTCTGCCTCACACACAGGCAAGCTCTGGCACCATTCCTCAAACTTTCTACATAGAAATATGAATTTTGCAGCTGAAAAGCAGAAGGTCCTTGGAGGTCTGAGGCTTCACCTGGACCACGAGCAGTGATGCTGTTAACACTGCTCAGAGGAGCCCAAAACACATCCAGGTGATCCCTGTGGCACTCAACAGTTTCAGAACACCTGAATGAGTCCCACTCCCCTTAATAACAATCTCAAAGTCACACCCAGGCAGGTCAGCATCAAGGGCCACATCCTGGTCCCAGTGGCTCAGGAATTGCCCCCATGAAAGCAGAACTAATTCAGCAAAGCCATTCAAGCCCCACACAATTATTTTAACAGATTTGGCAATGTCCATGCAAGTCCACAGAGCTGATCCTGCCTATCAGTGGCAAAAATTGCAAATTCCATCCTCTAATTTAATACAGACACTCCAGGGCACAGGGGCTCAATCAAACAATCCTCACTTCCTAAGGAAAATACCCTGGCTGCTTTCTCCATCAAAGGATTGCATTTCCCAGCACTACAGACTGCTGCATCCACAGGGAGGAATGTTTTTCTTGTTTCATTGATAGACTATCTACAAACCCACGTTCACAGTGCTCAGGTGGCTCTGAGAAAACACAGGAAGATGTGACAGAGGCAGGAGAAACACAGATTTTCCCCAACAGCACCCAGAGTATTTCCCACGAGCAAAACCTGAACGTTCTCTCACATTTCAAATGTCTGTGAATATGAGAGAAAAAGCATTCTTGGGAAAATTTCATTGTTTTTTTTTTAATATCATTTTTCTTATGTTCAACAGCAAGAAAGAAAATTTAAATATTTAATTCTTTTCTTTGTTTTCCTTTGTTGAAGGATGGGAGAGAGGGAGACTTCTCCCAGTAACATTCCAGGTTATTGCGACGCTAATCCCAGTTATAAGCAGCAGGTAGATGAGGCTGCTGCACAAGAGCTGCAGGAAAAGTCCTCAGAAATTTTGTTATATTTGCTATCAGCAAAAAACAGAGCAAAAAACACTTCTCCTACCTTGCATGAGTTTGATATCTCAATGTTTTTCTTCATCCTAAAATTACCTTACTGATTTTTTTGCATTAGGATTGCTGGGGTTTTGTCTACCCATTTTCAGCCTCAAAATTAACATTTCCATATATTTCTTTGGGCAGTGGTGCACAGGACTAAAGAAAAGCAGTAAAACTGAAGGACTCTGGAGCTCCAAGCCCCTGTAATCTTAAAATTACTCATTCCCAGAGCTTCTCAAAATCCTTCAGATCCTCTGAGCTCAGAAGCTCCTCTTCTGGATGGATGGAAGATTCATGGCAGTGGGATTTACAGCACTTGGCTCCTGGAAATCAGCCCATTTATTCACCATAAGAGAAATTTAGGAGCTGCTCAACACCTGATAGTAGCAGCACAGAACAATTTAAGAGAATTAAAGACAATTTCTGTATTTAATTAAGAACCATCCAGGCAGCTGAGAATTGCACAATCCCAGAAGATCAATGGTGAATTTTGTATCTCATCCTCTGCAAAGATCAATGAGGCCTTTGCAAAGACCAGGAATAGTTAAATTTAACATAGAAGAGAAAAATATGGGGAGAGAAAAATATTTTTGTAATTTCTGCATTCAGTCCCAAGTGTTACTCATTTTACATAGTTATAGGAATGTTACTTTTGTGCATTAAGATTGAGATACCCAGAAATAAAATCTATTTTGCATAGGAAAGTCAAGAAATGTTCTGCTGAACCCTACACAGGGTTTTGCCCTGCCTACATCTAAATATCATCTCCATAAAACCTTCACCTTTTCTGCTTTTACAACCAACTTCTCTCAGCCACATCCTTTACATTCTCAGCTGTGCACAGCAGCTCCCAGGGCTGCTGGGTCATTCTGCACAACCTTCCCCTTGGCTGATGTGAGACAGGGAAATCATTTGGTTGCCAAGTCTCTCTCTTGCTGAAGCCCATTAAAGCCGTGTCTCCGGGAGGGAGAACACGTTCTCTGCACAATCCCTTGGAACTCAGAGCAGTTTCAGTGTTGTACCATTAAAATCTGTATTATAATAAAGGTCAACGCTCATTTTAATGCCATGAGCAGGTGGTGATGTCCACGTTGTGCTGCACACACAGCAGGTCACTCATTAACACCCCACACTCCCCAGCCCTGTGCTAACAAGCCCAGCCTGGAGCATTAACCATGTCTGGAACAGCTTCTCAAGCACCACAAACAGCACATGAAATATCAGTTTGTGCCACCATTCAACATCACTGAGTTCATTTGCTGTGGTTTTTTTAGCTGCAGGGACCATTTCTCCTACTAACGTGCCTAAATGTGAGAAAAAAATGCTGCAGCAGCTGAAACCCTAACGCATAAATACAGCCTGTTTTCCTTAAATATGTACTTAGGTTGTTTTCTAGACAATTAAACTTCTCAGAGGAAAGTATCAGCTGAAGAGAGCAAATATATGAATGATATCCAGTGCAAAAAATGATGACTAATGGAACAGAATGGTGTAATTTCAAGAGCTGTACTTTATAATCATCATTTTGAGCAGAGCAGGGAACAGTGCTACAAACCACAGGGTACAAACCCAGCACTGCTGCAATCAGCTCCTGCTCCTTCAGAGATTCTGTAGCCTTGTGGAGCTGACAAGTTTTTAATTCATTCTTCCCATCTGAAAAAAGAACAACCCCAAAGCACAGTTTATCACTGGTGCTATTGGAGGATTTGTAGTCATAAATGCTCCACTCCAAGGTGGGCAGGCCCTGGCACAGGGTGCCCAGAGCAGCTGTGGCTGCCCCTGGATCCCTGGCGGTGCCCAAGGCCAGGCTGGACACTGGGGCTTGGAGCACCTGGGACAGTGGGAGGTGTCCCTGCCATGGCAGGGGTGGCACTGGAGGGGCTTTGAGGTCCCTTCCTACCCAAACCCTTCCATGGAACTGCCTCCAGCTCTTCCTGCATCTGTGTCCTGCTCTTTAGCTGGGTTTGGCTCATTCCCCATGGGACATGGACCACTCCAATGGTCCCCTGTCTTCCTGGACCTCAGCCCTGTGTCAGAACAGACTCCCAAAGCTCTGGAGTGCAGAGCAGCCCCAGCACCCCATGGCTTTCCTCAGGGGAACGCTGCCACACCACCCATCTTCAGAGGGCAAACCCCAGGGGAGGGCAGAACGTGCCATGAGGCCTGTCCTGAGAGATCTGGCATCTTCACAAAGTGCTGAGACAACCTGAGGAGGATGGAGAACATCCCTGAGAGGAGATTTGCTGCAAGGAACAGAGCAGCACGTGAGGAGAGCTCCTGAGCTGCCCCTGTCCCAGACTGCAAGGCAATGTGTATTCTATTTGCCATCTGTCAGAGGTGGGGCAGGGATCTTCTGTTCATTGGGCAGTTCTCTTTATCTCCTCCACAAACCCATCCTCCTTCCAGGAGATATTTTCTGTTAATGGGCCAGTGAGTGTCCCTGCAGGGCTGATAAAATTCCATCATCCCATGGGGAGAAGCTCCACCCAGGGGAGGAGCCAAGCATTCCTACCTGGATCCAATCTGAGGTTTGGGACACCACGGCAGCCTTTGCCCGCTGCATTCCCAAAGACCAGGCCCATCTAAAGCACCACTGGAATTTCAGAAGAAAACTCCCCCCTTGTGCAGGATCCCTGCTGCAGCAGAGCCACAGCTGGCACTGCAGGAGGGCTGAGCCCCCATGGGATGGGGCTGGGACACCCCCTTACCCACAGGGGGTCAGGGCATGCTCTGACTCTGGCAGTGTTGTTTTGTTTTACTGCATTGTTGATTTTATTTTTATTTTCTTCCCTAATAAAGAACTGTTATTCCTGCTCCCATATCTTTGCACGAGAGCCCCCTCTTAATTTCAATTTATAGTAATTTGGAGAGAGGAGGTTTACATTTTCCCTTTCAGGGGAGGCTCCTGCCTTCCTTAGCACAGACCTGTCTTTCCAAACCAAGACAGCCCCTCAATCCTGGGAAAGGCTGGCTCCCATCCTGTGGGATGTCTGTGCTCAGACACAAACCCTGCAAGGCTGCTGGAGTTTTTCAGGGCTGCCTCCCTGGGCTCAGCCCCTTCCCAGAGGCACCCGTGGGTGGAACAGCTGGAGTCTGGCTGCTGGACACTGGGAGACGGCACCCAGCAACCACACAGCTGAAGGGTCATTTCCCCTTCTCAGGGTGTGGAAATCAGCAAAACAAAACCTGCCACAGACATGGAAGGGTTTGATTTGCAGCCTTGGAAGAAGCTTGGATTGATGTACAAATACAGTACACAGATATTAAGCAGAAAATTGTAAACTTATATTTCTATAGTTGTAAGAAAGAGTATGCCTTAAGTGTGACAGTGTTCACAGGAGTCTCAGGTTGAGGGAAGAGATGAGGATCTGACTCCATGTTTCAGAAGGCTGATTTATTATTTTATGATATATATTATATTAAGACTATACTAAAAGAATAGAAGAAACGATTTCATCAGAAGGCTGGCTAAGAATAGAATAAGAAAGAATGATAACAAAGGTTTGTGACTGACTGAGACAGTTCGAGCCAGCTGACTGTGATTGGCCATTAATTAGAAACAACCACCTGAGACCAATCACAGATGCACCTGTTGCATTCCACAGCAACAGATAATCAATGTTTACATTTTGTTCCTGAGGCCTCTCAGCTTCTGAGGAGAAAAGATCTTAAGGAAAAGATTTTTCATAAAATATGTCTGTGACACCTTAAGTAAGTGAGAAATTGTACTGATAAGATGGTGAAGGGTTTGTAGTGCAGCAATGTAACAGTATAGAGTAATAATTTTAAGTTATAATAAGAATTATTTAAGAATTTAAAAGTTATAATAAAAGCATATGTGTAGATGGGAGACAGAAGCTCATTAGATGAAAGTACCTGCAGTGCAGCAAAATTAAATAAAGGTGATAAGTTAGAAAAGCAAAATAAACCTTGTAGCATCAATTAATTGGATTAGAAAGTTCTGTATTGCCTTGTAACAAAGAACTTGTGACTGCTCTTGAGCTATGGTCCAGTGCCTGCTCCTCTAAAATCTCACAGCCTCTGAGACTGATATTTGTCTGAGCAATAAATCATTTCTAGTCTGATGGTGGTCCCACCCCTTCACTAAAAGCAGTGATAACAATATCAGGGCTCTGCACTGGGGTCCCATCCCAGAGCATCCCCCCCATGACCACGGGATCTGACAGCCCCAGGTGTGCCTGAATCCCTTTGGTCACACCAAACTCCAGTGCCCATCAGGAACAGGATAGATTTGTGGTGCTGGGCTGCAAACTGGAATAAGAGCCTTTAAAACATCCCTTCCATCCCCACCAATGAAGAATCCCTCACTCAGGCCGGCAGCAGACTGCTCATGCATAATTAAACAGCCTCCTCCAGTTTCCAGCAGGTCAATGAGAAATCTCCTACAACCCTCAATGTCAAGTGAATGGTGCCACAGGGGCAAGAGGAGCTGAGCTACACAACTAAAGCAAAAGCAGCAAAAACTAAAAATTAAACCAAATCATTCTATAGAGGAAACAGAAAAATTACTTCCGATGATTATAGTTTTGTGTTTCAAGTGAGTGAAGGGTTTCTTATGACACTGCAGGACTTCTGGAGGGGAGCAATGGCACAGCTGGGTGGGAATGCTCAGTGCAGGGATGCTGCTGGCACAGGACTCAGAATCTCCAGGGAATCTGGCAGAAAGGCAAAGATGCTGGTGCCACCCAGACCACACCAAACTCAACCTCAGCCATCAGGGTTTTGCTGCTTTTTCTAATTAAAAAAATAAAACCAAAAAGCCCACACAAAACCAACCCATCAACAAAGAAAAAACAAAAACAGCAAATAGAAAACCTAAGTTAGAAGCTTTTTCTCCCAGTTTCAGTATTAATTTGAAGGAGGAGAATGAGGAGGAAGGGGAACAGAACAATTTCCTGGCACATAAAGTGGCTGATTTCTGCCAAGCAGAACTCTGCCTTCCCACTGCACTGCCCAGCCCTCAGTGCTGCCCTGAGCTCTCAGATCCTGCCTTGAGCTCCAGCACTTGCCAGGGCTCAGCCAGTTTGACACACCAGGCTTCCTGCAGAGCACACAGCTTTGATAACACATTTTAAAGGCTCAAAAAGGAGAAAATGCCACTTATGGCACTTTCTCTTCTCCTTGCTGGGGACTCCAGCCCTGTTTCCCTGGCAGGGACTCTCAGGTTCTGGTTTTTAAGCACCACTGCCAGGTTGGAACTTCAATCATCTCAGACACATCTGTGGAGTAATCTCAGTGTAAGTCCACACCAGCCCTCAGATCCCTCAGATATTTCAATCCCTTCTTGGATCTGGGATTCCCAGAAGCCCAAGGAAATCAAATCCTTCAGGAGCATGGCAGCTCTGCCCTCCTCCAGTGTTTGCCTCCTGAAGCAGGAGATGCTTGGCCTAATTTCACTTTTATCCCATTCCATCCATCATCTCATTGGCACAAGCTCAAGGCAGTGCTTGAACAACTCCATCACAGATAAAGAAATGCAGTGTTTCACTTTTTTTTTTTACATTTGTGTGTAAAAATGGAAGACAAAACTCTTCTTGCCTCATGGCTTGATGAGAGCCAGTGAAGTTTGTGCCACACTAACAATTAACAACTCATTTCCAAAAGGAGCAGCAAGTCCTCCCCAGCATCCCCAATGCATTTCCACCTCACAAACCCAAGCACAGGCACAGCTACCTCATCCAGCTCACTTTTGTGATGACACAGGGTTTTTAAAGATCGATGCATTTCGAGCAACCAGGGCTGCATTAAATTATCCATCAGCCCTCCCAAGGATCCCTCAGTGAGCAGCTCCCTCCTTGCAGGAGAGCTCAGCCCAGCCAGGACTGGAGGGTTAAATCAGACCTGGAGCAGTTCAGTCAGCACTTCCAGACCCCATCAGCCCCTCCAAACCCAACCAAACCCACCCCAGTGGTCTCTGACCCTGGCCCTGGGGTGAGCCCATGTGTCACCGTGCTCACAGGGGTTCTGGGATTGGGGAAGAGATGAGGATCTGGCTCCATGTTCAGAAGGCTGGATTTATTCTTTTATTATATATATTACATTAAAACTATACTAAAGAATAGAAGAAAAGGTTTCCTCAGAAGGCTGGCTAAGAATAGATAGGAATGATAACAAAGGCTTGTGTCTCAGAGAGTCTGAGCCAGCTGTCTGTGATTGGCCATTAATTAGAAACATCCAACATGAGACCAATCCCAGATGCACCTGTTGCATTCCACAGCAGCAGATAACCATTGTTTACATTTTGTTCCTGAGGCCTCCCAGCTTCTCAGGAGGAAAAATCCTAAAGAAAGGATTTTTCATAAAAGTTGTCTGCAACACTGCACAGTTTGTGTGCAGGACGTCTGTCACTGACAAATTTTCTGGAAAATCTTTTTGCTGGGATCTTTTCTCCTGAGAGAAGCTTCTCCATGTTTTGCTGCTTTGGAATGTGATTTGGAGAATTGTTTACCCAGCATATGAATTGTTTTTACTTGATGACCAATGACAGCCACCTGTGTCAAGGCTGTAAGCAGTCACAAGATTTTATTATTGATTCCATTCCTTTCTTTGCTTGCTTTCTGATGTCTCCCCTCTCTTTCTTTAGTATAGTTTTAGTATATAATTTTCTTTTAATATAATATGTATCAAAAAATAATAAATCAGCCTTCTGAAACATGGAGTCAAGACTCTCATCTCTTCCCCTGTCCTGGGGACCATAGAACACCACCACAGATGGCTCCATGGACACTCAGCACTGAATGCTTTGCTGTAAATTCAAGTTTTGCACATGTCTGAATAGCTCTGTGAAAAGCAGGAGGCAGAGCAGCCCCACCTGGGCAGGTAAAAACCAGCAAATAAGGGAGATTTCACCAAGGGCAACACTGATTCTCTTGTATTCCCAGAAAGGAAAGGGAATTTCAGCAGACAGCAGCCCATGAATGGACCTGGAAATTGCATCTCCATCAGAAAGAAAATTACTTTTAAGCTTATTCCTTAGCTATAGTGCAGATTTTGGTGTTGGCCACATTTTTTACTGTTATATGTTATGGAAAGAGTCCTGCAAACCACATTAGAAGTGTTTACCCAGGTTTTATTGCTTAAAAATATGATTTAAACAAAGGCAACAGAGAAAATTGAAAGGTTATTGAAGACATCTGAGCCTTGAGTATTAGTTTGCTTACACAATTTCTGGCATACTTTCATTTTCTTAATCTTATTGAAAGTACAGTAAACACATTTCAGGTAACAGCTTTTCCTACAGAATTACTGCTGTTCCTTCACTTCAAAACACAGGACCTTTAGATATAATTTAAAGCATTATTACTAGCATTCTTGTATTCATAATGAAAGTGATAACATTAAGACTTAAAATTTTCATTCTACTGTTTGCTAGCTGCTCCACATGACTAATAACTTCTATTTCCTACACAAAGTACAGCAACTTTGGGGCTCTTCATGCACCATGCTCAGCTTCAGTATCATGACCATAATTTCTTGAAAAGAAAAATACAATAAATGGTGCTAAAAAAATCCCAAAACAGTCCATTGATAGTTCCACCACATGAATATTAAAGGAAAAATATTTTTTGAGACTAATTAGGAATCTTAATAAGTGAAAATAAAAATATGTTATTCATCCAGTTCTGTAAGGAAGTGCCTAAAGCATCAAAACCATTCTCTAACACCACGACATCCCACCCATATCATTCCCAAATCCCAGCCCACCCCCCATGGCTACAACAGCAATTCCTTTCACTTTGCAGAAAATGGGACAAAGCAGAGGAAAAGGGCTGGCACAGCCCTTGTACAAAATGACACCAAAAAGCCATTTCACATATTCCAGTATCAGTTCCCCCCCATGCACTCAGCATTTCAAAGTGGGAGCTGCGCTTTTGTGACGTTTCCAGACTTTTCAAAGCAGCAGATCTGTGTTGCTACAAGCAGGAGCTTGCACTGAACCAGGTCCTTCACCAAGGAATGAACACATTTCCCCCTCCCAAATCCAGTTATGTAACAGGGCACCAGCCAGCAGCATCATCATTATCGACTGAGCAGAGATCTCTGGGATCCTGAGATGGGAATTAATTATTCACAAACAAGTCCTCGTTAACTAAAGCCATTATTACCCACTTACACTGGAGAGCTGGGGTTTAATAAGCAGTGTAAGCAATGCAAATGGAAAATTACTCAGAGACAGCTCAACTCTGCCTCCAGAGCCAGCCCAGCTCCTGGCAGGACTCACACTGGGGGAGCTTTTCCCAAACCCACCCCAGGGAGGGCAGCCAAGGCACTTCCACAACGAGGATCTCTCACTAAAGGGAAAATCAGGAGCTCTCTGCATTAAAATAATCTACAAAAACCTCAAATGTACCACTGTGCCCTGAGCAGCCTGGTCCAGGGCAGGTGTCCTGCCCGTGGCAGAGGGGTTGCAAGGTGAGATTTGATCCCAAACCAGTCTGGGATGATGACTCAGGAAACAATTCTGAGAATTGCTTCCTGAAAAGCAACAAGAAATGCTTATTTAATGATTTCTGAATGTAAGTGGTCAATATTCATTCCAGATCTCCAAAATCTCACAACTGCCAGCTTCAAAACGTGTTGTTATTAATTAGCAGCTATCACACAAGAGCCAGGGAAATGGGGGCAGATTGCAGTGCTGGATAACCCCCTTTCCATGGCATTGTTTCATTATTCATCAGAAGGTGAGGAGCATGAGGCTTGTTACTTGATCAAGCAGCAAGCTTCTAAAAATATTTTCAGTTCTATTTATTGGGAACTTGCTTCTATTTTTTCCCTTAGTATAAACCACTTGGATGGAAAAGTGCAACACAAGCCTGCAGCCAGTGTCACAAACATGCCAAGGAGGAAGGAAAAGCTCAGAGTGATCATTTGTGTGGCAGAAACCCCACAACCTTCAACAGGGAATTGAACTCTTTATCCAAACACAATCCCTAGGAAAGGAAGAAAGTGAGATTCCCTGCCCTATCTGTGCCCACCACAACCCTCCCTGGTGTTCTCCCTTCCCACAGCTCATCCCCAGCAAAAGGAGGGAATTATGGAATGTAAAACCACAGGATATCCTGGAAAGGGCCCACAAGGATCCCTGAGTGCAGCTCCTGGCCCTGCAGAGCCCTGCACGAATCAGGACATTGCTCCAGCACCAGGATAAACTTCAGCCACGGCTTCTCTGGGCTGAGCCTCTGTGCAGGCAGCACCCTGAAAATGGGCCCTGCCAAGCTGAAAGGGACTGCAGCCATCTCTGGAGGTGTTTTAGTTAATGAGGAGCCTGAGGAGTCACCCATGTGTGCTTGGGGACAGACACTTAGGGATGGCACACAGGAGAAACTGATTCACAGCAAAGTCAGTGCTGGGGGGAGGAAAAGGGAAACAGAAAAGCTGCACCTCCAGCCTTAAGTGAGACCAGAAGGAAATCAGTGATGGGGACAGAACTGTGACCTGCCACAGCTCTTACAGACCCTTGGGACAGGTTTGTGAAATCCTCAGAGCAGTACTGACACAGTAACTTGAGCCACGTCAGGGAAGAAGGGCTTGCATCGTACTCCAGCTCATTGCTCAAAACAAGCAGAAAGCCCAATACTGGTGAGAAATCACTCTGCTGTACCTCCAAAGCACCTAGAAATCACTCTGCTCTCCCTCCAAAGCATTCCTGCTTTCCCAAACCCACCACAGCCCCCCAAGGAGAACTCAGTGAGCAGCCAGGAGCTTTAAGCACAGGAGTCCCACAAGGCAGATGTGACAAAACCTGATTAACCAGAACAAGCTGGGCTCCTGCCCCAGCACAGCTGCTGGGTATTTCTAATAACAAAACCATCAGAAAAATCAGAGACCATTTCAAGCACAGAGAGGAGCAGTCAGGGCAGGTTTTCAGCCTGCACATCCAGCTGATCCCTCATAACTAATCACAGGAACAGGGACTGAAAAGGGACAATGAGCTTCCAGCCAAGGTACAGCAAGGGGGAAGATACATTTTAATAAAATTCTATTAATTCAGCAATAAACAGACATTGTTTTATTATCTAATAACACATAGAACATATTTTATATATCTATGTTCAGCATATGTAACCCAGCTAAAGCTGTACACTCCTAGGTATTCATATGATGACCCCAGGGATTTGTTTTTGAAGAGATTTTCTTAGGCACTTACAAATCCCTTCATTTTTAGGCTGCAGATACCCAGAGCTGCTTGCTGCTTGCCAGTGGCCATCTGAGCCTCCAGAGTCACTTGGAAGATGCAAAATTTTTACTTAATGTTAACATCTAATGAGAAATAGGGAGAAAGAACAAGACACTTCAAATAAATAAATTCTGGCTTGGTTTTTAGCCAGTTCCTGAAGTTGTTTCTAAGCCAGCTTACAGCACACAAATTGAATGAATTTTTGCTGCACAGTGCCTTTTTAAGAGTGAGGAACATCCTTTATCAAACTATAAAAAGCAGCAATAGCAAACTCTGCTGTGCTTATCTTATCACTTGACATATCAAAATACCCACTTAGCATCAGCACAACAGACAAAAGTGTCCGCAAAAGCAGAATTCTGCTCTGTGCTAGGAATACTTGCCCTTATTTCAATGGCAAGTCTCACTAACAGCAAACACTCTTAACTGTGTGCCCTTTTTGAGTGTTTGTGGCACTGCAGCCCTTCCTTCCTGCAGTGAGAAGAAAGGTGAGATGTGAATGGGATTTAAGTGCAGTTCAGTAAATATTTGGCAAAGGCTGCTGTTCCTCATGCATTCAGCATCATCACTTCACACCACAGCTCCTCAGGGAGTGTTTGGTCAGGACTGCCCAGGGACACACTTTGGAAGGGAATTCCTAATGAGCAACTGCATTCCAGCGCTCACATCCATCTGCTTTCATTAACCTTACAAAGGAGATGATTTATTCATCATAAAGATATTAAAATGCACTAAGCCTTCTCTTATCTCGAGGTATTTGCCATTGTTTTGTACAGAAAATGGCACTTAGGAGGCTGTTTGAAGTCACAGTCGCTTCTTTTTAATTACAGTTTACAGTTAATGGGCTCCTAGGGGAGACACTCCGAGGGACTGAGGCTGGACCAGGGCCCTGAGAGGGCACAGGCCTCACCCCAACAACTGGCAGTGAAATCCCCCCTTCCCCATGCCCTCCCTTGTGCCTGGTGACCTCCAGCCCCTCCTGCCCTGAGCAGAGCCCTGGGCTGGGTCACAGCCCCCAGTGCTGCTCAGGAACCCCAGGACAAAATCCCCACTTAACATCAGGCAAGCTTAGTTAAAACCAGCTCACCCAAACTTTGAATCACACAGTGCTTTGAGTTGGGAGGGACCTTAAAGCTCATTTTGTTCCATGGCAGGGACACCTCCCACTGTCCCAGGCTGCTCCCAGTCTCAATGTCCAACCCTTGGGCACTGCCAGGGATCCAGGGGCAGCCACAGCGGCTCTGGGCACCCTGTGCCAGGGCCTCAACACCCTCACAGGGAGGAATTCCTGCCCAATATCCCATTTAAGCCTCTCCTCTTTCAGCTTAAATCCATCCCCCCTTGTCCTCACCACATTCTGTGGTCCTCAGTGGCACTGAGCTGATGTGGAAGTTACCTGAGGTCATCAAGTTATCAATGGCCATCAATGCCAAGTTTATAATTTCCTGCCAATTTGCTTTTTCCTGAACATTTTTCCATCTTCCCACCATGGACACCCTGCACTATTTCATGCTCCACTTGTCCCTGTAAGTGCAGGCATCTTTCATTATCATAGATATTGAGGTAATAGAATGCTGATATTCTGGGCTATCTTCTTCCCAAATACCAGCCCAGTAAAATGCCTCTTCTGGAGACAGAGTTTAAAAATCCTATTCATTTAATGTGCACACACACACAAAAAATCAGTGTTCACCTTTCTTCCTAATTTAAGGTATCTTCTGTTTTGTCCAATCAGTTTTTTCTGCTTACTACAGCCTCAGTTTAATCACTTGGTTAAATTATTGATCAATCAGCTGAATCACAGATATTTTACAGCACAGGACCCTCCAACAAGCTATTCCCAGCCCTCCAGGGCAGAGCAAATCTTCAAGTGATTCCTTAATAGCTTTTTGGATTCAGCTGTGAGTTCAGGGACAGAGAAAAAACAAATTGGAAAGAATATTGGAATTCCTGCCCTGTTGCTGCTCTGGTGGAGCTGTGGAACAGCTCATCCCTCTGTGCCCTTCACACTGCTCTGCCGCCTCCTTTTTGTCCCCAGTTTGCAACCTCACCCTTCTCTAACCTACCAATGCCCAGAGGAGAGGGAAAAATGTTTTGTGATTCCTGGGAACTGTGTGGCTTTGAAGCGATTACACTTGGGAAGAGGAGAGAGGAAGGGCTACAAACACCTGGTTTGAAATCCCTGTCCTAAACATCAGCCCCACTCTCCTCTCACAGCCAGCTCATCCCAATGCCCAAAGCAATAAGGAGCTTCAAGATACTTTGGTTCTGATGGCAAGAGACTATCCCAACTATGGTGCTACAGCTGTTTTCCTAATTAAAAAAAAAAAAAAAAAACAAACCCAGAAGCCAACTGTGACAGTGTTCACAGGGATCTCAGGATGAGGGCAAAGACGAGGATCTGACTCCATGTTTCAGAAGGCTAATTTATTCTTTTATGATCTATATTACATTAAAACTGTACTAAAAGAATAGAAGAAAGGATTTCATCAGAAGGCTGGCTAAGAATAGAAAAAGAAGGAATGATAACAAAGGTTTGTGTCTCAGACAGAGAGTCCAAGCCAGCTGACTGTGATTGGCCATTAATTACAAACATCCAACATGGGCCAATCCCAGATGCACCTGTTGCATTCCACAGCAGCAGATAACCATTGTTTACATTTTGTTCCTGAGGCCTCCCAGCTTCTCAGGAGGAAAAATCCTAAGGAAAGGATTTTCCATAAAAGATGTCTGCAACAGCCAACCACAAATGAACCCAGACACAAGAAGCACAAGTCTGTCCCAGCAGATTTCCAGGAGAATTTTCCCCTGACACTGTGCTCCCACCTCCAGGGAGCTGCAGGAACAAATCCCCAAATAATTGGGATTTCCAGCTATTATAGACTCCCTGAGTTAGCAGTGCTGCTTTTCTACCCTCCAAGGTGGTGCAGGCCATTTTTAATCCAGACCCGTCTACACAAATCACCCATCAACCCCAAGCAGGTCATTCCAACTCCATTACTGGCACCCCAAGCTCTTCCTTAAGCTTTTCACAATAATAAAGACACAGAAAACCAATTTCTTGGGCTGTTTTTTTCCCCCTCTCTTTCCATTTCTACAACTTTTAGAATCAATACTTTCTCTCA
This sequence comes from Melospiza georgiana, assembly GCF_028018845.1. Taxonomy (NCBI): domain Eukaryota; kingdom Metazoa; phylum Chordata; class Aves; order Passeriformes; family Passerellidae; genus Melospiza; species Melospiza georgiana. The sequence continues at coordinate 20,635,863 of NC_080440.1, read as the reverse complement.
AGGAGAACAGCTGTTAAAATTGAGTGTTGAGCTCACCATCTGTGAGGTGGTTCTCTTGAACAGAGAATTTCTGAGTGTTTGGCTGATGGTTCCTGCCAGTGCTGCTCACATTTGCAAGTGCTTGCATGCAAGACAAAATGAACAAAGCCCAACAGAAAACCCATTCTGTTTTCAATAGAAATTACTGACTAAGGTGGTGCAACAAGACTTCAAGGAAATATTCTAAATCTGGAAACCTAAAAATAATCTCTCCACTCTAAAAAGGCTCCACCATTCAAACCCTTCTGCTTTCACTTCCTGGTGTTCCAAAAAGCAAATCCACATCACAGCATCTCTCAACACCCCTATTTTCATCTGGATTTTTACCAGCAGTTCATCTGAGCATCACTTAAGTGCACATGAAATGTTAATGTGAAAGGTGCTGTGTGTGCACTGCAACTGAAGGGTAAGAACTCTACAACTCCATTTTTTAAACTTGTTCCTCCCCAAAAATAAGCACAAACGACAAGCTTCTGTTTCCTAATGAGAATTATTTACAGCTGCATGTGGTCCATGTGGCTTGGGCAGATGTTTGACCTTCATCAGACAGGCAGGAGTTCATTTGCTCTTCTGATGCTACAGGAGAACAAAGATGCTCCAGCCAGAGATCCCACAGCACTTGGGGAATTTATGGAAGGAAGGATGAGTTCAATTGGAAATAGCCCACGGGGGTCAGTGATGGCTGTCCACTGCTCAGTTCTTCCATTTCAGAGGAAATTTCCTGCCCATCACACTCTGCACTACTGTTAGGAGAAAAGAGGACAAAGCAAGAGCTCAGGGTTTCTATGGCAGGAGCCAGAAATGAAAACTCCTCTTTTGCAGACCTGGTTAAGGATACTTATTTTCTGCTTGCATAATTTTATTCCCTAATATTGCCCACTTGTAGCTGGCACTGAGAACAGACAAGTTTCTGGAATCACGTTGTCCTTTCTGAATAAAGAGCCAGTAATTAATTTACAGTCCTATTGTACCTTTCTACCCTCCTCCTATTGTTAATTATCCACTGCCTAATAGCCTCCTACATCCTTTCAAGGAGTAGGTATCAATTTTGCCACTGGCTAAGTGCAAAAAAAAAAAATTAAGAAATAATCAGCTTTTATGATTCCCATCTAATCCTACACCTTTAGGATTGACCTGTTCTGGCTGAGAAACAGCACCAGGATATTTGGCCTCCAAGTGATAATTAAAAACCTCATTACTGAACCCCATTAAAGACCTCCATAAAAGCCTGGAAGTGGCTGAGGGGAGGGAGGGCAGAGCTGGGGAGGACTCAGAGCCCCAACAGCCCCTGGATTTGTGTGGCAATCACAAAACTCCCTGTTTGATTGTGTACACAAGGAAGCTGATCCCACCCAACTCTGCAGGATGGGCTGTGGGATTTGGGGGTTATTTCAGGTTGTAGTTTTAATGGTTTGGTGTAAATTAGAACTGGGGTCACCCTTGGAGGGCACAAGGTAAAGGAGGACTCACTGAGGCTGAGAAGTGTTCAGGACTCAGCAGCACTAAAACTGAAACACATCTGGGAAATCTCTGCCCTCAAACACTGCCCTCCAGGAGGCTGAAGGTGAGGAGGACAGTCCTGCTCCTCCTACACCAGGTCTGTCAGTCTGTCTGTCAACAACCTCTCCAAAATATAGACACAGTGAGGCGAAGTGGAGAGTAACCCTTGGGCTTTTCCTCCAGCCTTGCTCAGCACACGTTGACACTGCTTCTACAAAATGAATTCAAATAAAAAGGAAAGAAAAATATATTAAAGCTTCCACTCTTTTTGCCTCCACAGTTCCACTAACAAACACATACATATGTCTGCATCTGCTGTGGAGCTGAGGAAATTAGAACAATATTCTTTTTGGTGTGATTAAGGTACATGGAGTAATATGTATTTAAATGCCTTAAGAATTCTCAAGAACTTCTTTAAATACTTAAGTCATTACCTATATTTAACACTGACATAAACCAGGACTGCATCTCACTAGGACTTAAGTCAGCTATTTCTTATGAATCTGGATTTGGAAGAGTGAGTTCTTTGACTTTCAAACGAAGGTGAATCTCCAGAAGAGATTGGTTTAGGCTGTGAAGGGAGCTCTGTGTTATAAGTGCTCTTTGCCTGGCTCCTCCTCAGCACCCCAAAGCAATCCACACAGAATTTCCCTCCCCAGCAGCGTGCACACCCCTCAGTGGTGACAGCTTTTCCCAGATCTCTTCTGTGCTTCTCCAAGCTCTGTCAGCAGGCAGTGAAATGGTTCTGGTGCCTAAATCCAGCAGTGCCAACTAACTCACGGTTAAATTATCTTTGGAAGTGCAGCCCATTTTAGAGCCATGGGATTGGCAATTACATTGCAGGGCACAGCCACAGCTCTTGAAGGACCAAGGATTATTAATGGCAGATGAGGAGCACAACCAAAGCAAGGCTCCAACACCCTCCTGCCGTGTCCTGGCTGCTCCTCACTCCTCCGGGGCTGTGCCTCAAGGCTGCTGTCCCCTGGCAGGGGCAGGAGGGGATTTACCAGCAGCTCCTTTCAAAGCCAACAGCAGCAGAAAGAGAAAATGACAAAAAAAATCAAGAGCTGCGACAGCCCAGGCAAGCCAGGCTTATCTCAGCACACTCTGAGCACGTAACAAATGACAATGGGTGAGCTGCAATGCTCATCTTCATTGCAGAGTGGAAACTTCCCTCATTTTATGCATCAAAGCAGAAGGGTTATGAGAGGGCCAGCAGCTGAAATGAATTCTTGCTGGATTTCTGATATTTGTTTGAAAACAAAGGGATGGTTTTTACCCAAAACAGAATAATGGTAAGTCATCCTAATTCATGCACGTGATGGGTTTGCAGGATCCAGAAAGGAAGGATGTGATGGACTGCGGTCTAAAGTTCATTTTAACGAGAAATACACTCCAATCTTTACCACTTCTAAATTCTGAAACATCAAATTTCCTTTGTATAATAAACAAAAATAACTGAAGAAACGGAAAGCCTGAGGATACCCAGAGAACATTTGCTAACTGTGCTCTTGGAACACTTCCAAACGTGGCTCTTGAGTGCGGATTCATCAGAGAGAACCATACACAAGGCAGGGGAAAGAAAACTTGACCAGGAGCAAGAGTCACTTCCTGCTTATCCTCTACAGACTTGTTGTATGGTAAATGTACATAAATGTACAGTATTTCATCCAGCTCTATTAATTTTAGCTCAAACCTCTATTTTTCTGTACAGATACTGCTTCTTGAATTAAAATTCAGAGGAGGAAATCTTATTCCCCTGGCACAATTAATTATTATAAATAAATTACAGGGGTATCCCAAGTAATGTGTTTGATTTAATCAACGAAAAGTTAATGAGGCCAAATTGATGCAGAAGTTAGGCAAGACTAAGCTGACAGGGATTTAAAGATCTGTTCAGCTCCTGAGACTGCAGGATCGATATGGGATTTGAGCAGTGAGGGAATCCATTAGGAGACAAGGGAAAGGCTTCGCTTTCTGCTCCTCCCTCCAGAGGACACAGCTCAGGATGGGGCAGAGCAGGGAGGCACTAAAGGCTGCAGCTCCCACTCTGGGGGTTTTACTAAAGAGCTCCCAGCTTACAGCCCTCACTGAGCTTTAATAACCAGCAATCTCCAGCAAAGCCTCTCTTTTACTGCCTTTTGTTCGTCTCTGAGAAGGGACAAAATCTACAGCTCCACTTGAAAACCCAGCTACAACAACATCAGCATAATCTGAAATCAATACAATATTTGGCTGCTACAGTCACAAATGCAAATGAAGCTTTAGCCTTGACTCCAAGAATTTATAATGCATTTCGTGGAAACCTGAAATTTTCTTTCTGTCTTTGTGTTTTTAGTAATTGTTCTCAGCTTCCCCAGCACACAGTTTGTTCACTTCATCTTCCATTTATTGACAATTGCACTTACTGGAACACTCACAAAAGCATCATTAAAACATCTCAGACAAGGAACTAGATACCTGAATCATGGTTAATTCCTAATCCAAGGACCATTCTTGAACTATATGGAGGCATAAAACTACCTAAGATACAGATTAGGAAAGCAAAAAATAAACAAGGGCTTGAAAGTTATCAGACTATTTTCACAGACCTATTTTTTTGCTGCATATTTTCCTGTTGGATGGAATTGATCTAACCATGACCACCTACACAGAGCAATGAGAGCAGGAAGAAAAACTGGGCAAGTTCTGCCTTTTATTTAAATTGTTGGTGTGCAGAGCACTACAGGAAAATTGCTTTAGCTTCAAGTCCTATCTAGAATGTCTCATACATGAATTCTTTTCAAAGAAACAAATTATGTGCAAGGAAGCAGAGACTTTTTTTCCACCAGTGCATAGAGGCAGCTCCTCAACAGAAGTGCCTGTCTCCTACTCATGATCCCAGCAGTTTGCACATGGATTTCCAATAGCTGCTGCAGACTGTTTTCAATGTTCTGCAGAGAAAATTAATTCTGTTCCTGAAGTCAGGTTTTACTCCTGTCCTCACAGGGCTCTGTGAATTACACTACATCTCCATTACAAATAAATGCATAAATAGAATAACTACTTTAAACCCATAAGAGAGCTTCAGACCATGCCCTGTCCCCCTCTGGAACTTTGCTATGGTGGGGATGGAGTTGGACTTTGAGATCCTTGTGGGTCCCTTCCAACTCAGGATATTCTGTGATCCCAAGGGATTCTGTTGGATTTGCTGTGTGCCACTTCTGTTTTGCAGGACTGAGACCCCTCAGGCAGCTGCAGGTGGCTGAAGCAAGGAGAAATGCACAGATCAGGGGAAAACCCTCCAAGAACATTACAGAGCACACAGAAAGTACAAAACACCCCACATTTCCCCTTTCTTTATACTCCCATTCCAACCCCAAGATTCACCCAGCTTTTCCTGTGAATTTTAATAGAAAAGAACAAAAGCAGCCCAAAGAGAATGGCAAAATAATGAAGGAAACTCAAAGTGCTTTATAAATTCCAAAGAGCACTGCAGGCCCTGGGCTCTCTGAATTGAGCTGTGCACACATGTTGCTCATTAAACAGCCTTATCTCACAGATAACCAGAGCAGCCCCTCCAAGAAGTGGGGATAGAAATGAGCTGCACTGAATTAATGTGAAGCCACTCACAAAGCTTTGTCCTTATGAGATTGCAAATTCAACAACCGCCGGCCCGTCGGGAGCTCTGTGGAGCACAATCAGCACAGGATCCATAAATTACAGCTGTCTGTTCCAGGGGAAATAACTGTGGGCAAAAAGTTTGCATGTGCTGCTTTACCCACCTGGGTGGCATCCAACATTAAGCCAGACTTGATCCTACTTTTCAGTGGAAAAAGCAGAATTGCAGCAATTCAAAAGTCAAACTATTAATAAAATGTATGGCCTGATGCAAAAACTTCATCTGTTTGCAAACAGACACCTACCTGTGTTTACACAACACCTGCCAAAAAACCACAAGATCCCTTTTTCCTCTAATTCATCCATTCACAATGGTCTTGGACTTCCTTGAGGATTGAGTCTGAGGGATTGGTATCAAGGGGGTGTCTCAGGTTTAGCTGGGTGTGAATTCAATTATCATCTGTCAGAGGTGGGGCAGGTATCTTCTGTTCATTGGGCAGTTTTCTTTATCCCTCCCACAAACCCATCCTCCTTCCAGGAGATATTTTCTGTTAATGGGCCAGTGAGTGTCCCTGCAGGGCTGACAAAATTCCATCATCCCATGGGGAGAAGCTCCGCCCAGGGGAGGAGCCAAGCATTCCTACCTGGATACAATCTGAGGTTTGGGACACCACGGCAGCCTTTGCCCGCTGCATTCCCAAAGACCAGGCCCATCTAAACCACCACTGGAATTTCAGAAGAAAACTCCTCCCTTGTGCAGGATCCCTGCTGCAGCAGAGCCACAGCTGGCACTGCAGGAGGGCTGAGCCCCCATGGGATGGGCTGGGACACCGCCCTGACACACAGGGGGTCAGGGCATGCTCTGACTCTGGCAGTGGGTTTTGGGTTTTTTTAACGTACTATTAAATTTGAATTTTTAGTTTTCCTAGTAAAGAATTGTTATTCCTATTCCCATATTTTTACCTGAAAGCCTTTTAATTTCAGAATTATAATAATTCAAAGGGAGGGCTCAACATTTTCCCTTTCAGGGGAGGCTCCTGCTTCCCTTAGCCAGCACCTGTCTTTTCAAACCAGGAGAGGGGGAAAATAGTTTGAGTTCATGCAGGACATTTTTGTACAAAACACTGGTGGTGTTGTGGCTGTGACAGAATCATTTGCAGCACCCAAAGGCAAAGTGATGAAACATCATGAAGGGCCTGAAGATTCTCAGTAAGAAATCCAGAAAAGCAAAAATCCACATAAAGCACAGAATTATGGGCACCTTTTGAACACCATCAAACCACAAACACATACCCCCTGCTCCGCAGCATGTGCAGCTTAAACTCCACAGGCAAGACACTGGGACTGAAATAAAGAAATCTGGTTGGCTCTATGTTTCATACAGTTTTGGGGGGAGAAAAAGGGATTTTTTTTAACATGACAAATGTATCATCACTGTTAAAGATGCCATAGAAGCAGTTCTGACAATTTGATGAATGCATCACTGTCCTTTCATTCTGAAATTCAGATTAAATCTTAATTTGAAAGCCACTGGAAGCTCCACAGCCATCTCAACTACCAGAAGCTGTTTCCATATGTTTTATTTCTGTTAACAGCAATAAAACTAATTTAAACTAACATCAGGAGACTCATCAGGTTCCACTCTACTGGAGAGGGTCAGCCTGACATTTATATAAAAAAATGTATTGGAAGAAAATTTGGGAGGTTTTAAAATTACTAACAAGTGATGCACATTTTAAGGACTGGTGATAAAACTGTAGCAGAGTCATTACGGAATGATTAAAACCATCCAGAAAAGGCCATTTTTACATATAGACACTGAGTCATTTCGAAGGCACAGCAATACATTCCAACTTGAAAATTAGCTTTACAAGTCCCTCTGTGTTTAATTGTACTTTGCAGGTTCTCAGGGAGGAGGCTGAGTCACGCAGTTCAAGCAGATTTTCCTGGAGTAAAACAAAACAAAGAATTCCTAAAACTTTGCATCCTGCTGGACTCTCTGTGCTGCTGCCTCCTGCAGCTGGTCAGGGTCTGTTTCACACCAATCCTCCCCCTCCACCAGCACAGAATGAGGCTGACCCTCCACAATTCCCTCCTGCTCTAAAGTAAATTAGACAATTACTGTTCCACTTCATCTGATGTGCACCTTTACCAGGAATCAGCCTTTCTGTGAGATCCTCAACTCCACACATTTCCTCCATCTATTACAGACTGGGGGGGAAAAGAAATCACAATTTTCTTTTAGTTCAGCTAAATAACTCAGCTGATGTTTTCCCCATAATTAGTATTTCACCTGCCCCCTTTTTTTTATTTCCTTAATTTTAAATTAGCCTTCAGATTTTTACTCTTCCTGGGCCTATTTCATAGCTCCTCCAAGCACACCACAACTTTTTGGCAACAGCCTTGGCACGTCTCAGCTCAGGAGCCATGAAAGCCTCTCCATTTATGCAGTTTTGTTCCAGCTTCCTTCATCCTTGTTTCTCCTTTAAAAGCACACAACTAGGAAGGAGCAAGTGGAAAGAAACAAAACTCCTAAAGGTGTTGTTTCTGAGCAGGTTTCAGAGGTTTGCTCAGCAGAGCTGCTCCCTGAACCCCTCTGCTCCTCACTCTGCTCAAATCCTCCACTCTGGTGATTTTCAAACACACAGGGAAAAGGAACATCTGCTACTAAAGCTTGAGACAATCCCTGCAAACTTTGACAGGATATCCTGCACAGACATCTCCATTGTGGCTGTCACTTCACACCACTAAATATCAAAATGCCTTGTAAAACAAATTGCATTTTCTCCTGGAAACATGTGAACAAAGACAGCTAATTAAAGCAGCTCCTCACACTGACAGCTCCACATTGTGTGTGTGCACTGCACCTCAGAATGCAAAGTGTTCAAAGCCATCTCCCCATTTTCACAGATTTAACAAATACCTCAGCCTGGCATTCCCCAAAGGGAAAGCAATGTGAGTTTATTACTGTACAACTGTATTATAAGCAGAAAGAATTTTAAGGGCTTGTACAACAGGATAATTTATGATTTTTTTTGTCACAAAGAGAAAGCCAAATGAAAGAAATAAAGTCAAGGTGATTTTTGGTTGTTTTAATGTATTATTTGGAATCATATTGCTTTGCTGTGTCAGCCTTGTCTGTGCACAGATTCTGTGTTTTCTGCATTTCACAGCACAATAAAACATCTTGTGGATGCAATTTCCTCGTTACAAGCAGCTATAAAGCCACTGCAAACAAATCCACCAGGGCAATATCCTTTGCAACTGAGCAATAGTGTAAAATTCCAGGGCATCACTTGTATTGGATATTCCATTCCAGCATGACAAACAGCAGCTATTCCAGACCAGTCTCTGGGACAAGAGCCCGACTGCACTCACCCAGCTGGGAGAGACCAACATCTCTGGCTGCATTTCAGGTTATTTGGAGTGATCCTTTCACATCTTCAGTGTCAAAGACTGAGACTCAACCAATCCTAGCCAACACTTTCATTTACTGCCCACAAACACAAACCCTTCTGACTTCACTCAGTCTGTGCAGTCAACACTGGGACAGGACATTCCATCCCTGCCTTCCACCTGCTCCTGGCTCCTTGCACCCCTTGATTCCATGAAACCACTTGGCTGGCCAGCATTTGCATTTGCTGCTATTTTGCTGATGCCTCTGTGAGCAGGAACAAAGATCTCTCCAGAGATTAAGCACTATTCCCCTGACTGATCATTTCATTTGAGATAATTACATTTCATCTTCATTTGCCAGAAAGAAAGGAAAACAGTGGGAAGCAAATTAACCACAACATAAAGATTCTGCCCAAACATCAACAGAGCTTGGGGAGCTTTTGCTCAAGACAAGACCACAGTGACCAGGATGTTGTGCAGGCAGAAACACAAAAGCATAGCCTCAGTGACATTTCCCCTCAGAGAAAATGCAGTTTAAGAGGGGGGATAGAGAATTTACACTGATTGCCTGCTACTGCATCAGTCTGGTTAAAATCAGGCTGCCAGAGAAGTCTGGAGCTGTCTTGGAGCAGCTTGAGCTCACACTGGGTAACACAATTAATTCCCTGAACAGCCTCAGAGCAAGGTGGGAGCAGCACCCAGGCCCAGCCTGGCTGCCCCAGGGCTCTGTAGGACACAGGGTGCTGGGTCCCTGTAGGATTGAAGGGGGTAGGATGGTGGGGATGGATGGAGACGAGAGATCTCTGCAGCCAGGTCAGGAATTTGGGGTTTAGGTTTATTGCAAAGGGCCTGGGTGCAGGGCCCTGCTGGGATTTGGGGTTTATTGCACAGGGCCTGGGAGCAGGGGCCTACTGGGAGCTGCAGCCACAGCTCAGAGCAGGCCCGAGAGAAGAGAGGGGGAGACAGGATGAGAGGGTGAGAGAGTAAAAGGATAAAGAGTGAAAGGCAAGAGGGCAAAGTTCCCGTTCCAATACAATAAATTTTCTTCCGTGTTGAATATTCTGATTCTCACTAACCAATCCAGTACGATATACAAATCCTACAGCATTTACATACAGCCTATAAGAATTACTACATTACCATACTGTGTTACGTTTTAAACCCTAAAAACTCGTCTTTGGGCCCCTTCTGCCAAGCTGTAGGGTCTGCTCTGACCCTTGGGCCTGTCTGCAGGCAGAGGGTGTTGTTTCATCAGAAGGGGATTACCTTCAGCTGGTCATGCCATTGTTTTCCAGTTGTTCAGTAACTAAAGTATCTCAAAGCTTGCTTTCATTTCAATCTCACTTATAGTTTCCATATTCTCAAAATCTTTTGCCAGACAATCATATTTATAAGGCTTTCCTGTTTCACCTTCCCCAGCAGCTCCCACCAGCCCAGCCCAGCCAGTTGGAATGGGCCCATGGGGCACTGCCAGGTCCCAGAGGGGCACAGGCCTGGGCAGACCCTTCCTGCCAGGTGGGAGAGGCTCTGGCAAACCCTTCCAGCAGTGCCCTGATGGAACACCCAGTGCAGGACAGAGCCTGGCAGGAGCCAGGGCTGGAGTTTGGGTTCCAGGCAGCACCAAAGCAGAGCTGAAGGCAGGGGCTTTCAGCTGTGCCTGGGCACTGCCTGAACCCCCAAACACACTCCGCAAGAGAGGAGCTCCACACACACATCATTGGAGCAGCCAAATCCCTCAGGAGGCTCAGGGCCACACTAGAGGGATCACTGAGGCTGAAACACAACCACACTGCTGGAAATCCTCATGCCAGGGGCTTTACTTCAGTTTTCAGCAGCTGACCAGCATTGGTCCTTCCACAGCCTGCCAGCTCATGGCAGCTCTGCTGGGAGCCAAAACCCCAGGGAGAGAATGCAGTGATGCCCACAGGCATCCCAGTGCAGCCTGGGGATCAGATCCAGCTCAGTGGCTGTACACTGGACAGATTCCACCTCACCCTGCACAGCCTCCAGCCCACGTCCACACCACACTGATCCTGAACTCTGCTGAAGTCAAAAGCACCTCAGAGGATCTTTAATCCCTTCCTACAGACTTCTGACTGTTCTTCAGCTCACCTGCTCCTGGGGATAGTCTGCACACCCGGGGGTAAGAACTGGATTTTAATTCTGCAAGGGAAGGTCCTGCCTTGCCTTTGGGGTTTTACAATAAATAAACACAGTGCCTTAAGATGCAATGTCCTGACAGTCCCAAAACACACTGCAGGAATGATGGTGAAGCCGCAGTCAATATCACGGACCTCATTATCACTGATCAATAGTCACACTGCTGGAGAAGGCTGCTGCTCAATGGCAATGCTCTCATGAATATGGAACACTTTCAGATTCCAGGATGGAGTTTTCACTTCTCAGTCCTGTTCAGAGCCCTTTTGCAAGCTCTGCAAGCTTGGCTCAGCCACGTGTGCAGAGAGGTAGGAACAAAAACCACCCCGAGTGTAAAACAGCAAGGGAGTAAGATGGAAGTAAAGTATCTGATAATTACATGAAATTCTACACATTATCTGATCCTTCCAAGTGCAGAATGAGCACTGCAATAATGAGCCAACGAAGCTCTCCCTGTCAGGTGAAGAAGAGGAGACTGCTAAGAAAGCCAGAACCAGCCCATGGATGTCCCCTCAGCACAGATGCTGCCCCAAACGCAGCAGCTGGCACACAGCTCCCAGGAACTGGGATTGGGAGCACCAGGAACTAACCATCAATCTTTTGTAATGATCCAAACTAATCCCTCACTCCCAAATCACACTGGAGACAGAAGCATTCAGTAACTTCTCAAGGGAGAAGAACCTTTACTCAAAACACCAATGGCATGCTAAGCACAAACAATAAAATGCCCACATTAAAAAACAAATCTATTTCTATTTAATGCTTTTAAATAAACTATTTTCTTAGAACAAAGACATCAAGATGATGCACACATACCTGAGGCTTCTTGAGCTGTCACCTTCAGACCTGTAAAGTAAAACACAAATACTTAGGACACAGTTATTTCCAGCATTTATCATTCAAAAGCCATGTACCTTCTCAAGCATGCTCTCCCTCTGTACTTCAGTGAGTGTCTCTAGGGCTTGTTGTACTTTTTCTGCTAATAAGACATTTAGAAAAAAAAAAACCAAATCCACTCAGGCTTCGAGGAAATCTATTAGAAGTCAAAACCCAGTTAACAGCTGAAGTCAATAACTGCAATATTCAAACAGGTGACACCCTCTGAATCCTCAATAAAGATCTTCCTCAAACATGCACAGAAATTTATTTTCCATCCTTGTTCAAGTGGGAAGCAACACTCTGACATTATTCTAGAGGCAGATTATTTTGTACATTTTAACTTTTGTCTTCATCTCTTCTTCACACTTCAGCTGAAAAGGTCACAGGCAAATAGTCCTGGAATCAAACACTCAGCTTATCAGACACTCAGAAAGGGCCAAGGTTGACAAATAAAGGTAATTTAATATCATTAAAACCTCATGCTTCTGTGAATTTCAGAAATGTGCAAAAAGGAGGGATAAGATGTCTTAAGCTACAGAGAGGCAGGTTAAAGGTGAGATAATTTCATCCATCAAACATGGAACCAAGCCTCTCCTCTTTCCCCAATATTTTTAAGCAAAGAAACTTAATTCAGGATTATTCACACTGAACAGGATTTCTTCTCCAAGGAGGAATGGGAACATAATATTCACATTTCAGGACCAAACAAAAATCCAGAAGAAAACATAGAACCATTTGCCCAATTCCTTTCCTCCCTCACTCCCAAAGCTGCCTCCCCAAAGACAAGGGGAGAACAGGTAAGAACCAGTTGTGTTTAATAGACACAACAACTTCCGAGCAGTTTTCCCAATGCAGAAGTCCCACGAGGCTGAGCTCAGCCCTGCACTCCCAGGAGTAATGAAAACATTAATGAATGTTTAGGTGCCACCTCCCCACACTCAGCTCTCAGCAAATTCCATCTGGCAGAGCACACACCTTATTGGGAAAGATGTTCCTGTAATTGCTTCTGCTTTCAAGTTCCCAAACACAGAAGACAGCAATTAATGGCTTCATTCCCTGCCTCTCCCCTGGGCTGGAATAACAAACTCATCCAGCAGGGAGAACATGTCCCAGTGCTCAGAGCCTGCCAGTGTCACTGGGTGTCACCAGGCACCCAAATCCCCAAAGTCCTGCAGCCCATTCTGCTCTCCCTGGAGCCCCAGGATGTTTCCAGTGGGGTGAGGGGGATCTCAAGCTGATCACCTCCCAGCACAGCCCAGAAAACAGGCAAGGGGGTGTAGGGGGATACAAGATAAGAAAATAAATGTAGTATAGAAAGTAACCTTACCCCATTAAGGAGTTGCAGCTGAGCCAATTATTAGAGATTGGGAACAGGCCTGATTTTAACAGGTCACACCTGTAGCCAATAAGACTGTTATAAAAGAGTGGAGTGGTGAGAACTGGAGTTAGCTGGCTGCTGTGAGGATGAGTCAAAGCCTGGACAAGTTGCCTATGAGAAACATCAAGGAGGTACAAAACTCTAGCAATATAGAACCCTTGCAATGTAATGACAACAAAGGGGGCCTACAACCCCCACCACCCCTTCTTTACTTTCAGGTTTCCAAGAAAAGCTGGGAAATTTCTCAGCTGCTAAATTGGCATTTTCAAGGGTAAGACTTACTGGGGTAAATTCTGAAGAGTTGTTCAGAGCTGGTCAATTTTGCTCGGGGAATGAGTAATTGATGAGCAGAGCTGAATGAACACAGAGCTGAAAGAAACCACTGCTTGTAGTCTGAGACAAAGCATTCGATTTTCTTTGAGCATTCTTTGAGAGGCAGGACTGGGGATCGATATTTAATGTTTCTGCTCACACAGGAAGCATGTGCTGGGCTCTGGGTTGGCTTTTTTCCTTTTGACCCACTCAAAAGAAATGATACTGGCACAGCTGAGACAAGGAGAAAAGTGAAAAGGCTTCTGACAGTATCTTGCATTATTTATTTCAAGGTAGACCTTAAAAAAAAAAAAAAATTTAAAAGCCCACAATATAGAGAATATCTTCTGTGCTGTAGTACTTGGAACAGCACAGATTCCATTTAGAGATCTGAGTTGTATCACTGATGAGATAAATGTCATACAACGGTCTGCAAGATTTCTCCCCTCAGCCCTGGATGGTTTCCAAGATTTCATTTTGAGTAGAACTAAATATTACAATATTACACTCCTATTGAAGTACAAGTTTGCCTTCTTCCTGACCCCAAGAATTTCATTCTCAGTAGGAAATACAGTGAAATACATCCTTTTTGAGATTGTTATAGCCAAGAGAAGCAGAAATTACTTTCCTACCAGTAGTAATTACTGTAATTTCATTGCAGACAGATGCCAGGAGGAACAGGTACCACCATAACAAACCTTGAACCAAAAATAAAATGTAAAGAAAAACAAAACCCCCAGCACCTGAGGTTTACAGAGGGCTGTCAACCCTCTGTAAGTGACCATTAAAATCCTGAATGATTTTTGAGTTTAATTAAGCACTGCCATCACCATCTGTCAGTCCATATCCAAAACATGGATATTTCAGAAACCAGCTCCACTCCCACCACCATAAGGATTTCTCTTTGTCACCACTACCCTCCTATAAAAACCCTATGCAGGAGAACAACAAACCAACTATCTTGGCTTCCAGTTGCTGACTTGGTTGGCAATTTTCCAACAAACCATCCATGGTGGAAAGTGTCAGCTCCTAAAAACTGGAAGCCATTTACAGGAATAACACAATTTCAAAGAAAACGCTGGGAAAAGCACAGGATGGAAAAGCCCTTCAGACTGGGAATGTGTGAGGTTCCAGGTTCCTCTTCACTGAGGGGACAGGAGGGCCTCAGAACCCCAGCAGCAGCAGCAGAGCTCCTTCAGTGGCTTTACCTCATCCCAAAGATTTCTGTTCACACCAGCAGGAAACGTTCAATTCTCATTATTCCCCCAAGAGCCATGATAAACAAGCTGAAAGCCCTGTGGCATCTGATTTGTTGTTTACACCTAAAGCTGCACTTAGAGGGGAACAGCCCAAGGTAAATCTGCTTCCAAAGGCAGCTCCAGGACCAGCTTTCCTCTTGCTCTCTAATGAGCAAGAGGAAAATGATTGCTCTAATGAGAGAAATCATTTTCCACATTAAACACTGCTCAGAACCAAGGTGTGTGATATGGACTGAGATACACAGCCACCCCTGCAACAACTCCTAGCTGAGCAGATACCTTATCTGGGCAGTGAGTTGTGGCAATGTCCTGTAAAAGAATACAGCAAGTAATTTTAACAGTTTTGAGACTCTGTTTGTCTAGGATTCGTGTTTGGGGGTGCACAATGTGGTACAAAACCAGCCAAAAGCAGAAGTGAAACCTTTCTGTAAGAACCCACGAGTGGACAAGGCTTTAAATAGTTGACAGAGCCACCCCTGTGGTAGGAATCCCACTCAAGATCTCACCTCCTTGGAGCTGTCACCTCCATCAGAATAAAAAGAACTGGGGAAAAGCCAAGGCTTCTAACAGCATGACAAACATGCACTGAATAATAAGACTCCACCTGAAATGCATCTTCTCACAAGCCACAGGAACTGATGCTTCTGTGGGAGACTTGGAGTACACAGTGACCACGTATTACAGAGCATTCCAATTCCATTTTTCACAAAAGGAAAAGATTGAACTGAACCTTTACACAGCACTACAAGGATCAATGCATTTGATTAAGCCTTGCTTTGAGCACAGAATGTGCCTCAAAACCAAAACTGCACCCAGCACAGGTTGTTCTTCTGTAGTGTTTGAAATCTTCCAGCATCTGTAATGCAGAGGAACTGATTACCTTCAAGGGAGAGAGCTCCAGAGAGAATTCATTGATGGCCACAGAAATTTTACTCCTGGTATGAGGAGCAGGGAGCAGTGTGGGGTTCCTGCAGGTGAATGTTCTGAGCAGCATTTCAAACCCAGGCAGATGTTGCCAGGAAACCTCCAACCCTGTCTAAAGGCTATTAGAGCTTTCCAGGATTGTTATTTGAGCCTGCTGGGTGTGAATGATGCTCTGTGCCCCTGTGGATCCCAGCAGATGTGCAAAGCTCTGCCAAGGAAAGCAGCACTTTCCTCCCAGGAGTCTGGGAAGAGCAGGCTCAGGAATGGAGTCAGGCTGGAATAAAACCTCCCAGCTCAGCCACTGTCCTGCCCTCACACTGTGGCTGCATTTCTGTGCACAGAGAAAAGCAAGGCTCAACTTCCCAAGGATATTTCCTGGGAATTGCAGCAAGGAACCTCAGAGAATAAAAAAACCATTCTTATCTCATTTGCTACTCCTGTTGTTCTGAACATGTGGCATGTGCTGGAAGATTATTTACCGGAAGGGATGGCTTGGTTGGATTCTGGGGATGGTGTTTTGATTCATTGACCGGCTGGATCCACGTGTGTGTGTTGGGACTGTTGGCTGACAGCCACGAGTTTTCAGCAGTTAGTTAGAAGTATGATATAGTACAGTATATTATCTCTCTAATATAGTTGTAATGTAATATAGAATAGTTTTAATAAAGAGAGTATTCAGCATTCCAAAGCCTTGGAGTCAGATGCCAATCATTCCCAGAGTTGGGCTCACCTGATTTTACAATATTACACCCCTGCTTAAAGAGACTGGATGAGCACCAGAGCACTGCCAGCACTGTATAAACTGGGAGTTGATTTGGAAGGGACTTTAAAGCCCATCTGCTGTGGGCAGGGACAGCTCCCAGCAGAGCAGGCTGCTCCAGGGCTGTCCCAGCCAGCCCACACCCCACAGACACAGGCAGGGGAGATTCTCTGGAGGAGCATCGGGGGGTCAGGACGGATGGACAGAGACAGAGATCTCTGGTGCCAGGTTGTGGAATTTGGGGTTTATTGCACAGGGCCTGGGTGCAGGGCCCTGCTGGGATTTGGGGTTTATTGCCAAGGGCCTGGGTGCAGGGCCCTGCTGGGATTTGGGGTTTATTGAACAGGGCCTGGGTGCAGGGCCCTGCTGGGATTTGGGGTTCATTGCACAGGGCCTGGGTGCAGGGCCCTGCTGGGATTTGGGGTTTATTGCAAAGGGCCTGGGTGCAGGGCCCTGCTGGGAGCTGCAGCCACAGCTCAGAGCAGGCCCGAGAGAAGAGAGGGGGAGACAGGATGAGAGGGTGAGAGAGTAAAAGGGCAAGAGAGCAAAGTTCCCGTTCCAATACAATAAATCTTCTTCTGTGTTGAATATTCTGATTCTCACTAACCAATCCAGTACAATATACAAATCCTATAACATTTACATACAGCCTATACGAATCATTACATTACCATACTGTGTTACATTTTAAACCCTAAAAACTCCTCTTTGGGCCCCTTCTGCCAAGCTGTAGGGTCTGCTCTGACCCTTGGACCTGTCTGCAAGCAGAGGGGATTGTTCCATCAAAAGGGGATTACCTTCAGCTGGTCATGCCATTGTTTTCCAATTGTTCAGTAACTGAGGGATCTCAAAGTTTGCTTTCATTTCAATCTTGCTTATAGTTTCCATATTCTCAAAATCTTTTGCCAGACAATCATATTTATAAGGCTTTCCTGTTTCATCTTCCCCAAAAATTTTCCTTCCCAAGAACTGTGGCCAGTAAGGCCCTGTATGTTGGGTGGAGTCAAAACATTCTACTGGGCTGAAGACTTGAAAGAAGTGTGGTAAAAAACCTAGGAAGAACTGCCCAGTCAGTAGCATTTTAACAAGGTGACTGTCAGGATGAGAAAAACGATGAATTTCACCACTAATTAGGTCCCTTCAGCAAGATTCAGTCATTATGCACAACAGGGTGAACACCTCTTCATCAACACAATTAAACAAACTCACCACAGCCTCCCACAAAATTCCAACTAAGCTATGATAGTACCAACCTCATACTAAGGTCTCAGGACTTTTGGTAACTTCAAGATACAAAAAATGTGTATCTCTGGTCTTATTCCATGTTTTTAAACACTGGCTGGATGTCATGATGAATGCATCAAAAGCCTTCTGGTTCATTTGTCTCACTGTTCCACACACTTCAGCTCACTGGGCACCAGTCCACTGCTCCCACCCTCAAAAACCCCATAAATACATTCTGAGTGCAGAGAGCAGTTTAGATGTCATTTCCCACCACCAAGCTGAAAAAGAAGTTTCCATCAAGCCCCAAACAGATTTAAAAGTCACATCACCAGTACATCCAAGCTAAATTTGGGCTGCTGCTTGGCCCATGATCTTGTGGCAGCTCGAGCATGAAAGGACAGCACCTCCCACATGGATGGCATCATGCAGAGAGTTAATGTGAGCTAAACCTGTGAATCACCCACTGCAGAATCCAAGGGCACTTATGTAAGGAGCATTTCAAGGCACCATTTTGAACAAGAGGTCCCCTGGCAGAGGGGATGTGCCCAGTCCCTGCTGTGTGCTATGGATAACCACAGGTACTGCTGGAAGGGCTCCCCCAAAACCCAACAATTCCCAGGAGCTCTGCTGGGCTGGGGTGGAGGGTGCTCTGAGCTCTGGGTTACAGCACAACACAAGACTGACTGCTTAAAATGAACCTGTTTGCTAAATTGACTGGATTTTAGACCTACAGCCACCAATTAACCATGTTCAATGAGACAGCACAGTATTTCACCCAGAACATCGTTAATCACATTCGTTTTGTCCTTATTTTCTCCAACTCCCATTAAAGAAATGAACTTTTTAGCCATCTTAAGTGACAGTTAATATTGCATGTGCCCTTTTTTTAACACAGATGTGCTGTGTGAAGATTGTGTGCACTCCTATTTCTGCAGAGCACCTCCAGCCCAGCAGAATCCCCATCCCAGCTCTGGGAATGCACTAATCACGTGGCAGTGACCACAAAAAGTGACCACAAAAACTCTTCAGTCCTTACAAAGCTGTTACACAGGTGAGAAAATAGCCTTTTTTTTTTTTCTTTTTTTTTTTTTTTTTACCTTTTAAAGTGAATTCTAACTGTAATCCTGGCCAGGAACACTGAAAAGAGCCACAGATCCCATTTCTGTCGTGTTTGGGCCCAGCAGATACATCCCAGCCCACGAGAGGCAGCAGCCCCTTATCTCCCGCAGATAACTCGCTGCATTC
The DNA here is from genome assembly GCF_028018845.1 of Melospiza georgiana. Taxonomy (NCBI): domain Eukaryota; kingdom Metazoa; phylum Chordata; class Aves; order Passeriformes; family Passerellidae; genus Melospiza; species Melospiza georgiana. The sequence continues at coordinate 20,617,190 of NC_080440.1, read as the reverse complement.
TCCACTCCAGCCTGGCCATCTGGGCACAATCCTGGGCTCCAGGGAGCTTGGCCTGGATGACCTCCAGGGGTCCCTTCCAACTCGAGCCATCCTGTGATGCTGTGATAAATACCATGGAAATGCAGCTCCTGGCATATGGGCTCCATAACAAGCTTGTTATATCCATTCCTGGACTGCTTTCAGCCACTGCTGTCCAAGAAATGTCCCTTCCAAACTCTCAGAGATCTCTGAGGAGGCATTTGCAGGAGCCCAGCTCGATGTCCCTGCCCAGTCCCTGCCATATGCTCCGAGTGGAGCAGAGCCCTGCCCACCTCACCTGCAGCCAGCAGGGGTTTGCAGTAACCTGGGCTCTCCTGGTGCCTGGAAATGGTTTGGAGGAAGAGCCAAGCAGGCAGTGCTGGTGCTGCCAACCTGGTGCTCCCCACTGGGACCATCTGTGAGCTCAGCAGGGCAGAGCAGCTCCCCAGCAGGACAGGGGCAGCCTGGAGCTGCCTCCCAGAGCAGAGCAGCCCCACAAACTGCTGAGCACACGGGAAATTTGGGATTCTGTGCCTGAGCACAGAGTGCTGCTGGCCCTGTGAGCAGGGCAGGGATGTGCCATTGCACACCCAAAGCTGCTGTGCTCTGAACACAGACAGGCTGGGACGCATTTGGGTTCTGCCCAGAGTGTTGGGTGTCTGTCATTATAGTACACAAAAAACACAAGCGCACACTGCTGTTCTCAAGGTGAAGGAAAAAGGGGAGTTTATTTTCTGATTCCGACATTTATAGATTCCCAAAAGTGGCAGTGGATTGGATGGTGACAGTGCCACCTCTCCAATGACACTGGTCAAACCAACAGTCCATCAACTTTCTCCTCCTCCATAAAGAAATGCAAAACAATGAGTTATTCACAGAAAGTGTGTGAGAAAGTTCACTACAAGAATGTCAACATCAGAAGGCTTAGAAAATCTTAAAAAAACAGGGTGACAGGAGTCCCCTCTGGAAGGTGGAGCAGAACCAGCAGCTGCTCTGCCCCGAGGGGCCTGGCATGTGTCACAACATTGTCACCAATTCTGCCCTGCTCTGCCCTCAGCACAGCCCCTCCAGGTGCACAGAAAATGGGATTGTGATCACTGGGATTCCATTCCACTGGGATGGAAACACAGCCAAGCAGAACACACAGGAGGAAGCTTTGCTGCCCTCCTGCAGCAGATGGGGACTTTGGGGAGTGGAGGGTCTGGGGGATGAAGGGCTCCAGTCTCGGGTTGCTGTTGTTAATTGCTGCCCTGAGATGTGCAGGGCGTCTCTGTTTCAGCCTGCGCATCCGAAGAACAAGTCAGAGCTCTTCACTTTTTGGTCTTGAGGTTGTTTATTAATTCTTATCTATAAAATTTTATTTCTGTCCAGCCAAGATCTGCTCAGCAGGGCAGCCACAGGCACTCTGTGTTGTCCTTTTATACTACAAACTACGTATAACATATTTACACTTAATTCCCAATACCCATCACCTATGTTAGACAGTGCACTTTTATTCTAAACCAATCCTAAAGTGTCAACATCACTGCAGATAATGAAGAACAAGAAGAAGGAGAAGAAAAAGAAGAAGAAGAAGGACTAGACTCGCCCTGATTCCTCCATCTTGTCCCCAAAACCCTCATACCAAAAATCCTAAAATCTACATTTTCACCCAGTGATCATTTTGTTATTAGACTATTCAAACCTGTGTGGCTTTCATGTCCTCATACAAAGCTGGTAACTTGCTCCAGGGGTCACAATCAAATCCCCAGGTGTTCTGGGTTGTGTGCCAGGGTCTCTGAGCCCCCCGACGAGGTTCTCAGCAACTCTGGACATCCAAGGGGATGTGCTGAGTTCTGACACTCCAGGACAGCCCATCCCTGCAGCCTGTGCCTCTCTCAGCTCCTCTCATCCATCCCTGCAGCCTGTGCCTCTCTCAGCTCCTGTCTCACCCATCCCTGTGCCTCTCTCAGCCCCTGTCTCACGAGATGAAGCCATTAGGCTGCACAGAGCAGCCAATTGATGATCTCAGTAAGAGCACTGCCAAAGGGCCATATGGAAGGGAAGAAAATATTTCGCTTCGACAAGCGAGGGGTGATCTTAAAGTCAGCACCAGAATGAGGACCTGAATCTCAAGTGGTAAAATATGAAAAAAAAAAATCCTTGGTTTATGAGCTCTGAAAAGCATTTTACCTCTTTTCCTTGCTCCATCTCTCCTTCAATTGTTTATAATTTGGAACAGCTTTTAAGAAAAAAAATTCAGAAAACTGAATATTTGAACTGAAAGGCTGCCTCCACTCTGTTTGAGAAATACCTCATTCTTACTCCATTTATCATTTTACAAGTGAGTCAATTCCTTATTTTCCCCTGCAGCTGAAAGTTTCCAATCCAGTTATTTCTGCAGCTTTGACCTGCAGCCTTGTCTGTCCCTACCCCAGCTCAGGGAAGAGCAACTTCCCAACCCAAATTCCTTTAAATGAACCTTTCCAGCTCAGTTCATTCACTGAGGTGTGGAGTGGCTTTCTAACAGCTGAGGGAGAGAGCTGCAGTTTAACCCTACAGGTACTGAGGAGCTGCACAGGAAATTTTTCATATCTTGCTGCACATCAGAAATCTCTTCACCACTTATTTTCTGCAGAAGGACAAGGCAGGATTAAGCAGCATTAGCTTGTGGCAATCACCTGTACTGAATGTGGAATATCGAATACAGAAGGCATTATTTCAGCTTCAATTAAGGGGGAGCAGAAGTGGAAAGCCACAGCACAGGATTATTTCAGATCTCTTTCCATTTCCAGGTAAGGCTTTACAAAGAGAGAAAAATCTCTCTTAAAATGGGGTTTAAACAAGCAGCTCATCCTTTTATCTGACATTCAGAAAAAGTCAGGCTTTTCAACAATCCTGGCTCCAATTATGGTCCCTTTTAGAGGTCCTTCCAACAGCAGCTAAATGGTTCTCAGACTATGAAGATACTCACAGCAGAACACTTTGTCATCAATTCAGCCTCTCAACACGCAATCATCAGCCATAAACATTTAGAAAATTATCGAATCAAGTTTCATCTTTCATTTGTATCGAGTGCTTCTATGTTCCTTAATAAAATCCTCTGCCTGCAGAGGGTTTTTGTCAAAATGTGCTGTGGATACAGGCAGGATCAGAGAGCGAAAGGCCAAGAGCCTCCAACAAGAACGAGACATTTTCTGCACATGAAATTTATGTCCTTAATCCTCAGGCTTGGAGACCATTCAAGCTCTCCCCTGATCTTTCATACAAGACAAGATCTATGTTTATTCCATGAGGAGAAGGAACAAACAGTGACACTGATGGGGACAGCTGCCATCAACCTTGCACCCCAGGAATTCATTCACTGACCCAACAGTAATTACAAAACCCAGCCCTGGAAACCTCCCTATGCAATTTCAGCTGAGGCACTGTATGGATGAAATTTTCAGGGTAAACTACACCCAGGTCCTGTTTCCAGGGGCACCAGCTCCTTAAATTCCACACACATATTTTTGAGAAGTCTGAGTGATTTGCCATTAAAACAGCAAAGATATTTTCTAGAAAAAATTGATGGTGCTTCTAGAGAGCAACCTAAATGGAACACAAAGATGTACGAAAAGGGCTAAAGCCTCAACAAAGTCACCCTCTGGACTGACCTCACTGCCTGCACTGGCAGGGCTCAGGATGGTGCCTGTGACGGTGTTCACAGGGGTTCTTGGATGAGGGAACAGATGAGGATCTGACTCCATGTTTCAGAGGGCTGATTTATTATTTTATGGTATATATTACATTAAAACTATACTAAAGAATAAATGAAAAAGTTTCATCAGAAGGCTGGCTAGGAATAGAATCAGAAAGAATGATAACAAAGGTTTGTGGCTCGGCTTACTGTCCAAGCCAGCTGACTGTGATTGGCCATTAATTACAAACATCCAACATGGGCCAATCCCAGATGCACCTGTTGCATTCCACAGCAGCAGATAACCATTGTTTACATTTTGTTCCTGAGGCCTCCCAGCTTCTCAGGAGGAAAAGTCCTAAGGAAAGGATTTTACATAAAAGATATCTGTGACAGGTGCCAAACATGAAGAGAACCAGAAACACTTGGAGTCACAAGCCTGTCCTTGGACTGGCTGTGCCCTGCCTTGGGAAGGGCCCTGTCACCACTCAGGACAGGAGCTGCAGGGCCCCACAGATATTCCCGGTACATCACACAACCCCAGAATGGTTTGGGTGAGACTGGATTTTAAAGCCCCTCCAGTGCCACCCCTGCCATGGCAGGGACACCTCCCACTGTCCCAGGCTGCTCCAAGCCCCAGTGTCCAGCCTGGCCTTGGGCACTGCCAGGGATCCAGGGGCAGCCACAGCTGCTCTGGGCACCCTGTGCCAGGGCCTGCCCACCCTCACAGGGAACAATCCCTTCCTAAAGGATGTTTAAGTCCAATCCCTTTGATGACTGTGTTCATCTGCCCCTGCAGCCAACCTGAGCCCCTTGGGAACTCCAAATGCCACAGGAGCTCTGCTGCCTTTGATGTAATTCTTGCCTCCAATTAAGACTAAATTAGAAAACCTGAAAAGATTAAGACAAAACCAAGTGTGTGTTCTACTGCTATAACTCACCAGACAGACTGCATAAAGAATGGGATTTAAGTCTTCAACTTGTTTTATTTCAACTCTCAGTTAAATCTGTAGAAACACTGTAATTTGTAACTATTAAGTCTGCATGCAGAAGCTACAAAAACACCCAGACAATGCCATAGTCAGGATTCTTGGCTTCTCTCTGGATGCCTGGAGGCTTCAGTTTCAATTATAATGGCTGTACTTACAGCTAATGGTTTTCTTGCTATTAGTCAGCTTCCATCTGTCCCACAACCTGCAGTGGTAACTGGCACAGCCACCCCCATATAAAATGTCCTTCCTCTGAGAATCTGGAGGTTACAGGTTTTTGAAATTATCTTGGCACTGAATGGAGCAACACAGCCCAGTTCTTCACTTCTGAAAATGCCTTAGAAGGGTTTTGGAGGTTTTTTTTTTTTTTTGCTTTGATTTTTGGGATTTGTTTCAGTCAGGTTTTTTGATTACTTTTTAAGGGGCTGAGTGGGGAGAGGCAGTGTTTAACATGGTTTGTGAGGCGGCTTTGCTGCTTTCTTAAAATCAGTCCTCAAACACAACCTTCAGCACCATCCCAACTTTCAGGGAGAGTTTTAACCACTAATCCATTCAGCTTTTAGAAGCTTTACTTCAAATACCTTTTTTATCCCCCATAAGTGTTACTCAAACATTCCCTGAGAGATCCCTGCACAATCAGCTCTACCTGGTTTTCCCTCAGTTCACAGTTTGGTGTTTTCAATTGCCTCTTGACATTGCCACATCTTATTTTTGTCCTTTAGGTCAAAGCACTCTCCAGCAGCTCACACTGACCTGGACACAACTAATGAGTCTTCAGAGGTTTTGCTGTTGAATGAGAGTTTTTTGTGTTTTATTGTTTGTTTGGGGTTTTTTTTGTGTCACTGTTCACAGTAACATATTTCACTCTTGCTTTTTGGTGGCATAACCACCTTGAGTGAAAGCAGATCCTGTCCATCTCCACTGGCCCCTGGCAAGAAAACATTTCACAGTTCTGGACCTCTGAGCTGAGTTCTCTCTGCTCAAAACCACCTCATAACCTTTTACATTGCTCCTATTAAAAAAAAAAAAAAAAAAACAAAAACAAAAACAAAAAACAAACAACAAAGCAGTACACCAGGTTGCCCAGGATGTCTGCCCTGGATTTGTCTTTACAAACAAACTCTAGGTTGGCTGATAAATGAAACTGGACATTGAAAGATGAACAATGGGGGAAAAGCCTAAATTCCATAAGAATTAACAACTAAAAGGGAGAGTTATACATTAGAGGGAAATCTCTGGTATCAGGTGTTTTGGGAAATCTGTACCTCTCAAGTACCTCAGCCAATGGGGAAAGAGAGAAGGGAAATGGGAAATTAGGATAAAAAAAGAGGCTGTGTAGTCCAAAAAATTGAGAGATCCCAGGGAAATGCCCCATGGCCTTTCCCTTTATTCAAATAAAGTCAAAGGACTCCTCTGTCTCCTTATGGGACATAAATCCCTGGTTTTTGTGGATTAATTTTCCTGACACATCCCTCATAGAGAGAGGTACAGATGCCCAGTTCCTACAGCAAGTCAGGCTATTCCCACTGCAACCTTCTCAGAATTATTTTTACTGCCAAGACATTTTGTCTCAGCATTTCCCCTTCTCACAAGAAGCATTTGTTCACTGCAGAGCTCTGCAGCTCCAGGACATCCCAACCCCAGTATCTCACAACTGGAGATACCACAGCTGATGCCATTTGTCCTCCTCCTTATCTTCCTTCACCTCCCCCTGTCCTTGAGCTGGAATAATGTGAAGTTTCTCTCTGCTCCCCTGCCAGGTGACCTCTGGAGCACTGCTGGGCTTGTCTGAGTTCCCTCTGATTTATGGACAAGGGCTCAGGGTCCCTCAAGGGCTCAGGATCCCTCTCTGCCCTGCCCCAAGCATTGACAATTCCCCTGCTGCCATTTTTGGTCTCTCTGTGCTCTGCCCCATCACACAAAGCAGGGGTTGCTCTCACACTGCAAACTCACACCTGCCCTTCAGCAGGAGCACACAGCCCTGGAAAAGCTTTCCATGGAAATAAAACAGGGGTGGGAGGGGAAAAGCAGCTGTAGAACCAACCCCAGGCACCCACCAGGCACCCTCCAAGGGAGCACTCAGCTGGCTCTGTGCCTCCTGCTCAAAACAACACAGTGTGGGTTTGTTTGGCTGTTGTCAAAGAAGTCTATAAACAAATGAATTTATTTTTAGCTGTGCTTGAGCTGCCAGCGAAATTTAAACAACACCCAATGAGTGGTACTGGCACAAGGCAATGAAATGATGATAACATTTATCTGGCACTCAATCATTAATTGCTTAAACAGCTTTGCCTTCTCAGGGGTCAGCTCTTAGCATGTGTAAGAAATTTAATGCCTTCCACTCTGTAAACCAACACTGAAGTTGATATTCAGTAGGTGCAGAGCTGGGGGAAGAGCATCTTTTTGGATGCTCATCCATCAAGAGCCAATTTTACAGCACTCTGCCATTACAAAAGCAATAACATTCCACTCATGGAAACAGCTGAGCTCAGAGATCAAACGTGGATGATACTCCAGAGGCTTCTTTACATAGATATTGAAATTTAAGATTCCTTTCCTTTTACAATAAATCAACAGTCCCCACCTGAGCAGTCACTTCAGTTTGTGAAGTGATTTTGATGGATCACTGCTACCTGGAGCAATGAGTTCCCAAACGAACCTGTCCCCATGGAAGGCAGCTCTGTGGGCAGTGACTCCAGAGCCCCTGCAGATCCTGGCACTGGGGCCCTGCTGACCAGAGACCAGGAGAGCAGAGCTGACAGGACAGGCACATCTCAGTGCTTGGAAACACCTCAGTGCCTGCAGGCTGTACAAAGTCTGTGCTGCCCAAGCTGCCCACAGACACCTCTGCAGCTCCAGTGCAGCCCCTCAGGACAATTCCTTCCTTAGCAGGCACCGGGCAGCCCCCATGCAGTGGCAGAGACTCCTGTGCAGAGGCAGGGACTGGGGACAGGACATTTCTCTGTGCTGGAGCCTGTCCTGCTCACTGCAAGGATGTAGAAGTTGGGCCACCATCAGGAGCTGCAATTCCTACACAAACCCAGCAATTCTCACTCAAACCTCGCTGGTGCTCCTGCTCATGCCAGCAGCAAGGACAGGGTGATCCCATGGCAACATCAGCACAGACTGTGCCAGTTCTGCTGAGAGCACTTGGCCTTTCCTGGGGCTGCTGAAGCTTCTCCTGCTGCATCCTCATTGTTACAATTATCTGAGCTGCTCTGAGGAGCTGGGAACCTGCCCATTACTGGTGTGGCACAGACACATTTTATGAAAAATCCTTTTGTTAGGATCTTTTCTCCTGAAAAGCTGAGAGGCCTCAGAAGTGAAATGTAAACAATGGTTATCTGCTGCTGTGGAATGCAACAGGTGCATCTGGGATTGGTCTCATGTGGTTGTTTTTAATTAATGGCCAATCACAGCCCAGCTGTCTGGGACTCTGGTCAGTCACAAGATGTTCCTTCGCTTTCCCTTTCCTTTCCTTCCCTTCTCTCCCATCCCCTCCCCTCCCCTTCCCTTCCCCCTTTCCCTGAAATTTCCTTTCCTTTCATTTTTCCTGCCTTCTGATGAAATCCTTTCTTCTATTCTTGTAGTACAGTTTTAATATATAATTTTCTTTTAATACAATATATATCATAAAATAATAAACCAGCCTTCTGAACCATGGAGTCAGGATTCTCATCTCTTCCCTCATCCTGGGACCCCTGTGAACATCCCCACAACTGGTGACCCCCAGTGAGGAACATTCCCACAGTGGTGGCTTGGAGTTTTTTAACCTGAAACAGACTGATGTGTTTGGGATATTATCCATGGAAATTTCCATGTTGGAAGCACTGAACCTGCCCATCTTCTTTCTTGGCAATCAGTGGAAGGTTAAAAGGCAGTTCCTGATGAAATTAGTCCCTGTTTTAGGTGCTAAGAGAATAAAGATTGGCTGTAAATTGGATAAACTGACACCATTACAGATACATTCCATTTCTCAGGCCATGCCCAGTTTTACTTAATTCAGACTAAGACAAAGAGAAGACTCCACTAAAAATTTTATGAAGTAACATGGTATGAAATGTTCACAGAGTGGGAAGATTTATCTCCACTTTTTCACTCACAGCTAAACATTCTAACACAGGTTGATTTTATCATCTCACTGAATGTAACTCTAAGCTGGGAAAATTACACTGACATCACTGCTAACTGCTGGAGGAAACTACAGAAATGCTGAAGCACTGTCGTAGTTTTATCCCAATTTCTCAAGCAATAACAGCAACTTGAAAAGCCAAGAAAAACAGTATAAAGCTTCACCTGAACAAACATCAAGGCAAGGTCTCACCACGGGAAAATCTGCCCCATTCTCCAGGTCAGGTTTAGCAGCAGGTACCCCAAGTTCAGTCTCTGGGAGAAGAGACCAGCAAGTATTCACTAAAACTGGGACTTTTAAATGCACTGATGGAGCCTTGAGAAAGTGGTGCCTGATTCTGGTTATGTTCAGTGACTCCAAATTGGTCCAGAGATGAGAACATTCCAATAGAAGCTCATGTAATAAACACTGGTGAATTTTCAAATAGGACCCAATGACTTAATGTGGGAAATAGAAAAGGTAAGAAGACTTCCAGAAAGCTGCAAGAGCAAAAACAACAGAAAACTTAGAGCCAGCTACAGCTGCAAAGTCTGAAAGTAGAAAAGTTACAGCAAGCAAGGACATGAAACAATAGCTTGAGTTTTAGGCTTGGCTAAGATAGACCTTGAGACTGCAGAAAAATATGCTCAGCATGATAGTAGAAGGTTTTAAGCTTAATAATGAAGCATTGTGTATTGTTAATAGAAATAAAACTACCAACACTACTTCAGTAGAGACATTCCATTCCTTAACATCCTCTTTACAAAGTTTTAGCACTTTAAAAGCAATTCCAAGTTATTCCAACTCCAATTCAGCTCCAACAATCTCCATCATTACTTTCTTCACTGCTCCCAATGATTGTTCCAAGTGTTTACAGCAAATGGAAAGGCTGTGGTGGGTTCCTGTAAACAACTGAAAAAGCAGGATGCTCTCTTTTTGTCACTTCCACAGAATGGGAATGGCACAGTTTGAGAGCTTGTTTTCCATGCTCTTTGTGAAAGGTGCCTTGTCACACACACACCCACAATGTTATTAAGGCAGATGATTTCATTCTTGACATTTAAACTTTAAAAATTAAGCTTGTAAAAGACTTGGGATGTTTTGTTTGTGCCTTGTAAGTTAATTCAGAGCTGCAGGTGATGGCTGAGGATGTGTGAGGAGATGAGTGCTCTGAGTAAGATCAGTCACAGGCAAACAGCTCCCTGAAATTCCCAGAGCCCATTAGAGACAAGGCATAATTTCCTTATCAAGGTTGGAACACGTCATTACACTGATGTTTGTTGATCGTTTCTGCTTTCATTTCAATGTGCACAAATGAATCCCCACACAGAGCAATGTTAAATTCTAACATATAATAGTGCTTAATTGCCTTTACCCTGAACAGAAAGCAGCACAGGGGCTGCATTCATCACTGTTTGTCAGGTAGTCAATAATACTGTAGAATTCATTTTAAGAAAATAGACAAGCTATTCTATTAAGTGTTGATCTTAAATTTCCAGTATTTAAAGGTTCATTTTTTGCATCCATGCAAACAATAATCTGAACAAATGAGTACCTAGCCAGTAATTTGCATCCCTCTCAATGCTTTCTTGTATTTATCATCTATCTGCTGTTCAACAAGAGGGCTTAGAGGAAAAGAAAACCACAAAAAGAACATTGCAGAGGCAGCAGGGCCTGCAGGCTTCCCTGTGGCTACAAATCCAAAGCCCTGCCAGGACTTCAGGGGGGCAGGGAAGGGGTTAAGTCACACTTCTGCCTTTCTGATCACCAAATTCTAAATAAGAATTCACAGATTGTCTTATTCTGAAAACAACTGACTGAGCTTGAATATGTTTTATTTTCTCTGTGGAATTTGTGCAAGGTGAGCAGGGCAGAGCCGGGAGAAGCTGGATCCCAGCTCAGGATCCCATCAGACTGCACAGACAGCACAGGGAGATTCAGGGATGCTTTTCCAGCTGAGACACTTCCAAGAGATACCAAAGCCAGGATGTTTTGGTCCAGATGTTTGCAGAGACAGCTCAGCCAGTTGTGCTTTCCTGCAGGAGTGAAAAGCTGGAAGGGGAAACTTCAGTACTTGGGTACGGATGGACATTGAGGATATTGGGGAGAGCTCAAATTCTGTCACTAGGTAAAACCATTAGCAAAGATCCTGCCACAGAAATCTGCCACTTAACAAGGGAAAGGCTTTCAATATCCCATGTACAGGAATTGTATAATTTACACCGCCCTTACTCCTCAATTCCCCAGTGCAAAGAGTTTACTCTCAGGTAGTTCATCAAAACCTGCAGAGCACCTGAATTGTGTGTATAAGGTCAAAGGACAGCAAAAATCTGCATTATTCTACAAATTACAGACATGACAGCCTCAAACACTGTGGCAAATATCAGCTTTTAAACTCATTTCTGCTCATTTCTCATTCTATTCCCTTCTTCCACTCCCAGGCATTGCTGAGCCACAATTCTCTGTGCAGTTTGGAGACACATTTGGATTGCAGCCAGCTGGATCTCTCTTTAAATGCTGCTGGTGCCTCATCTTTGGCTGTCACCAAACCACCTTGACCATTCCATCCTGTGCATTTCTGCTCCCACACCTGCTCACATGGCTGCAGACCAGAGAGGAACAATCCAAACTGTTCACTGGAAAACTGGCACTGAAAAAGAGCCTTGAGAAATGCTGCAAAAAAATTCCTGCTCAACACCTGCCCCAAGGCAGCTGCCTCCAGGAAAACATGGCTAGTGGCACAGCCAGGAGCTCCCCTGCTTTCTGTCCTATGAAACTTTGGTGAGAAAACAAAAATAAAAACCCACCTGGATGTGCTGGCAGCATCAGGATGCTTGTGTGCTCAGAGGAGCTCTGGAGACACCACAGCCTGCCCATCCCTGCCCAAAATGGGGCTCCAGACCCTGCCCATCCCCGCCCAAAATGGGGCTCCAGACCCTGCCCATCCCTGCCCAAAATGGGGCTCTAGACTGGGCTGGCAGTGGGGTTTGGTGGCAACAGCTCTTTACTCAAAGCTCAGGAAAGTAATATCAGTGAAATCACTTTAGAATTTAACCAAGTACCTCCATAGATTAAACCATTCAGCTGAAATAAAGGTATAAAGGTGAGGGGATTTCTGTGTCAGCTGTGGCAGCACCAGGCTGCTGAAAGGCTGTTCCTTCAGAAGGAAAGGGAGCCCCTTCCTCTGGGCACTTGGAGCTAAAACCACCACTTGAGAAAGAACCCAGCACACATTTGAATATATTACCAGGAGCTCCCTTGAGGAACCTTGTTTCAGAGGGGGCAGCTCAGATCTTCTGCTTCTTTGGGCTGGTTTCAGACCAGACTCCAATGCTGCAATGTTCCTTTGTTGGAACTGCACTAGAAGAAGTCAGAGCTCACACTGGACTGTCGCAGACATCTTTTTGTGAAAATTCTTTTCTTTAGGATTTTCTCTTCTGAGAAGCTGAGGCCTCAGAAACAAAATGTAAACAATGGTTATCTGCTGCTGTGGAATGCAACAGGTGAGTTTGTGATTGGGCCATCTTGAATGTTTACAATTAATGGCCAACCACAGACCAGATAGCTCTGACTCTCTGTCCGAGCCACAGATCTTTGTTATTCATTCCTTTCTATTCTTAGCTAGTCTTCTGAAGAAACCTTTCCTTCTATTCTTTTTAGTATAGTTATAGTGTAATATATATATATATCATAAAATAATAAATCAAGCCTTCTGAACATGGAGTCAACATTCTCGCCTCTCCCCTCATCCAAGAAGCCCTGTGACCGCTGTCACACTGGACTGTCATTCCCACATGAGCCCCAAAACTGAGCCCTCAAACCCACATTCCCAAATTCAGGAGAGGTCAGAGCCTGGCTTTGTTCCAAGCCCAGCTCCAGCTGGAATCTGCACTGAGAGGATTGAGCAGAACCTGTTCAAAAAGGCACCAGGTCAGCCTGGGCTGGCTCTCACAACACCCAGCCCTGGAGCAGCACTGCTGGGGACATTCCTGGTGTTGGGGGTGACTCTCAACTCCCTGGGACAGAAATGTTCCCATTCCCCAAGCAAGTGCCAAAGCCATCAAACAGCACACAAAGGCTGGCAAACAGCAGAGACAGTGAAATAATGAAAAGGTAAATCCTTGCTACCAGCTCCAAGTATTCAATACCTCTCTTTTAGAATGAATTTTAATGCAAGACAGTTGGAACTAAAGGATAAAAGTGATCTTGATATGAAATGAATATGCAGAAACGCCATTTATCACTCACCTACACTTACAATAAGGCCCAATTATTACAATAATTAATATCCCATTTTCCAGAAGTTCACAATGCCTGCTCAGGTGAGCAGCAGCTGCTGCCATCAGCCCAGAGCACAGCAAAGTAGGAAGCCAGAAGTAAAAAATACTCTGAGAGTGATGCCAGGTCCCACTGCTCCAGAGCATTTTCCTCTGGAGGCAGGAAAGGCCAGTGCTGCTGCTAAACACAAGGTGTAAATGCAATAAACATCACCAGCAGCACAGGTGATTTCCTGTGGAGTATTTACATGAAAAATTTGCCACACTTCCTATGCCAGAGAAGGTTCTTACCTGTGGGAAATGGATTTGTAGAGAATTCTCAGGGCCTGACAGAAGGCCCACACAGTATGCAAAATATGAGATAAGAAATGCTGACTTACAATTGCCATGGAATACAACAGATATTGTTAAGAGAGAGCTAGAGAAAACAGAGCTAGAAAAAAGTTTCAAAAATTGGCCTTACAAATGAAACTAGATACTTCAGAGAAATAG